>NC_135412.1:4022561-4352561 GCF_051991245.1 Festucalex cinctus
TCTCAGCTGGCTTTGGGCAGTAGGCGGGGTTACACCCTGGACTGTTTGCCAGCCAATCGCAGAGAGCTAAAACATAATCTAGCAAAAGAACCCAATATTGTTTTAACTCAAACCACACTCATACACTACTTAACTCATTCACTGCCATTGACGGAAAAATACGTCAAATGATGCATTTTTTTTGTGCTGGTCTGGCAATGAATGTGTTAATAAATAACTTTTAAAAATAAAAAAATCAAAGTGGCCCTTGCAGCTTTCTATTTTTCTGTCTGTGGCCCTCAGAGGAAAAAGTTTGGACACCCCTGCTGTACATTATATAAACAACTTATAATTGCTTCATTGATTTTTACCACGTTTAACTCATTCACTGCCATTGATGGAAAAAGACGTCAAATGATGCATTTTTTGCTGGTCTGGCAATGAATGTGTTAATAAGGCTGACCTGAAGCCGTGTTTCAGTGCATCAACATTGGGGGTGCTCTCCATTTTTTCCAGACAGGAGGCCAAAATGGATAGACTCTTCTCATCAAAGTCATTCAACTTCTCCTGTCAGCGTGCAAGAAAAAAAAAATTGTGGAATGAAATAAAAGTGTATAAAAAGAAGTTTGCATTAGGTTAATTTACCTGGCAGGCACGGAGGTACAGCTGGACCACACGGCTCCTCTGAGGCACACCTAGATTCACCATAGCCAGCAAGGAGTAAGCCAAGTTTTCATTTTGCATAGAACCTAAAAGGGTCATGGCATTTTGCAGCAGCTGGTCAAATGCGGGATGCTCGAACATCAGCTGCAGCTCACAACGTCGCTTCTCATCCGACATCTTCTTGATGACGGTCCACATACGTGTAAGGTAGTTGCTGATTTGTCCAGGGTTGGGCGCAAATTGTTGGCTGAGGTCAAGCACATCTGATGGAGAGCCGCACTGTTGAAGGAGCTCAGAAAAAGGGAACCTTCTCTGTCTCTGGCCTGAGGGGTGCTGGTTTTCATCCAGAACTAAGGACCCTGTAACTGAGGTAGAGACTACCTTCTCTGGTCCTAAAGTGTAATGCCGAGAATGGAACCTCACGGAACTCGTTAAACTAGTAACCCGCCGTGGACGGATTTGCCTTGTGCTGTCTGCCAACAGTTGTATGGAGGAACATGAGTTCTTGCCTGACACTATCACTCTAGAGGTGCAGTGTTGGACCAAATGTAGAGACCGCCTCATGACTCCCCATGTCACCCAAAGTGACATTGTCAACTAAGATGGTGAGTGCGTTCAAATAAGTAATAATCTGAGACAAATGACCGGTTACATATTTTGCCTAGCTAATTGAGTCAACGTTAGCGTCGGGCGTATTTTAATTTACCGCAAGGTCAACAACGAACAAACTGCCTGTATGCTAGGTAATGATTGCTAAATGACAAATAATCCGTCCACTTTGACATTGCGTCGAATTTATATTTATGTAATTTAAACGAGAAAACACTGAACAGGTACTGTAATTGTTCAATAATGTTTTTTTTGTTGCCTTCTTTTTAAAAAAAAAAAAATCTTACGTGATCACGCACGCGTACGTTCCACATCCAGATGTGTGCACCGCTTTAACCAGCCCCCCCTCGAAACATTATAAGGTGGAACCTTTGATAACCGAACGTAAACTACAAATGAATGCAAATAAATAAAATTCAACGCAAAATAATGCTCATTATTAATAACATTAGAGTTACATATAACATTTTAAATTAATTCTAAAACCGCCCTCACTGTCTTACTGTAAATGTATTATTTTTTAGCCCTCTGTTTGTTGTTTCTTCCGAACTCATACACTGTTGAACAACCGTTACCTAGCAACTGACAACACAAATGACAACGAAATAACGCCGAAATTATTGAGCGTGAGGAAACCTTCCATTGTGTTGTGCGTTGCACCGCCATCTCGCCTTGCAGCCAGTCTACTTATAAAATGGCAAAATTTGTGCTCGCTGGTAAGTTGATGAATGTGGCTTGAATTGTTTTTAATACACAGGTAGCGATTCTAGGGTCTGAAAAAGCAACAAAAAAATATGTGAACAGTTAACGTTTTTATTTGACATTAACACACACTACCACATTCACTGCTGATAACGTATACTTAATGTTAGCACAGTGCAGAAAATAGCCAACAAAAGTGTCAATTACCTTATGGTTTAAAATTGGAAAAAAAATAATAAAAATCTTCAAACTAGAATCGTTTAACCTTTGGAAATTGTTCTGTACAAAAAAAAGGCATATTTTCATAGCAACAATGAATAGCTCCTCGTCATTATTTGTTGCACGATTTGCAGGTTAAATGGAATTCATTTTCAAAACACGATCGCCATGCTATATTGTAGTAAGGCACTAGATGGCGCCCAAGCCAGGCTACTGTCTTGTGGGGCCCCAAACAGCTGCAAGGCTTGCATTGTGAGTTACAAGAATCACCTCTCAAGTAGGGCTTTTCTTTTTCTCAGAACCTTTTTTTTTTCTTGGATTTATCCGTTGTTTGCCTACTGAGGGTCGAATAGCTCAATAAATCTTGGTGCTACATGTTATTTTATTTTAATTTTACAAGAATACCATCATTTGAAAACCGAACAAAGTAATTCCACATTTGACTCTGGTTACTCACAGGTTGCAAACGTCTGCGATAGATCATAATAAAAAATAAAAAAAATTTCGTGAAGTGAAAAGTAGCTGTTTTACAAATAAAAATCTGAAATTTTGGCGTGTGAAAGTATATTCACCCCCTCTGACATCTCTAGATAAAATCCTGTGTAATCAATTGTCCATATAGTTATACAATTGTATGTATTCCCACAGGCAAAACAGACTGCCCGTATTATGCCAAAGTGGAACTTTTGGCCGACAGATTGCAGCGTTCTTTGCCACATTTCCGCATTCACAAGATCTCAATCCTCCCAGATGAATGGCAGGTAAAATTGGCGGTTTTCTCATGTTGAATATTAACTTGCCATCTTACTAAGCTTTATAAGCATATTATTGATAACTCACTGGTCTCCAGGATTGGCTACAAGACACATGCATAAAAAATAGCTGGAAACATGAAGAGTCCCCTCTGGTATGGAGAGAATTGGTGCACCAAGGAGGCAAAGGGGTGTATTTAGGAGGCTTCAATGACTTTTTAGAGCATTGTCAGGTTGGCCTCATATTTGACTCATTTTCTGGCTGTGTTGTGGAGCATTTTTGTTTGTAATATAATGTACTGTACCTTATTACTAGAACTTCTACAACATCACATCAGACATGTCTGAAGAATTAATGCAGAGTATTGCAGAAGAAAACCTCGAGACCAAGCTCAACCTTATTATGGAGGAACAGCATCGTGCCAGTCTCATCCAACCCCTTCACATATGGATCAGCAGGTGAAATAGACACGAAAAGTACACATACAAGACTTGGCGGAGAAGTGTGCGCATACAACGAATTGGCCTGATTTGTATTTGTTCAGCGCCCTGAACCCAACATGCAACATGCTGATCCCCAGTCTGCTCTCTGCCGAGGTGTTGTCCCAAGCCTCTGCCATCAGCCTCCATCTTCTGGATCTGGAAGGCAATGAGGAGGAATTGGAGTCACTGAAGATGGAGACCGAAGATCTGGCTCTGCCTCTGCTTCATCAGGCAGATAATTCTATTTCCCTTCTAGAATAGGGCGTTTCCTAAGTCTGTGTCACTTTACAAAATCTCATATCTTAGATGTGCATCTGACTTATTTCAGCAGTACAAAGATAGTATTTTGTCTGTAATTAATTTTTCATGGACAATTAATATTTTTAAAAACACATTTTGCAACTTGTCGAATGAAGATGACATCACGCGTGCTCAGGAAACAGACAACGACCAATCACGGCTGACCTGTTTTCTCGGTTTGCTATTGTGACGTTAGCAGGCTGAGCCATGGTTGGTCGTTACTCGTTACCCGTTTCCTGAGCAACTGTGATGTTGTTTTCAGTCGACAGCAAGTAGCAAAGTGTGTTTTTAAAGATATTAACTCATTCACTGCCATTGACGGAAAAAGACGATGCAAATGATGCATTTTTTGCTGGTCTGGCAATGAATGTGTTAATTGTACGTGAAAAATAATAAACTTATCAAATTAATTCTAGACAAAATATGAACTTTTACTGCTGCAAATGGCAAAATCTGACATGTTTAAAGGGATACTTTACATATTTAGCCATTTTTGGCAGTCAAACATTAATATTTTGCCAATAATAAATTTTATATTTTCACTATTTTTCATGTACAATTAGTACCTTTTAAAAACACATTTTGCAACTTGCTGTCGACTGAAAATGACATCACAAGGGCTCAGGTAACCAATCACAGCTCAGTTTGTGAATGTCACATGACCAAACCTAGAAAACAGGTGAGCTGTGATTCGTTGCCTGAGCCTTGTGATGTCATTTTCAGTCGACAGCAAGTTGCAAAATGTGTTTTTAAAGGCACTAATTGTACGTGAAAAATAGTGAAAATATAAAATTAATTA
The DNA here is from genome assembly GCF_051991245.1 of Festucalex cinctus. Classification (NCBI taxonomy): domain Eukaryota; kingdom Metazoa; phylum Chordata; class Actinopteri; order Syngnathiformes; family Syngnathidae; genus Festucalex; species Festucalex cinctus. Next base: position 4,027,068 of record NC_135412.1, read on the forward strand.
TAGACAAAATATTAACTTTTTATTGCTATAATGGGCTAAATAGGTGAAGTACAGTATCTCTTTAAGGTGTGGTTGTGGAAGCAAAACTAATTGACACAACGAGACACAGCTGGGCAAGACACAAGTAGCAGAGGGTTCTGATTGGTTGACAGACAAGGAAGTCAGGCAAACACAGGTGGGCAGGACAATGCTTGACGAGACAATGGGAGACATACAAGGAAAGCGGTTCATAACAGAAACTTAACTCATTGACTGCCATTGACGGAAAAAGACGTCAAATAATGCATTTTTGCTGGGCTGGCAGTGAATGTGTTAAACACAATGTGCCAATATATTTTGTGATTATATTGCAGCATCCTTTTTTCCTTTTTTCTTTTTTTAAGGCAAATTTTGCTTAAAAATCCGTCAATTTTGGTTACATCTCATCTTAACTCATTGATTGCCATTGACGGAAAAAGACATCAAATAAGGGATTTTTTCTGGGCTGGCAGTGAATGTGTTAAGGAACATGATGACAAATTCAAACAAAACCCACCCATTGCATTGTTAATCCTGTGTCACTCCGTTATTACTTAAACTTTCAGCTCCTACGAACCTCGAAGTGAGGTGTACATACTCTGAAGTGGGTTACAATAAGTTGGATTTTCACATCTCCACCACTCATTGAGACGTAAGGTAACATAAAGTGGCACAGACTTTCTGAAACAGCATATCAAAGCAGCCATCTATCTTCGTGCGTGGACAGGTGACCATTCACACAGATCTCCAAGAAGCTTTCCAGAAAGCTGAGATCATCCTCCTGCTGGATGACCGCTTGTCCGAAGATGCAAAGGATGCGCAGCCGCACCAGAAGATAAAAGCACTGGCCGACCTGTACACCGAATACGGGCGCTTGATCGAGGCGAGGGCCAACGGGGACGTGAAGGTGATCGTGTCGGGCGGCTCGCTCGTGAACCTCAGGTGCTCATTTCTCCTGAAGGCGTGCTCGATTGACAGCAGTCACTTCGTTGCCGTTGCAACTCAGCTGGAGAATGAAGCCAGAGCTGCCATCGCCAACAAGCTCAAAGTGAGGACTTCAGGTAGCGACGCCAGTTCCGTTTGAGCGGACTCGCTTGTCGACATTTCCTATCATGTGTGTCGTGATCTGCTTCAGAGGTGACAGACGTCATTGTGTGGGGAGATGTTGGAGACGGCTTCTACATAGATCTGCAGAGGGCACATGTTTTTAATTATGATGGGCCAATCAAGGGGCCACCTTTCTTTTCCCAGCCAGTGCTTGAGATTATCTACGACAGGTCAGTAAATAAACAGTATATACTCACTGGAAAAGCACACAGAAATTGATCGAACGTTTGAGTCATTCCAGAACCGGAGGACATTTAGGCAACTAACATTTGGGAAAAAAAACAGATCAATTATCTCATTTTTTGTTATGTTATCAAGAAAAACAGGTAAAAACATTACATAATTTCTTGTGAGGAGCAAGCGGTTCAGAAAATGGATGGATGGTTGTTTATATGCATTAACAAAAGCACAATATTGTATGTATTTGAATAACACACTTCATTAGAGCTGAAATCACAAAAAAGCAAGGACTTCTTTTAGGTCTATTTGTGGTCATTGCTAATTTTACTGTTGAGTCTTATTTTCTTTTTATTTCTTTTTATTTTTTTTACCACCTCTCGAGTGGGTCTCAAACTCTATTTATGTGTCTGGGCTGCATCAATTATTCCCCAAAACACAACTATTCCAATCTTCTCATTCTTGATGAACAGTTCCGAACATTAACGGTTCTTCAGAACATGATGACCAAGATTTGACCCAGTCCCCTCATCTCTCCAGAACTGGCGTGTCGCAAACGGGGCCGGACGAGCGTGACGTCACTCCCGCGGCAATTTGAAAGCACGCACGGATTTATTTTTTTTTCGCTCACTCACTCACAGAAGTTTACGTGTGTGAATGAGTGAGTGAAGAAAAAAAAATCCGTGCGTGCTTTCTAATTACCGCGGGAGTGACGTCACGCAGCCGACACGCCCACCGCTCTGCGATTGGCAGGAGGGGTGTAAACACTGTCTTTCCACAGAAACGTCCTGCTGTTTACAAAACAAACACAAAATGGCAAAATACAGGCTTTTAGGACAAAATCACCACCAGACATGAAGAGAATCCCAAATCTGTAAATTGAGTAGTAGTTTGTTTAAATCCTGTATTTAAAAAGTGCATTTTCCTGAGTGAATCCGGCAGACTGGCCAGGGCCGATTTTTTTTTTTTTTTTTTTGTGACAGTCCATCCCTGTGCGTACCTGATAGTTGAGATGAACTAATGAAGATTCATGAACCCCATCTTTAAACCAAGATCTGAAGGAGTTTAAAAAAATAAAATAAAAAATCACAAGTGCTTCTTGAAGCTTCATTTCCCCATCCCTGCCTGGATAGCATCCATAGACAAACAAAAATGACAGATCCAGTACCCTCTGCCCCAAAAAAAAGCCACTGAGCACCTTCTTTTGTTTAGGGAATGGGTTGAGAATGACTTCCAAGATATTGTGCGGTGTCAGCAGACAGCCTTAGTCTCAAAGACCTGTCGCGGAGCAGACATGTCTAATGCCAATGGGATCCTCACTCTCCTAAAGGCATGGAATGGGATGGCTACTCCCAGTCAGATGTTCTCTGTGGGAGTCTTGTACGCAGGTGAAACATTCAAAAGAGGGGGGGGGGGCTATAGTGTGCTCATTTTGATGACCCGTGTTTACATTTTTTATTTTTTTTGGACAACTCGCAGGCCCTTACGATCTACCCGGCGACATCGTCTTTTCAGTGCCAGTCATCTTCACAGACGGCCAATGGTCCATGGTGCCCGACGTGACTGTTGGAGAAGATCTGAAGCAGAGACTTCAACTTTCGGCAAGTGAACTGAGGCAAGCAAAAGTGGCCAAGATACCTTTTTTTTTTGTGCTTTTTCAAACCCCAACATCACCCTAATGCATGATGGATTTCCTTCACAGGAAAAAGATGTCAAATGAGGAAACCGTAACGTCAAATGAGAACGCTGCAGCGTCAGATGACAAGACCACATCGAATGAGAACACCGGAGCATCAAATGAGAACACGACAACATCAAATGAGAACACCGGAGCATCAAATGAGAACACGACAACATCAAATGAGAACACCGGAGCGTCAAATGAGAACACCGCAGCGTCAGACGACAACACGACAACATCAAATGAGAACACCGGAGCGTCAAATGAGAACACCAGAGCGTCAAATGAGAACACCGCAATGTCAAATGAGACCATCGCAATGGCAAATGAGAACACCACAATGTCAGATGAGAAAGCGGCACCGTCAAATGAGAACGCCGCAATGTCAGATGACACCACAACCTCAAGTGAGAACACCGCAGCATCAAATGAGAAAGCCGCAACGTCAGATGAGAACGCCACATCAAATGAGAACACCGTCACATCAAATGAGAATCCAACAGATGAAGAAAAAGCCTGATCAAACCTTTAACTCCTCCAGACCCATAGATGGTTGCGGTGGACATGACATATTTGCGTGTTAAACCAATAAAAACACGTTTTGGCTGATGCCAACACTCCTGGCTCATGATTGGATCCTAGCTAACCAATCACAATCGCAAGTTGATTTGCATGATGTTCATATTAAAAATGTTACATATAAGCTTAGTAAAGTTTACAACACATTACAGCCATATCCTGACATCCACTATAACAAATAAAAACAAGATAACCCCCAAATTTTTCCTATGTTATGTGGTAAATAGGAAAAAAAAAAAGTCCAACAGAAAAGAATGTATATGTCTGTAGGGGTTAACGGTAAACAATTATATGTAAAAAAGACAAATGAATTAAATATATTTTAGTGCATGATACGTTTCAGTTTTTTTATTCCGTCACTCTCTCATGTGGAGTTGTGGTTCAATTCACCGGTTTAATACAATAAACTTCCTTGCCTGGGCTAACGTGTCTTTTTCTTTTGATAGTCTCAAGATTTAAAAAGACCAAACTGAGTACTTTATGGAAAACCAAAGCACTTAGAAAATATCGACAGTTACGAATGTAACTATGGTTCTTTGAGTCTCAAACGACCACCAGATGGCGGTGCTGAAACAGTATGGAAATTCCCCACACGCGACGCTCGAGAAAAGTAAAGGTCCCAGGCGGGGACACGAGGCAGGTTCTTGGAACGAAGCCCCCGAAGGGCCCCTCTGAGGAAGGAGGCCACAAAGCTATGGCATCCAACAGATTTGCCCTCCACAGCAACATGGCAGGCCAAAATGGCCGCCACGTAAACAGTGAGCGGAGAAAGGGTATGCCCCTTATCCAAAACCGATTGAAGGAATTCGAAAAAAGCAGGAATTGGGCACGCTACGGGATCCACCCCGGAGCCGGCACACCACTCCGCAAACAACTTCCACCTCTTAGCATACAGCAAACGAGTGGAAGGAGCCCTGGCATTAAGGATCGTGTCAGCAATGGGTCCCGACCCTCAGCGATGATGATTGATGTGGTATTGATGAGGTGTTGTCCGAACGTACCAGGACGTGGCGCCCTGCAATGAAGGGCAGAAAATTAATGAGGGCACATTGATGTGCAGCGAGCTGTCCCCTACTGACCACTGGCCTTGAGTCGTCCTATGTTGCCAAACTGCACACCACCTGCTCAGGCTGGCAACTTTGCGGCGGACTGACACCACACCCAGCAGGACTCGCGCTGACAGAAAAGATCGGCGTCCCAAGGGCGCAAGGGCAACCATGAAGCAGCGGGTCGAGACGGAAACTGATCAGCCACCGTTGCAATGGGTGCAGCGACAGCAAGGCCCAGCGGAACAATCGCCGTCAGGGACGTTAGCTTGTTGCCCAGCAGTCGCAGAAAGACGACGTAAGGCAGCAATCTTCCCGAGCGTCCGTAATAGATTCCCAAGTGGGCCGAAAGAGCCGCATAGTACACGACCAAGAGGTGGCCGGGAGAGCAGCTCCCACAGAGTTTGGAGGAGCATAGGGCCTGACGATGCTAGCAAACTTCAACCTCGTGTCATTAGCATGGACTGTATGTTCCAGCGCCCCTATCGCGGCTGAACTGAAAACTTGTCCGGGAATCACATGGAGTTGATGCAGTTCCTTCCGGGAAGCCTCTACCAAGAGGGACTGAGACAGCCAGACCTGACGGCACACCTGGATGCGAAATTACATACACCGGCTATGCTCCCTAGAAAGGACGGAGAAGTCCCTCAAAGCCATTTTATAGAATGATAAAGCCTCTTCCACCTCACTATCCCACAAAGCTGCAGAGAGCAAGCAGAAGATGAGCCAAGGAGTTGCCCAGGTGTGCTACAACCGCCGCCGTGTTCTACGACCTAGTGATCAGGTTGTCCATCAAGCGACATGTAGAAGGACAAACGGCAGCAGTGTGGGAATGTTCCATGCTGTTGCAGCACCCCCATCTGGTGGTCGGGAGGGGACGAAATAGAAATTCCTTTAATAAGTGTCATTTTTATAGTCTGAGAAGCAATCTTGTAAGCACACTACATACCACCAAACACAAATTATTCTGTTAACCTCTGAATATGTTATCAACTGTGTTTCATTTACATTTGGCTTGAATCGAAAACGATAAAAGTTCCAAACATGTATTCCCCTCATTGGAAAATATTCAACATACTGACGTTTACCTGAAACATTCACATGTATTTTTCCCCACACATTGTGCAGCAGTGTTGTTTTACATGCAGAATATTGCGGAATATGCAAATTCCTTTTTTTTTTTTTTTTTTTAAATCATTTAATTTCTACAATATACACAGGGAGGCTGGTAAACTGGGATGTTAGTACAAATACAGTTCACAAGGACAAGTGGGGGAATAAACATAATGCTGCGAGCCAATTTGTACACCCGGGCCCCCTGAGATTTGGATGCTGAGCGGTTAAAGCAAAACCGACCCTTTATTCGGAACCCAAAACCTGACAATCCAACATGGTTAGTACGTGTGTAATGCATGGCATGCAATGTACATGTCGTGGTTAGTCGGTAAATATGAAGAACTATAAGAGCTCAATCTCACCTGCAGCAATGAGATGTGGCATAAAATTAGATTCTGCTCGCAAATAGTTGTCAAAATGAGGCGTCGACCGCAGAGGAAAGCTGTTTAAGTCACTTATGTGTGTGGGTAAAGATCTTCTTCCAACATCCAACATTGTCAAAGTTTCCATTTCCAGGCAACAAGTGAAAGCGCAACAATTGACTCATTGTGCCCGATTACACAAAGAGTTAGGTCAATGCCACCGACAGCATTAAAGGGGTGCAATACAAATTTGAATTCAGCCTCAGCAAAATATACCATCTAACAGTTCAATGAAATAATTTAGAGCACGTACTCGCTACATTGTAATCCTAATCTCTGTAACAGCTTGGACAAACGTCTGCTTCTGACAGCAGGTTGACTCAACACGGGGAATTTGCTTACGAAGCAAACGTTAACGCTTAAGAGGGCCCGATCTGAAATGCTGACAGCTGAAGCCGCTGTCAGGCACCAACAGAATCAATTGCTCTTTGAGAAACCTTTTTGGATGTAGTGGTGTGTATGATGTCATTGTGACGGACAATTTAAAAACAAAACACATAGATATGATTGTGGGGGAGGGCCAAAGGGAAAGCTATGACTGATGGTGCTGTGGAGCTCCCGAGGCTCCACCCACCCGCAGTCTTTCAGGGCTGAGGTCCAGCCCCTCATCCACTTGCTCGAGTTCACTTTGGTCCAGAAGCTCAAAATCCTCTTCCTCGGTAGCAACCAGCGTATCGTCACGCGCGTCGTCGCTCTCTGTGGTTATCGTCTCCGCGTCCTCCTCGGGCCCGGGCGCCGTCGCCGCGGCGGGTTGGGCGAAGGTCTCCGTAATGCCTGGGGGGGATTCATGAGGGAGGAACTCAGCCAGGACGGGCTCCTCGCTGGCCTCGCTCGAGCGTAGCAGCGCTGACAAAGTGTTCTGCACCACAGTGGAGATGGCTGTGCTCACAATCTCCTCACTTAGGGCCTCCAGTGACCGCTGTGCGCCCTGGGTGACGGCGGCTCCCTCGTCCTCTCCTCCCGGACCCGACGCTCCTCCCCCCGTAGGAGGGCCCACCTCGCCGCCGGGCGGTCTCCCGTGGCCGTTGAAGTGGGTGTTGACAAAGTGCAGCGGGGATGCAAGGTGCTGGATGAGGAGGCTGGCGGGGCTCAAAGGTTCGGCCTCGGCAGGGGCGCCGGCCTGAGACCTGTCGCCTTGGCCCGAGCCTTGCAGTGGAAAGCGCAGGAGGTTGTGCTCCAAGGATGGAAACTCCTCAACCGAGGGAAACTCGGGCAGATCCCGCAGATAGGACTCTTCTGGGTCACTGTGTAAACTCTGCTGATCCAGGTCTGAACAGAGGGGACAGCATGCAAGGAAATGAAGGCAGGAGTGTGACGATATATCGATATCGCGATAAATCGTGATACTTTGTCTCCTGATAGATGATCGATACGTCTACGCAAGTATCGCAATATTTGTAGTTAATATACAGCCACTATAACGGCTCCATTGTTTGTGACTTATTGCGCAATTACTTGGCGGGTCACTAGGGGGTGCGCCTCATAAGAGTGGCAGGTAAATGGATGGAAGTCTTCAGGCGAAGAAGACTCATCAGCTTAGTTCTTTCTATCATTTCTTATTATTTATCATTGTAATTTATATATTTTTTAATTATGTATTTATATTTATTTATATTATTATGTTATGAATTATTGAGCTTTTATTATTTATTATTATTATTATTATTATTATTTTCTGATTAGTTTTAGGACTCGGGTTCGAGTCCAGGCTCCGGCCTTCCTGGGTGGAGTTTGCATGTTCTCCCCGTGCCCGCGTGGGTCTTCTCCGGGTACTCCGGTCTCCTCCCACATTCCAAAGACATGCATGGCAGGTTAATTGGGTGGTCCAAAATTGTACCCAGGTGTGCTTGTGAGTGTGGATGGTTGTTCGTCTCTGTGTGCCTTGCGATTGGCTGGCAACCGGTTCAGGTTGTACCCTGTCTTCTGCCCATAGCCAGCTGGGATAGGCTCCAGCACCCCCCCACGAGAGGTTCAGAGAATGGATGGATGGGTGGATGATTAGTTTTATCGTAGATTATTGTGGATTTATTACCTGAGCAATATACCGAAAATCGTGGTATCGTAATATCACAAGATAATCATTATCGTGAGCCTTTTATCGCATATCTTATCGTATCGTGAGATAGCCAGAGGTTTCCACCCCTATTCCACAGGTATTCAACGAACACATATTGAGGAATTGTTTGTGGCTCCGGCACCGACATGAACTCGACCTCAGCCTTCCTCCAAAGGGAAAGGCCATTTGTATACCGGTGGAATTCCAAGTGTCACGTTGACGCAAGCAATATTTACCTTCAGAGACATCCGTCAGTTGGGGGGTCGTGGCTCTGGAAACTGAGAAGCCGCCGCTCTCCAATATGGAAGCCTCTTCGTCAGACAACTCAGAGTCGGTGATGGCCATTGCCAGGGCCGTTGTCTTAACATCCACCTGAGCAAGACAACCACAACCGCAATTAATAGTGTGTCAAGACACATACAGTGCTCAGCATAAATGAGTACACCCCAACTGGTTTGTAAGAACACCTTCAGTTTCCTTTTAGAATCAAGATTTTCTTTGGTCTACTACACAGGGAGTCCTCGAGTTACGTCGTACGTAACCCTGCGACGTTTTGACTTTACGATGCCCGTGCCTCGTCCGTGGCATCTTCTTTTTCGTTATTTTCCCACAATAATAACACAGTTTTAAAGTTATTTAAATTTGTGTTGTTGTTACCTCCAGCAACGGGCATCCATCGAGCAGGTCGGCTCGCCATTAGGCTCGTCACATTTCCGTCTTTAAGTTTCCATTAGCTCTGCCTTGCAGTCCTTCAGCAATGAACGTCCGCGCCGAAACACGAAATATTGGTTGCGGCATCTTCCGGGTGGCGCAAATATGTTTTTATGTGACTGCTGCTTTCGCTACTGCTTGCGAAGCAAAGCAGGCACATATTACTATCGTAGAAAACGGCCCCAGCGTTTATTATAGCGGAATTTTTCAGAAAAAATGCGGCCCGAACTGTTGAATGTACCAGCACAAACGAGGCATCAAAAGATGCGGCTCGATCTGACTCGGTGGGGAACCATTTTTTTCCTGGAATTCCGAGTTACCATGGTGACGCAATTTGCAAAAAAACCCCCCCGCCAAAAAGCACCATAGGAATGAATGGAGAAGGGGGGGGCACAAATTAAACACCTTTTTCCAAGCCACGCTGTGCGCGCATACATTAACCGACCAATATGATTTCTAGCTCATTTTGTTGCAATTTTTATAAATATTGTGACTGTCGTTCTAACAATTTCAGAGATTTGGGCACATATTTAGTGAGGATTTATTATGTTTTTGGGACAAACAAATTTTTTTCAGAAGTCGGGCCAAGTCTTGACTGCTGCTCCGCTAGTTGCCTTTTTTTTTTTTTCTCCCCTTCGAAGGACGGTCGATGTGAATGCGAGTATCAGAGGCTATATTACTCTGACACATGTAAATAAATGAATTAAAATGCAGTACCAATTGGCTAGTAAATCATAAAGTATTATTCCAAACACTACTGAGCAGGGAGCGCGAGCAACGCGCTCGTTTTGTGCTCCATTCACGCCAATGCTCCCTGTCCTGCCTCTTTTTTTTTTTTTTTTTTTTTTTTGTTCCGCCTCCCAGACAACCAGTGCCGACGCGGTTGTCTTGGCATGACAGCACGCGATGATCGAGTTCAGACTTGTAGTGTGACTACACGCCCGGTCCACGATACAGATCGAATTTATCGGGTAATCTGACAGAGCGACTGTTGTGAAACACAAAAAAAGAAAATTGTGGAGTTTGAGCGAATGGAGCGAAAGACCACTTCGGTGATGTTTTTGGTGAGGAATTAGCATTTTAACATGGCTAAAAGCTCCAAAAAAGCTGATTTTTCACGTTACTGCCCCTTTAATAAACTCATATCAGTGGAGGCAACATGTCAGTCAGTTACATAGTCAATTGCTTCATTTCATAAACTGTGACAATTTTTTTTTTTATGTTAAAATCGAAGATAAAATACATATTTTTCAAAGAAAGGTATGCAAAACTGAGTCAGTTGCCGGACAGAAAAATGTCTTACACAAGTAAAGTAAGTTCATGAGTCTTCTTTGCCTGAAGACTTCTGTACATTTCCACGCCACTCTGATGAGGCAATCCCCCGAGTGGCCAACCAAGTAATTGCTCAATCAGTAATGACCAATGGAGCTGTTATAGTAGCTATGTATATCAGGGGTGTCCAAATTTTTTCATTTGAGGGCCACATACAGAAAATCAGAAGGACGCAAGGGCCACATAATGTCATGAAGAGAAATTGTGTTTAGTCCTAAAAATTGTACAAATAATTTATTTGTGCTTTTGCATATTTAGAATGCTACAGTATATAAACCAATTTATTTGAAATATGGCAGTTGGGTTATTATAGTTTTTGAATTTTTCATTTTAGTTAGTTTTTATTAGTTTAGTTCTTTAAAAAATGCTTAGTTTTATTTTAGTTTGTTATTTTTTAGTATTATCATTATTATTTTTAATGTGTATTACTTGTGCGCAATATTTAAAAAAACACCATGGGAGCGACGTCATCTTTTGGTGCTTTTCTATTGGCTGCTGCTAGATGACATCACTTCTGTGTGACATACTTTCAAACGTCATTATTCCAGTTTATATCAAAATAAATCTACTTAAAAATCACATTTGAAATCATCCCCAAAGGCTCATGCATTAAATTAATTACCAAAGACTAAAACGAAGGACATGTTTGTTATAATTAGTTAGTTTTGTAAACATAAAATGTAGTTTCAGTTAGTTTTCGTTTTTTAAAAAGCATTTTCGTTTTTAATTCGGTAACAATATTGTTTTTTTAATTGTATTTTTTTTCCCATTAGTTTTAACTAAAATAACCTTTAATGGGACCTGTTTTTCGATACCCTCCCTTCTTACTTTAACCATCTCCAAACATTTTTGTTTTGTTTATTTTATTTGAACTGAGTCAAATGCCATTTTTAGCATATGTCGCGGGCCACTGAAAAATGGACAGCGGGCCGCAAATGGCCGTAGTTTGGACACCTCTGGTGTATATGAACTACAAATATCACGATACTTGTGTAGTGGTATCGATAATCTATCGGGAGACAAAGTATCACGATTTATCGTGATATCGATACATCGTCCCACTCCTAGCCGTGAGAGGGACTACAGACATGGTTGCTCTACAGAGTTTTGACGGAGGTCCATACCGTCGGGGCAAAACAGGAGAGCTCCTCCTCACTTTCACTCTCTGTTTCAGCTCTTGGCTCGTCGCCTTCCTCCGCCTCCTTCTTCACCTCTGGGTAGACAAACACAAACGTTTCTAAAGGTCAATATTGGGACATAAAACAGCCACAAAACAAGACGATGCAGCGCTCCCCGCTTTGCAGACATCTGTTAAAAAGCAAACAAAGGTGCTCAACTCCTCTTGTCGTGCTTGCGGCGCTCTGTATCTCCCTTCATGCTGTAGTCCAGTTTCATCAGGATGGGCTCCAAGCCGGTGTACATCCTTTGGATCAGCTCGTGGTACACCACCAGTGGCCAGAGAATGACACTAAGACCTGAAGGAATTCAAATAAAAGGGACATGAGCGCTGCAAAAATCATTGTTCATGTCATAGAAAATTGAAAGGAATCACAAAGGGGTTGTTGGCACAGATGCGACCCAACGTGACTCACCTATAATATAAGAAATCATGATTCCAGGAACGTAATGTCCGACAACCGCGAGTGCAAAACAGCCGCTGCACATCATTGCACAGAACTGAGAAATAAAATCATATAAAAGTGATACTGAGACTGACTGTCGTCAAGCTGCAAAAGGGTAGACAGGAAACGAAAGAGGAACGGCTCTGCAGGTGCACAGCACGTTTGCCAGCTCGTGTACGACTATCATATGAAACAGCAACTTTTAGTTATTTAAAAACAAAATGACTGCACATTCCAATTACACCAAGGAGCCAAACTGAGTTTTACCTTGCCGTGATTCTGCCGTTTGTACTGCAGCGTCTCGTGCAGGAAAAGACAGCACGTCAGGTAACTTTCCGCCAGGTGGTGACTCAGCTCAGGAACACTGAGCAGACGTTGCTTTGTGCTCATCGATTCACTGCGTACACAGAACAAGAAGAAGGGAGAAAACATTTCTATCCGTGTGGTGCTTAAAATGATTTCTGACATGACATAAAGACACACATAATGGCAATCAGTAGGGATGTAACGATATCCAAACATCACGATACAATATTAGCACGATATGAAGGTCACGATATGATGATTTTCACGATATTGTGGGGGGGGGGGGGGGTTGGTGATATTTTAAAAAGATCAAAATATTGTAAAAAAAAAAAAAAAAAAAAAAAAAAAAAAAAAGAGCTCATACTTAAAAAAAAAAAAAAAAAAAAAAAAAAGCACAATATTTGTGCTTTTGTACATAACAGCAATGCATATAAACCACCTTCAAACTCTAATAACAATATTGAGGCATTTACTTGATAATGCAAGCACACATTGATCGCTTCACAAGCAAATTAGGTTCCCCTTCATCTGACAATTAGCATAGATTTTAAACATAGAAGGCCAAAACATCCCTAATGAAAAATAAATTGCACTAATAAACTAGCCACAAGAGGGTGCGAGAACTGCACAAATTGAAATCAACCAGACTTTTTTTTTTAACAGATGTGTTCCTTTTAAATATTGTGAATATGACGACGACGATATTGTGACAGTTTTTAATATCACAATATTGCCCTTATCGTCACATCCCTAACCATCAGTGGCACAAATATAATTTCCACTCCACGATATTCATACCTTTGAATGGGGGAAATCTCGACACGTGGAACTAGAGTAGCCAGAAAAACAAAAGTTTAGATTCATACATATTGAAATTGCAATTAAATACAATATATAATAAACTGCAATCAATGAACAGCATGCAATGAACAGTATAAAACTACAGTATGTATTAGGGATAAACCAATTATCAGCCAGGCCAATTACTGGTGCCGGTATTCAGCATTTTGATGAATATCAGTATCAGCCTTTTTTTAAAAGTCTGACGGCCAATAAAAAAAAATAATCTAGAACTGTATTAACCTCAGGGAACTATTTATTTAAATTTGCATTCAACTTCATAAGAGATGCAGCTGACGCTGGGTATCCTGCACCTTTTGCTTGTGGTTAAAACTAAAATAAAGATATGTGAAAGTTTAACGTTTCAGTTATTTTGACATTTTGTAAAAAATAAAAAAATAAAAATAACCCTACTACTGAAGAAAACTAAAGAGAGCTATGGTATTTTATTGTTTAAGTTTTCATGTAACTTTTGAAGACATACTGATGACTCTGGGAGCTCCCTGAATATTTTGTTCGAATTTTAAAACAAAGATTCCATTGTCTACTATAACAATAACGCTAAAAAAAATATAAATATTTTTCTTGTTTTAAGACATCTCAACAAAGTTAAGAGTTGGAATTTGTATTTTTAAAAATTCTGACACCAATACAGTACTATTTGGACTTTCATTGAAAAGGAATATTTACCTCCAACTATCTAAATAATGTTTAGGTTACACTGACTGGACGTTATCTTAAATACTAGTGCATGAAAATAGTAGCAGGTCAACCTTTGTTCATTTAACATGCAAAAATTTTGGTTGCAAGGTATTTTTTATGTTGTATTTGTGTTACTGTTATTGTTATGTTGAACAACACCTGCAAAAGTGGCATGTAAACATACTGTTTGTTCAACAAATTTACAGATTTGATTCCCAACCACTGAATCATTTTAGATTTTATCGTTCTAAATGAACCAATATCATCCTTGAATTGAATCGGCAACTTCAAATTGTGATATTTAAATGAAGGACTGGATGTTTGTTTGTTTGTTTGTTTGTTTTGTTTTTTTTTGTGTGCATACAAATACCTACTTATTGTTACTTAACTTTACAGCTGCAATTTGCTGGACAAAAATGCTTTGCTTTGGAATGACATTTTTTTCATCCACGGAGAGCACCGTGCATTATGTGGTGGTATGTTTTCCACATTAAATGGATCCTAACTGGAGCAGCAACAGCAGTTGAGGCAATGTTAAATTTCCAGAAAACAATATATAAACATGAATGTTTTTTTTGTTTTTTGGTTTATCTTCCTTACTAGTAGTAACGGTGAGCAACTTGGGCTTCCATCTCTCCAGGAGCATCAGTCCCAAGAGGGACACACTCAACAGGAAAAGCGGGCGCAGGGACGTGTACGACAGGAGCCTGTTACAAACACACACAAAAAAACATTTCATTAACTTGAGTGTTTGATTAAAATCTGTCATGATTGACAACACAGACGGGGGGGGGGGGGGGGGCTCTTCCATGTGAATATTTACCCAGCTAACCTCAGCATCTCGCCTCGTTTCACAGTGCCAGCTGATATTTAACTAGGTCCACTCATTGAGTTGAACCCTTTAAAAACAGCCAAACTAGCACAAATTACTCGACCGATTTGACCAGCGCGGTCATTTGCTGTCACACTTTTATCGCGACGGTGCGACACTTCCAACGAGCCGTGCTAGCATTCGGCTAAAGATGGGATTAGCCGTCTTTATCCTGACAACCATATCCTGACTGACGTTTTAGCTCGCACATCTCTGCAACATCAACGAGCTGCCAGTGAGGTGACAGTCGCCTCGTTTGAACGAGGTCTTACCAGAATAACGTGTTTAGCGTGAGCGCCACCGAGATGCTGTACAGCGGCCTCTCCCACACCAGCAACCGCTGAAGCCACAGCAGCGCAGGCTCGTACGGCGACAGCCAGTCTTGAAGGCGCTCCTGCAGCCGCTCCAGCTCCGGGTTCCCTTCGCCGCAGGAGTGCTCCGACGTGCCGGCGGGAAACAAGGCCTCCAGGCTCACCGAAGAGGATGTGACAGAGAGGCGTCTTCGTGACTCCTCGGCGCTCGCCATGTTCCTTTGCGCCACTTTGTTGTGTTGTTTTTGGAGATCACGGGGTGTATGGCGAGATCCGTGTCAAGAAAAACATTCCAAAGAAATACAACCTCCGGTTAGACTTTCAAAATAAAATACAATTAATAAACACTCGGAGACTCGTTGTCATGAAATGTCGTGTTTGTATAATCAAAATTGTGACAGCTAAACTCGTGTTGTTGGTATCTTCATCAAATCGCGTAGAAAAAAAAATCGACGACTCAAATAAAACACTTCCGATAATACACGGCTTGATGGGCGGGCGGAACAGGTCACGTGTGATGAAAAGGTCACGTGTTTCCTTGTTTACTCTATGGATTAGTCCAGTCTACCACCCCATGGATGAAAATATTACTGCATGAATGAACTTCGATGTCATGTGGAATTTAGGACATCTCGATTGACGACTGAGAAATTGTGAGACGACTTGGTTCCATTCCGACAGAAGCGACTACGCCGTTAACGAACAGTAAACACTTCTAAGCCACAATAAGGAAAGAAAAAAAGAAAACCCAGCAATGAGAGGTCAATGGCCAGGAAAGCCTTCTCGGATGGCCCGATTTTACTGTCAAAAGCGCTGACACAAGCAAATTAATTTGTATTGTTTCCCAGCAGCACTTAATTTTGAAGCCTTTCTATATGTTCACTACTTCCAGTATGTCTGTGTGAAGATTATTTTCATCCTTCAACCTCTTTGTGTGTGCCGCCATCTCAGACATATGGACCTTCAAAATCTGCAGTGTAAATTAAACTATGTATTTTGACAATGTGACTGTTTCCTTAACCAGATTCGGCCCACAGATTTTTTTTTCGTTTTCTAACTCTGCACTGATACAAAGTATGAAAATGACATGAATTCAAAAAAAATATATACCTTAAGAGTTTGGTCGTTCATCTTGTATACATTTTCTTTATATATGATGTATTGATTCCTAAAAATATATAAAAGTATATTAAAAAAAAAAAAAAAAAAAAGTGATACAACTAGCCCCGGACGGACTCCCTAAACTATTGCATCTGTGGTTTCTATAATTATGCCACAATAGTGCTTGGTTTCCGAGGTGAATTAAGTCAGGTAAAAGTCTGTCCAGGTACCAAATGGTTGGCCCACCACTGTGAAATACAGTAACTACAAGTAACTGAGTTTGTGTCCTTCAGTTGTAGCACAACGTATTCTTCTTACGCCACCTGCCGTTCATACAAAAAAAAAGTGATAAAATCAAGGACCTCTCGAATTCAAATTAATTAAACTCTAGAAGATTCTCTTATTTATGTTTTATTCCCATCAAACTGACAAAAAAAAATGTTAATTGAAATACTTTATTACAAACTGTACAGCAATCGTAAGGATCACAACAATGTGTTAAATATAAAAAAATGAACAACACATTGTACAAATATTGATCAAATCGATCAGATGTAGTCAAAACAAGACTGCATTGGAGACCTTGCAAAACAGAAGCGTATATCGAGAGGCTGTAAGGTCAGCTCGGTCGCCCGTTCCAATTGCCTCGCAGCACGGACATCTGTAGAGAAACAGCTGCACAGCAGCTGCATTTGTCACCCCGCTCACTTTGTAATTTCTGAAACACAACAGAATGCTGAAGAAAAAAAAAAATACAGACACTTTATTTTGTATGATAAATGTGAGGCTTGAGGAGCTAACACGACAGGATGGGCACTAGAAAAGTATGAGGTGGTTCTTTAGGTTGGGAGGATAAGAAGTTGCACAGCCTACCTGGCTGGGAAGACAGCCACAGCTGAAGCCTTAAAAAAAAAAAAACAACACTGGGGGCCCGGGCGGCCTTATGCCCCTTGCTGCTAGGACAAAAGGGCCTCAATACCTGCTGGTGTTAAGACCATAGCCTGAAGCAGGTCAGATAGTGAGATGATGCCCCTCAGCATGTCAGCTCGGTCCACAAGCACCAGCCGGTGGACCTGCCATGTACAGAAAAAGAACATAGGGTGTTCTCGAGCCTTCTTACACATCTCATGCTATGTAGATTGCGCGGAAGGACGCACCCACCTCCGCTGTGACGATGCGGTCTATGATAGTCTCCAAGGTTTCATCTGGATAGCACTTGATCACGCCCTCCATGAAACACCTGCGCCTATCGAGGGCCTCCAGCATAGTCACGTCCAGATTGTTGTACGTCTTCTGGGCTGCCAGGTTCTGCCACCGAGGGTGTGCCAACAACATGCAGTGCGGAATGAGAGCGTGACACAAATTAGCAGACGACGGCTGATTTTCAGGGATGAAACGTCTCTCAGGTACTCACAATGACGTCAAATCGTGAGTAGAGTGCCACAACTTTGCCTGTTAAAATGAAAAATTTGTGGTGCGTAGAAGGTCTCAATCAACATATTACTTCAACTACAGACAAAAAAAAAAATAAGGCATACCTTTTTCATCTACCACCGGAAGAGCTGACACCCTCCTGTCCACAAATATGCTGAGAGCATCGTAAAGCGTCGCTGTTTGCTGAACAGCGGCAATGTTCCTGAAAGTTCCGATTCCCATTTCCTGGATCTGCCTGTGGATGAACGCAGGCTTCGGAACCTTTTCTCCCTGGCAGCATAGCTCAGTTCAATCACACGTGACAAAGATAACCGTAAAGATCAGTAAACGATAAAAAGGAAAGAAAAAAAAAGCTTGCTCACAAATATATGGAGGAATTTAAGGATTCTTTTATGTGTCAGAATGTGGAGGACGTTCCCAGATTTTGGCTCGATGACCGGCAGCCTGTGGATCTTGTGTTTGAGTAAGGAATAGATGGCATCAAAGAGACTTGGGGAAGAGGAAAGAGTGATCGGGCACAGCACAGAGCAAAATGATCCCAAGGTGATTCCCTGTCCTCACCTGGCATCTGGTGAAATACTAATCAGAAATGGACAGGAACACTTCAAATAGACATCTAAACAAGAAGAGGAAAAACCAACCTCAGCAAATTTACTAAATTGCACGCGTAAAATGATGAAGCAAAACTTTTATGGTGTGATTGTTTCTTGTTTACCACTGACTTCTGTTTTGACACAACTCACCTCTCCATGTCTCAATTTTGTGGTTCTCCAGCTCATACATCTGCACCTTATAAGCAGGAACCACAATATAGAATTCATGACCAGTCATTTAAGTGATTTGTCATGATTACCATACACTCCCCTCAAAAAGTATTCCAAAGGTGAATTTAATTCCTACTGTTAGAGCCATAGAAAAATATGAATAGGTTCGTTCAAATGTGACTATATGTTTATTTGTGTTCCATTTGAATAGTTTTTGTTTATTAGTCAGAAACCTGTATTTGGCATTTTATATTTGTTATTTTGTGTAATGTAGATTTACTTAGAATATTTGAGTAGTTGTGCTTCATATTATGTCCTGCTTGTTAGGCTGTCGTAAAGTAAGGAGTTGTCGTAAAGCATGTTGACGAATGACGACGTAAAGAAAAAAGGAAAACCAAGTAGGGCTAGGAGCAACAACTTTATCTAACCGTGCCAATCGATTTAATAGTGGTAGGTTTTATGCATTGTTGCCATTATTGATTTATTTTTTTGTAAATAAAGTGGAAACATTTTTTGTTCACCAGCAACGGCGTTTTGCATTTGTGGTCATTGCTGAAGAGGAAAGAGCGATTACGGTTGGTGCGCGTTAGAGACTCAAGGCCCTGCTTACGTAGCGACAAAAGGAAGCCAAAAGTGCCGCTACACCTACAATGAAATGTTATGTATAAGATGAAGACACAAATATCTGGAAATAAAAGGTACAATATTGACCTTGATGTTACTTCATCACACGGACTCAAATGTTTTTAGTCTACGGCAAACATAAAGAAATGACCTTCACTGTTACAATACTTTTGGAGGGGATCATTGATATACAGTAAGTACTATTAAAGTGTAAGTCATTACTTCAAATCTCACCAAAGGTGATTTGTAGTAGCAATGAATGATGTTGATGAAATCTGTAATAGTCAGCATACCTGTAAGTGAGGAAAACATTTTTTTTTCCCTCCTGCACTTTAATGTTTACAGATGCATTTTTTTTTTTTACTGCCATACCTACAAATCTCTTCAACTTGCTGTCCCATAAAGGTGCAGCCCTCAAGCTGTTTGCCACCAGTGCAAAAAAGGCCTTTTGCACCTGAAGGACGCAAATGTGACAACTGACATGCTGTCATTTTCTGACGCATGTGACCACATAGAATGAACACGGTCAGGAGAATACTTACTTGTAGCTTGGTATCAAATACGACCAGTTTACAACTAGTAGGAATCGCATCATAGCAGCAGTGACTCTTCATAAAATCCATATAGGCTGTGGCATTATCCTCTAGATAAACACATGATAAACGTGCACAAGAAACAAATGAACAGAACAAAATTACGCTTACGTCATAACAAATGCGACTCCAAACTACAAGTATCGCAGTCTTACCTTGTTTCTGTATCCCCCGCTTTGTTTGGACCGAAACCTACAACACACCCAGCGACACATTCTCAGCATGACAGTTGTTATAAAAGGTGGACAGAAAGCTCCAAGAAACAAAGCACAGGACATTAACTCAACAATCACATTGACGGCAATGTTGCCGACCTGCGACGGAGCCTCCATAATTCCGTGGCGTCCATTAAAAAGCGTTTTTCAAAGCAGCAAATGCACGTCACTACCCCTCAAGTCCTCGCTCTTTCCTAGGAAGAGGTTGGAACTATATTAGGACTTGTGCAGTGGTAGGTGTCAAGCCCAGAGCACAAGGGGGGTCGGTGGGTGGGTTCCACTCTAAGCACGTTCCCTGTGTACTAATCATTCCTACGGTGCTTTACCATAAAATATGGCCGTCATGCAGTGAAGCAAACAACCGGATTTCTCGGTATTTTGAGTACTGTACACCCACTTCAGAAAAGTAACCAATCAATTTTACAGTAGACACAGTAACAACTCTGGCTTTTAATTATTCGAAATTCTTTTATTTTATTTTAACTTAAAATGGCCACATACAATTTGCAGTCAATGGCCCAATTTACTGTTTTGTAGTAGACAACAGAAAATACTGACTGTACAATTAGTCAAGATTTATGATTTTGTTGTTGTGTGCACTCATTTATGATGCTAGTTGCTAAAAATATGATAAACAGTTAAGAGAACGTGTTGAGAGATACGTACTCAGTGATGTGTAATGTTACGTTTGTGCCTCTGTGAGGCGCTCGAACACTTTTCTTTTATCTTCTTTTTACTTTGAGCCTGGAGGCTGATGAGTGCAGACGTGCTTTGTTGTGCTCCACAATAAATACGCCATACTTGGCTAAAGTACATTTCACCTTTCAGTCATCCATTCATCCGAATGCATCGTTAAGCTGCCAAAACTTAACAGAATGGCTGTTGGATGGATGTCTTTAATGTAAGAACATGGACAAATTTTTTAGAACGTTAAGTTTTTCACGAGTTGATGCAGACAATGACGAAACATCAAAGAATGTCATTCTTTATTAATTTAGCTCGCTTGCTTTGCAATATTTGCATTTCGCATGCATGTACAAAAAGGACATTGTGCTTCCAAGTATATCAAATTCTCAAAATGTCCAATTATAAATTTCTGGGGACCACTTTGGTTTTGTCAGAATGAAACGTAAAAAAAACAAACAAAACAAAAACTGCATACAAAAACCTCTAGCCTACTGTCCAAAAGAATTCTGGAGTGAAAGGTGCTGTTGCAACAGAAATAGAAGCAAATGTGCAACATCCAGAGCACAACAGCGAAGGTACATACATGGCAGCTAGTGTTAGCATGCTAAATCAGGTGGTTTTATGTACCAAAACACATGCACGCGCGCGCACACAGATCCACCAGAAAATAGCAAATTACTATATAGGAATTTATCATTTTACCCTGTTGTAATAATGTTCACAGCTTCTGCAGGTATTGATTTATGAACATCTTCATTTCAAGAGTTGCAGCATTCTGTGTATGAGCATGACACGTTGACCATCAAAAAATGTAAAAAAAAAAAAAAAAAAAAAAAAAAAAGGATCAACATGGTAAAGCAGTTACCCGATATTTTCCCCCCACCGAGCCCCATCATTTAAACTCAACATACTTAAACCCTTCCCCAGCCGAGACTGTCTCATTCAGAACGCACAGATCAAGACCTCCCACTGACTGTAGCACCCCCACAAAAAACAGTAACACAATAAATCCTCAAAAATCTCTGAAAATAAGTTATTATTTCTGTGGTCAAATAAAGTGACTATACTGAACATCTCATATCTGAGATGTGTTTGTGTGTAATATATCACCTGTGTGTTCAAGATATGGAGAATACAAATACGAGGTGGTGGAAAAAAAAAAAAAAAAAAAGCAGTGCTGGCTTCTTCTCCAGAGTACACGACAATAAGCAGTGGAGTCTGCAGCGTGCTAGCCGGTCATGAGGAGCGCTTGCGTCTTGTCGACAGGTAACATAAACTTTGGATGACAAGATCCCTGCGGCCCAAGTGGAATCGCTTTGAGGTGATCCATTTGGCTTGCTTCAGCACCGCCCATCAAAATGGAGGCCAACCACGATGCACAACTGGTGAACGCGGATGAGGTGTTTCTCAGCATGCACTCCGACAGTGAGAGGCGACGACGACAGCCAGGACAAAAGGCAGAGGAAGTGAACTGGCTTTCGGGAGATTCCAATGGCGTTTCGAGCTGTACGGAGCCCACAGAGGTGAGCAGCGAGCCCCACAGACACAATATGGATGTCGGTGGGGTGGCGTGTGGCGAAGCCGCTCCGAGCGCATCGGCGTGCCCGTTCAGACTCTCGTTGGACAGAGTGCAACAGGGGAGCCGCTGGGCTTGAGCGGGGGCGTCGGGGTTCGGGATTGCCGGGGTGACTTGGCCTGGGGGTCTCAACAGGGTCTGGCCGCTTGGACAGAGACTGAGCTGGTGGAGCACAGTGCTTGTGGCAATGAGACCGGCCACACTGGTCAGATACAAAAATCCCAGCATACAGGAAACCTGGGGAGGGGGGTCAAAACAAAACACTATTACATCACCACAGAATGATCATATCTGGAGTGGAGTTACATACTGCATTGTTCTAGTGACACAATTAACAATTTGCATGCATACTGGCAGGGTTAGAATGCACGCCGTTTGCTAACAAATGTTGATTTCCTGTCTTGGTTCATCAGGGTTCATTCAACTTACCGATCACTAAATTCTTCTCAACCTTTGCACACTTTCACCACTTAAAAATCCATTTTCTTGACTGCTTATTCCTCACAAGGGTCACTGGAGCCTATCTCAGCAGTAGGCTGGGTACACCCTGAACTGGTCGCCAGCCAATCGCAGGGCACACAGAGACGAACAACCATCCACACGCACAAGCACACCTAGGGACAATTCCGAGCGCCCAATTAACCTGCCATGCATGTCTTTGGAATGTGGGAGGAGACCGGAGTACCCGGAGAAGACCCACGCGGGCACGGGGAGAACATGCAAACTCCACCCAGGAAGGCCGGAGCCTGGACTCGAACCCGAGTCCTCAGAAATGGGAGGCGGACGTGCTAACCACTCGCCCACCGTGCTGCCTCCACCTAAAAATGCTTAATGAATTTACAAGCCAATCACTTTACAGGATCATCAATTTTGTGCGGTCATGCAAGATAATCAATTTTGATTTGAAAAACATTCATAGGCTTGTGCAATTTTTTTTTTTTGTATTCAAAATAAAACCTGTGGCAATGCTTGTGGTGCACTGATCTGTTTTTAATTTATATTTGTGTTAGCTATATTGTGATAATGATAATCTGGATCGTTTCTGTCACTGTAATTGTGATGTGAAATAATGATTGAGCTTCATCTTCGCCATCATCAGCTTTTTGTATCTCACACAATCGCTGCTAAAAAAGAATGTTACAATTTCCAAACTATGTGAACTTGTGACCACCATCAAGTCCTATATGCTCCTTATGAGACTCCCTGCTCACCTTGATAAAGTGCTGGTAGATGGCTGCAAGTGTTTGGCTCCACGCCGATTGCTCGAGCAGCACGCAGAGGTCAGTGTAGGTAAACCAGCCTCGCGTCATCCCCTGACGCTCAGCAATGCTGAGGACACAAAATCACTTTCGTCACAGGAAAGCCTTTCATTTGCCAAGTGATGCATTTCAACTTGGAGAAAATGCACAGACCTGCTCTCTAATTGGCCCAGTGCATCCAAGAAGTCAGTTGACCCTGTGAAGAGACTCCAGTCCTGCAAGAAGTGACACAAGGATTGGGACAAAGAACGAGCACACACACGTGAACACACACACACAAACTTACAATAGCGTTAAGGAAATTCATTTCCAGCTGATTGACTGTTTCCACATCCAGTTTTCCAGCTGCTCCCCACTCATCGTTGAAGACCTCCTCTTCCTCTCCTTCGTCATACAAGTACTTGCTGGCAACCATCTAACGCAGAGTGGCAGATAAATGTCAAACTTGTCAAAGTAATCATGATAATTGAGAACATAGTCTATTATGTACCAAGACAAAATGACCTAAGAATATACTTACAATAACTGAATTGACATTAGGAAGAATTCAACTTCCATTCATTACATTAATTGAGAATATGCTGAATTCAAGTACATAGTGAAGCAAAGTTAAAACAAGGCAGCAAGACTCTGATGCGAAGAGCTAAAGCAGATGTGCTACATTTCAAGCAGCCAGTACAGATTGCGAAAGAGTCTCCAAGAATCACATAAAAACAACATCCAGAAATTTCCTCTAAGTGGCACATTTGGACCATTTGATTCACATGAAGTGAAAGCAAGAAACAGACAATTAACTCAGTAGCTCCCAAAGACGTATAAATATGTTCTATTTTAAATATTACCAGTGTCCCAAAGACGTATTTATACGTTTTTTTTTTTTTTTTTTTTAAATGCTAGAGCATACAGAAGGCTTTGATGCAGCCTCTGAACTGAAGCTAAAGGTTGAATGCTAATTGCTGCAAAACGGAAACAAATTGAAATAAAACAACGAATTAAAACAAAATCAGTCAAAATCGAGCTTCAGTGAAAATGGCTGGGAATGAATGAGTTAATAAATGACAAATTAATAAATGAATTTGATTAATGTTTTAACAGTGCCCCACCAGTATACAGCACTGTGGCCTTGAGATTGTATACAGTGTACATAGTAATGCAAATATTGTATAGTGTATTATTTTTATATTAAAAATCTAACATGTTGCAGTGCCTTCAGCGAATTGCTTTATTTTTTTAAACATTTATTTTTGCAACTGTTATAATACTAATAATTGTAGTCATGATAATCACTGTCATTTTATTTTTAAATTGTTGTATCTCTAATACATATACACTTGAACAACCTTTGACCCCAGACACATACCATGGAGATCAGGAAGAGGTCAGAGGAGGAGATCTTTTGTAAGTATTCAGGGTTTCTATTTCGGAGCCTTTCAATGTAAACCAGCGCCAGCATCATGGCACACGGTGAAATACAAGCCTCTCTGCAACACAAACAAGCAAAAAAAATAATAATAATAAAAAAGAAAAAAGAAAAAAATAAGGAAAGAATCTCTGTTAACCTGAAATCCTGTTGAGTTTAATTTCTGTGAAAATGCATTATAGAATCGTGCACACCTGGACACATGAACGGCATATTTCTTGTGGAGTTTCCTTATTGGACTTGGTGCTGATTTCTGGAAGATTTCGACGGCGATATCTGAAAGAGATCACAATGAACCATTTGGTGAGTAGTTCAAGTGAAAGATCCACGTTCTGAAAGTAAATCACCTGTCACAGGAGATGAGAGTACTTCAAGTGACACATCGCGATCCAGTCCATAATACAGTCGCTTTCTTACTCGTTCGGACAACCTTTGATGTCCAGGAAGACACTGCAAACGCAACACAGAATGCAGATTACATAAAATGTCATTACGTAGCATTTATTGTCGGAGCAGAGCGCTGTTATTAAATGGTTCAAATAAGCGGCGGGCGAAAGGAAGCCCAGAGTCCGCTCAAATAGCGTACAGTTGAACTTAGCATGGTTAGCACTCGCAGGTTCGAGATAAAACTTTACACAATAACGCCGGAAGCCATTTATTTGACACGTAAAAACACTTTCGACGGTAAGGTAAGCTCCCAACTCATTTGATAAACGAATCCAAACGACACAATTTAAAAAACATACACATTCATGATCTAAACTAGCACGCTAATATATATAGCACCTGGAGTTAGCTTCGCTTCGCTAGTTGTTGGGTTTAGGACAACCTACCGTGAACTCTCGGAAGTCCGAAAATTGAATCGCGGTATCGTTAAATAAAAAGTCAAAATCCATAGCTCTGTTTAGTGACGGTTCAACATTTATCCCCGGCTGACGTTGGTAAGCCAACTGTTTTGGCCTGGTGACCGCCTTAGCTCCTCCAGACACACACGCCCAGCTTGAACTAACAGTGACGTCAGATACTCCTCCTGGTAGGTGTTCTCCCCATGACCGACCAACAGGGGGCGCGCTGAATGGATGCGGTACGCAGTGATGTGCGTGCCATCTGGAATCTGCCATGTTCTGTGCACAGTACTCTGGACCGGTCACACTGTAACTTGTGAATACAATCAAAGCCAATCACAATGCATATATAGACAAATAACGTAACTCATTAGTTGTGAATACACAATCAGTCCACGAGCATTATACACTTATGGAGTTGTTGATATATGATATATGACGTAGGCCTATTATCCTGTATAAATTTTTGGTGGGAAATTTGGTCATTGTGGGCGGTGGGAAGAGTCATGCATGGAATATTAATATTACTAAGACTAAAAGGGAAGTCAGTCAACCCCCAAATTTCCTTTACAATATATTATATGGGACTAGTGTCAAAGTCCAGTCCTTGAGGGCCAGAGTGCTGCATGTTTTAGAGATGTTTCCCTACTCCAACACAGCTGATTCAAATGATCAGCTCATCAGCAAGCTTTTCAGAAGCCTGATGCTGATCCTGATCAGGTGCGCTGGAGTATGGAAACCTCAAAAACATGCAGGACTCCAACCCTTGTCGTCGAACAGATTTTTGACACCAGTGTACAATGCAATCTTTGTGAGAGAACGCAAAGTTGTTGTTTTTTCACCGTAGCAACAGCTACACTGGAAAGGAGACAAGTTTATTTGAAACAACAACCTTTACAACAAATACCATATAAACAGTACATTGGAACACATTAGGCATTCTTAAAATGTATTTTAACAGCTATACCAGGCACTTTATCACAAAGCCTCAAACCCAGTGGCACAATGTATGGCTTTATTATCACCTCCATAAAAATATTTGAAAACAGTTATCACCATTATTTCCCTTATTACCTATGACATGTGCGAAAGTATAGTGGGCCCCTGCATAGTTATCCCCGCATATTCAATAATTTTTGGGTTACCTACCAACCTAATGCAAAAGGAAATATAGGCATACATTTTATGCAGATTTTCAATCTGCATGGGGGGCTTTTTCATAAAATTCTGAGAACTGAAACCTGACATTAACGCCATAACTAGTGTTGTGTGATCGCTAGGGCTAGTTAAATTGCACCAGTAAAACACAGAAAAAAAAAGAAGTTTTGTATCACATTCAGAAATGCACACAATTTTAAATAAAAATATAAAAACAGAACGATACATTCTATCAAGTTCAAATAATATCTAAATTCAGGATCATCACATCAACCATCCAACCAAGGAACATTCAATGGCCATGGTGGTCTGAGGGAGTGGAAGGTGGCTGCAGTTTCTCGGACTTGCAGTCTTTGGCTTCGGTGTCTGATGAGGAATCAGAGTCCTGAGCCTGCTGTTGATTTGCCCACATGTCTGCATACAGGCCTTGCTTTTCCAGGAGCTCCTCATGTCTTCAATAGAACGATAGTGACTTTATTACTATGTCGTTAAATATGAGAAAGTTTCCTATTAATGGAAAACAGCTCTTACCGTCCTTGCTCAGCAATCCGACCCTCGCTGATGACAAGAATCTGGTCTGCGCCAATGATTGTAGACAACCTATGAGCAGAGTTTATTAGCGAAAATAAAAGTCAATTGAAGACCTGTGAAGCGATCGTTTTACCTGTGCGCTACAACAATTGTCGTACGATTAGCACACACTTTGGCTAGTGAGGCCTGGATGTTGCGTTCTGTTTGGGTATCGAGCGCTGATGTGGCCTGTAAGAGACACCACGCCTGATCAGATCGGAAATACTGTAGACTTTGGACTTGGGTAAGCTGGGTGGCAAAATGAAAAGCCATGCTGTAATCGTCTCACCTCATCTAGAAGGATAATATGTGGCGCCTTGAGGATGGTCCGAGCTATCGCCACTCTCTGTTTCTCTCCTCCACTCAACTTTAGGCCTCTTTCCCCCACTTGAGTTTCATAACCTACCATAGACAAATATTATAACATATTGCACTTTTGTCAACCCGAATGACAAATCAGAGCTGACAAATTCTCATTTATCACTGCATCAATCACCTTCAGGGAATGCTATGATTCTGTCATGGATATCACCAGCTATAGCAGCCTCTTCCACCTCCTGGTTGCTTGCAGTGACGCGACCGTAGCGGATGTTCTCCAGGATGGTGTCGTTGAACAGCACCGTGTCTTGGGGGACCACTCCAATGTGCGCTCGCAGAGATTTCTGTGTTAACTGAACACGATCAAAAGTGTATGTCACTTGCTCGCCTCCTGCTTTTATCCTGTGCTGGAATTATTGCAGAAACGCACACCCTTAACTCATTTGCTCCCAATAATGTATAAATACGTTGTTTTTTTTTTAATGTTCTAAGTGTCCCAAAGACGTATTTATACGTTTTTTGTATTTTTTTTATGCTAGAGCATACAGAAATAATTGAAGCATATTTATTTAGTTTGACCTTATTACAATTATGTATTTAATGTCATTTGACTGCATTGATCTTTCATTTATTTTTATGTTTATTTTTGTTGTTTAGTGTATGTATGTGAGAGTAGGTGTGTATATGTCTATATGTTTATTAGAAATGATTGTAATGAATGTGAAAAGACCCCAGGAAGATTAGCTCCTGAGATGTCAGGAGCTAATGGGGCTCTTCTTAATAAACGAAACGAAATGAAACAGATGGCTTTGATGCAGCCTCTCAACTGCAAAGAACGGTTGCAGAAATGGTAGTTATTACACAAACGGCCAGCAGGTGGCAGCAGAGCAAAGGAGATCAACCAGGGCCATCTAGAAAAAAAGTTAAATTACTTATAATTTTAAATAGATTTGTGAAAACTGATGAAACTTAGCTCTCTTCTAATGCTAATTGCTGCAAAACGGAAACAGATAGAAACATACTTTTTTCCCTGATGAAAGAAGAGACTTTAATCTTTCTTTTGATAGGTTCCATGTTTTTATAGCAATCGAACACAATATTCTATGGCCCTTGCAAAATCAGTCAAAATCCAGTAAAACAGCCGGGAGCGAATGGGATTGTTTCTGTGAAAATGGCTGGGAGTCAAAGAGTTAAACATACTCACTTTGGATATGTCCTGACCATCTATGCGAATGCAACCCCCCTTAACGTCATAGAAGCGGAAGAGGAGTCGGATGATGGTACTCTTCCCGGACCCTGATGGTCCTACCTATGGAAAAGGTCTATAAAAATCATCTTTCATTTGGCATTAAAATAGTTTCACACAGGTTTTGACATACCAGGGCCACAGTATGTCCAGGTAGTACTGTAAAGGAGACATCCTTGAGAACCTCCTTTCTATAAAACGAGGGTGAAACACTGAGTGGAACTGCCCGTTCATCATGTTTCAATGAGAAAGCAATGGAGAACTCACCCATTTGTGTAACTGAAGTAAACATTTTCAAATTCTACTTTTCCTAGCTTGTAGTGAAAATTCACAGCATTTATAGCATCTCTCACCTGTGTAAATAAAAAAAATAAAAATAAAAAAGTTTTAGGAAAGTGTGAACAACAGATATTGGAGCACCTGTGAGATTCAAATGTACCTCCTCCTCCTCCTCAAAAAGCTTGATCATGCTTTCCATGTCAATGAATGAGTTTTGGATCATTCTAAAATGTTTAAAAAAAAAAAAAAAAAAAAAAAAAAAAGCATTGAAAACAGCAATTATTATCTAACTAACTAAAGCACATGAGGAGTTGCATGTCCTTACCTGTAGTAGGTACCAAACCAGTTGAGAGGAGTATACAGTTGGATGATATACGTTCCAAACAGAACAAAATCACCAACCTGGAATAACAAACACATGGAACATTTTAAGCAGGCACTGCTATGACATTTATTCAGAAAAACAAACAAACAATTTCACGTGCATATCAGCACCTGGAACTTTCCTTCAGTCACAAAATAGGCACAGAGCAGGGAGCCGGCCAGCAGACCTCCTCCAATGATCACGTTTTGGGTTTGGTTGAGGAGGGCCAAGGAGGCCTGCGTCTTCCACTCGGATGACTGCAATGGAAAGACGCCACAACCATTAGACACACTGACTACATTATTTACATTAACCGGTCTACTGTCCTGAAATCGTTCTTTTTCACATTTTTACATGGGCCAAACTATATGTACCTCTCTGCTATGCTAAACTATGAAGGAACAAGAGTGCCAAAATGAAAACAATATATACATTTAAATAAATGTATGAATAAATATTGAAATAATAAAATAAATACTGAAATAATGACAAAATGCATTACATTTAATTTTGGCACTCTTGGACCGCCTCTGTCTTAGAGTACTTTTTGCACTCTAAGACAGAAAATGAACAAATGCCCCTGATGTGCCAACTTTTGACACAACTACAAAGGCGTCGTAATGGTTGAACACCGATCAAAAGTCCAGATGAGCATGATAAGAGTGCAAACATCCAACAATCCAAACATCCTGATGGATTGCGATGGCGGTAGTTGAAGACAAAGTCTCCACTGTGCAGGGTGTGACTTTAAAGGGATACTTCACTTATTTAGCCCATTATAGCAATTAAAAAGTTCATATTTTGCCTATAATAAATTTGATACTTTCATTATTTTTCACGTACAATTAGTACCCTTAAAAACACATTTTGCAACTTGCTGCCGACTGAAAATGACATCACAAGGGCTCAGGTAACCAATCACAGCTCACAAAGGTTTGGTCATGTGACATTCACAAGCTGAGCTGTGATTGGTTACCTGAGCCCTTGTGATGTCATTTTCAGTCGATAGCAAGTTGCAAAATGTGTTTTTAAAAAGGTATTAATTGTACATGAAAAATTATGAAAATATAAATTTATTATAGGCAAAATATTAATGTTTGACTGCCAAAAATGGCTAAATAAGTAAAGTATCTCTTTAATGTATTCGGCTACGAGGTTCTTGACTTAAAATTGTGCATGTGCATTATTACTTGACCAAATGAAGTTTGCTTGTTAATGAAAGGCATTTGAGGACATTTGTTTGATGTTGTTCTTTTAATTGACAAAATTCCCTCACATTATTTTAAATATAAATAAATATAAATATATAAAAATATATATATATATATATATATATATATTAGGGGTGTGAATTGCCTAGTACCTGACGATTCGATTCGTATCACGATTCATAGGTCACGATTCGATTCAATACCGATTAATCCCGAAATGAATTTATAAGTCGATTGTTGCGATTTTTTTTTATTTAAATTTTGAAAATCCTAATCAGTAAATTTGTACAGTGTAAGATTTGTAT
The DNA here is from genome assembly GCF_051991245.1 of Festucalex cinctus. Classification (NCBI taxonomy): domain Eukaryota; kingdom Metazoa; phylum Chordata; class Actinopteri; order Syngnathiformes; family Syngnathidae; genus Festucalex; species Festucalex cinctus. The sequence continues at coordinate 4,057,934 of NC_135412.1, forward strand.
GAAAATGTATCATTTATTTATCTGAAACTTCAATCTTATAAAGGTTGTAATCTGTTTCATGTTTGAACAGCATTAAAATAAAATATTAAGGCATAATGTGCCATTAATATAACATTCTTCCATGCTTAAGTTGTGAACCCTAAGACGCTTTGGTGAATATTTTTCCATCAAAAATGGATATTTAAAAATCGATTCGGCTGCCTATTGAATCGATTCGAGAATTGCGCGATGTAATATCGCGATATATTGCCGAATCGATTTTTTTTAACACCCCTAATATATATATATATATATATATATATATATATATATATATATATATATATATATATATATATATGTTTGTTTTGTTTTTTTATCTCAATGCTAATAGGAAAAAAAATGGACAGCTGTTCGACAAGTGGATTTGATCAGTCATTACTGTAATTTCTCAAGGAAATTATGCTCTAAAATGTAATACGCTCCCCCAAAACTCACCCTTCAAAAACGGTTGTTTTTCTGTACTTATGTATTTTGTGCTCCCCCAATTTGCTGGTATTCATGTTCAAAAATGTAACTATTAACTATTTCTTTACAAAACATGACATCCGGTAAGACTTTTCAACCATTTACTTGTTTTACTTATGGTGAGTGGTGAAAATGATAGCTGCCTTCATAGTGAAATTGCTGGAAATTACGGTATATCACAGTTTAAAACAGTCATGGTGCTGTCATCAGTAGACATAGCCTACCTGGTATTTCAAGATGGCGTCTTCAAAGCGACTGACTTCATAGTTCTCTGCATTGTAGTATTTCACTGTCTCAAAGTTCAGCAAGGAGTCAACGGCCTTAGTCTTGGCAATATTGTCCTGCTGATTCATGTCCCGTCTATACTTGGTCCTCCACTCTGTGATAATGATGGTCAAAGCTGGTAGACAGAGACAGAATTTTATTTTTATTTTTACTGGCAGTAACAGCTGAGAAAAATAAAGGATTTCTGAAGCACAGCTGATGTTACTCACTGAGGTAGAGGGTCATGCATACAAAGACAATGAGGCCGAACCACGCGTTGAAATAGGTGATGAAGTAAATGATGGATATGACAATGTCAGCAATTGTTGGGACGATGCTGAACACGATATAGCTGTGGAGGGAAACAAATCTTTCAGTCCATTTTCCCTACTTTAGCATCATAACCAACCAACCAAACCTTGTGACCACAATGTTGGAACTTGTAAAAAAGGGACCATCAAAACTTGAATGTGTCTGGTGAATGACGAGAGCACGAGGGATGGTGACTGTCCTGTTCGCATTTTGTTTCTTTAGGAAGGCAATGAGGCTTACCTCGCTTTCTTTTTAGTCGTTTCACATTGCTCAGCAGACAGCCAGCCGCCATTCTACATCACTACGCACTGAGGGGGCATATTCACTAAGAATGCGCTGCGTCCGGTAATAGCGCGAAATATTGCACCACAACTGCACCCGCAGTCTGCGCCCAGTTACCCACCTATTCACGAAGGATATTGCTCTGATCATATACCGGCGCAAACACGGCCACAAAACTGACAGCTTGGAGCAAATTTGCACCTGATTTACCACACATGGCAATGGATTTGCGCCAACAACATGGTTGTTATAGTAACAGTTGCGAAAAAGAAGACATTATCAGAACGCGAGGTTGGACCGAGAGTAAACGTTTCGCGCGCCATTAAGCTCTACAGAGCAGAGAGGACGACAACAACGTCATTCATTAATAAAATACAAATTATTGGTGCGATCGTTTTAAAAAAATATATTTTCAGAGGTTGGCGTGGGCGTACAGTATGCATCTGGCACGTAAGAATGATCGTAAAATGCCTCCCCGCCCCCCCGCAGATCAGCCCGGGTTACGTTATGTGTCCTAAACTAACACGGAAAAATTTCTCTCTCTTTCTCTCTCTCTCCACTCTGTGTGATCAGCCGCGCATGTTGTGCCGCAAATGGCATGCACTGCTGTCATGATCCCGGAAATCGAGGTTGCGGCAGGTTAATACACGCTTTCCAAAAACGTTATTTGCGTCACGCAAACTCGGTGTGGCTATTTGCGCTGGCGTTAGTGAATTAGACGCTGCATATCAATGAGTCTCATTTGCATTGGGGTGGGCATATTTTGCATCAAATGTACGCAAATTACCTAATTTACATACGCGCAAACAACACCGGCGCATAGTGGCGCATTCTGGTTGACAGTGCACTTAGTGACGGATTTCCCCATCTGCGCCTGTTTAGTGAATTAGGCGCTCCTGGATTGCTCCATTTTATCGGTTCGCGCGTGAATAGGGCCCTTAATGTGTTGCGACGTAAATAACAATGGCGGTGTACGTCCAAATAAAGTTTCTACGAAATGTATTAAACTGGAAATGATTTTTGAAAAATGAATCTCATAGTTATGTTAGTAAAGAAAGTCTATATAATACATAGAGAGCAAACTTGTCATTCCAGTCGGGGTTTCTTTTAACAACTGTATTTAACATGCAAGTACAAGGCTGAAACTAACAAAACTACATCTGTTTGTTGACTTCATTCACCTGAGCAAGCTGTTGATGGACGAGGTGCCACGGTCGATGCTTCTCAGCACGTCACCTGTTTTGCGGCCCACGTGCCAGCGCAACGAGAGGGCGTGCAGGTGGGCAAACAGGCGTACCTGCACCACCCGGTTGGTGAACTGCTGCACTCGGATCCACAGGAAGGAGCGCAGGTTGCTGACAAAACCCGAGGCGCCTGCAAGAGGAGGTAGGGTATCACTTGCAAAGTGCCTTGTGTGACTCGGGGGTTCCGTATGCACAAATGTGGGCCAGACATTTACACAAGCTTCTTTCAACTCAAAACAGTTCACTGGATGTGATGCGCGTGGAGCCTTTAAGAACTGCTTGATTTGATAAATTTTAGAGGCAAGAGGGAATTTGTGCAATTACTGCTAAATGTGTAAATACAGCCGTTTCTGCAATTGAATATTTTTGTTAAATTTAAATAAAAAAAAAAAAAAAAAAAAAAAAGCGCTTTGTTGTGATACAGATGCTAGCCTGCTTTCAGACTACTGTAGAGTTGAGGTGACCTTGAACCAAGCCAGTAGCTTCCAACCTGACCTCAAGGGGTGTAGGACTGTTTGTGCTAGGGATGTCACAATAAGGGCAATATCGTGATATTAAAACTGCCACAATATTGTCGTCGTCATGTTCACAATATTTAAAAGGAACACATCTGTTAAAAAAAAAAAAAAAAGTCAGGTTGATATCCATTTGTGCAGTTCTAGCACCCTCTAGTGGCTAGTTTATTAGTGCAATTTAATTTTCATGAGGGATGTTTTGGCCTTCTATGTTTAAAATCTATGCTAATTATCAGCTGAAGGGGAACCTAATTTGCTTGTGAAGTGATCAATGTGTGCTTGCATTAGCAAGTAAGTGCCTCAATATTGTTATTAGAGATTGTAGGTGGTTTATATGCATTGCTGTTATGTACAAAAGCACAATATTGTGCTTTTTTTTTAGTATGAGCTCTTTTTTTTGTTTTTTTTTTAACGATATTGTGATCTTTTTTAAATAATCGCCAACACCCCCACAATATTGTGATAATTATTGTATCGTGACCTTCATATCGTGATGTTTGGATATTGTTACATCCCTAGTTTCTGCACCCACTTCTCATTGCAGGCTTGTGTGATTTTGGATCTCGGGATGGTATGCAACTCAACAAATATATACAGCATACAGCAGAGCTGAAACTGAATTTCTCTGAGGGATGACAGTCAGGACTAAACAATACATTAAATTGCATGGTCTTGAATTGTCAACTTTTCACTTTTTACTTGCATCTTTGTTTCACAAAATATTTGTCTCAATGTTTGTGTTCGCTGACATGATTCACAGTGAAGTACAATTGATCAACAGGCTCATAGACAGTCATATAGTTTTATAAATATGGTGCTTTGCATTATCCTTTTCTCGTTTCATATGGGTGCGTCGATGCATGGCTCGGTGTTGAGATTCACAAGGGGAAGATTGTGTGCAGGTGCATACGCTTTCTTAAATGATACTGAAAAGCTAACTCAGCATCCCGTGTGTGAAAAGGTCTGTCATACCTGCCCCCCCGCCCTGCATGAACTTTAGCAGGACATAAACACACACAGTGGTGGTCAGAGTGTTCCAGCTGCTGCCATCAGTCAGTTCATTAACTAAGAGGGGCAAGAAGCGAAGTCATGATTAAAAACATGAAGCATCAGGTGAAGATGAGGCGCTCCGGTTGGTATACTTGCCTATATTTTTGTAGAAAATGGGAACAAAAACATTGATTGCCCTCTCGACTCCCAGCAGCCCCAAACAGAAGAGGACAAGCAGCTGCAGCCAGATGCTGCCCCGAGGCCACATGTAAGGTAACAGCAGCTTGACCTTCTTCGTGAAGCCCTTCCAAGTCGACTGGTTCTCATCTGGTCTGCCCAAGAGGCTCTGAAACGGTGACAAGAAGCCAATCTAAATGACCAAATGGACTGATGTATGGAGGATGTTTTTATTATTATTTTGCACGTCATTACCTGGCCGCTCTGCTCTACATCTCGCTCATCTTCATTTATAAGCAGCATGTATGGTCGTCTCGGCAAGCCTGGGGCCTTAAGACCAACAAAGAAGAGCAGTCCTGTGCCCACATAGCGCATCAGCCATAAGCCAAACTGCACCTGAGGATAGTTAAAACAAACATCAACATGAAAGTAAAACGTGTCGTGACATAAGCCTGTCTGCATGACGCATGCATGTCACTTGAAATGTTTGGAGTGGGAGGGGCAAGATGTGGCCTCTTGTTGACAGTTTTGGGTAGCTGAACGTTAAGACACAGTGACTCAGCAAAAACAGCAAGGGCATGCATTTCAGAGCTGTTCATTAAGTACTTTTTACAATACAGCAAGTCAGGGCGCCGGCAATCTATTTATACAGGAAACAAGACTGACAACATGCACTCCAAGGGAATAACACGCCTATTGTAAATAATCAACCTCTGACCCACTAAACTCTAGAACAAGTACCCACTATTAAATATTAACGCTAACTTGATGCATTGCTCAAAGTATGATATATTTTGAACCACGCCAATCTGAAATAACAATTACACTGCGGTGAGGCTAAAAGTAGAGACTTGCATACACAATTTAAGACAAATACACCGACCAGTGACCACAATCGAAGGTCATTAACTCATTCACTCCCAGCCATTTTCATGTTCTATTGCTATCAAAACATGGAACCTACCAAAAGAAAAATGTGTCTCTTCTTTCATCAGGGAAAAAAAAAAAAGTACGGTATATTTTTTTTTTATCTGTTTTTATGTTTTGTAGCAATTAGCATTAGAATTAGCTAAGTTTCATCATTATTCACAAACCTGTTGAAAATACTGGGGAAAAGAGCTTGTTGCAACATGGACCTGGTTGATCTCTTATACTTTGCTGCCACCTGTTGGCCGTTTTTTTTTTTTTTTTTGTAATAAGTACCATCGCTTTAAGCAACCGCTTCAGGTCAGAAACTGCATCAAAGCCTTCATGCAAAAACTCCAGCATACAAAAACCTAAAAAACGTATAAATACGTTTTTGGGAGTGAATGAGTTAAAGAACTGCAGCAAAGTTGATGTCTTTATCATGATAATTTTAGGTATGCTCAATTATAGTTGACAAGGGTCGGAAAGTTAGGTCGACCATGTTGCATTATACTGACAGCTATTTGTAATAATTGTTCCTGAGAGGGGGCAAAATGTTTCACCCAGCTCTGTATGGTGCACTGCAATTCAATTTGACACTACTAGAAAATTACAACATGCATAAACATTGTTGAATTTGTGCATTAGATTGCGAATTGTTTTTGGTGTGACTTCTGTTGTGCCCAATATTTCAGTGTCTCACACCTGTTGCTGATTGTCTTCCAGGCCCCACCACCAGTGAGGACTGAACCATGAGACAAATGCCAGGTTCTCAGCTACGAACGCCATCGCCCAGAACAGGAGTAGCGCTGCACTGTGGCCCCGTGTTCGATCCATGACCAGGGCCCTCCGCCTCTCCACAGTGAGCAAGGCAATCCCCCAAACCCAGGCTAGGGCAGAGAAGCAGCCGTAGAGCAGCACATAGCCTGGGAGCTCGTCTCCTTGGGTGGCTCGCCACACCATTCCACCCAGAAACTGAACCAAAACAAGGCTGGAAATGACCAGCTGGAGTGTGTAGAGACGGGAACGGGGGATGAACTTCGGCTCCATTGCTGTGCCATACTTTTTGTAAAAGATGAAGTGGATAGTTCCCAGGAAGAAAGAGATGGTGAGCAGGACAGCAGGGGCCAGAGTGAAGTAAAAGCAGGGGGCGATTCCTTCATCCACCCACGTGTGGGAGATGGGAAACCCGGCTTCACAATAGCTGTGTACCAACACCATGACTCCTGTCGAGAAATGCCAGAAAACACAAGAGCGAACATGAGCACCTAATGTTGCTGGTTTTATTTTACAACCACATTACGTCTAAAAATGGTGAAACAACGAGTTATACTGTTACTAAATGTATTAGCTTACCATTAACGATGCACACTCACCTAGTGTCAATAGCAGATGTGCTAGCCTAGTCCGTTCCAAACAACTTGAGCTCGAAGAAAGGCGACCAACATTGGAGCATGGTTGCGTACAAAACTGACTTGTGTTGTGTCTCCCGGTGGTAGCTTCTCGAGCTGTTCGGTGACGTCACGCGTGTTAGACAACACATTCGTTACGAAAACGGCGCACGTCATTTGACGAATTAGCCTTCAGCGCCCCCCAGAGGATATCATCAGAAAAAAATCATCTTGTTCTGTCTTCTGTGGCGGATGGCAACCCATTTGATGATGCATTGTCGCCATCAGCGGGACTGGGGTGTGAAATGCAGGAAAAAAAAAATGGATTTACAGCAAAAACAAAACATCAAAAATAAATTATATCACGCTATGAACACCATAAAATTTGTTAGGACATTCTTTTTCCTGGAGGATATCAACTTTGTTTACCAAGCCTCTTCAGTACATTAACTGAAACCGGCAATAAAAAGTTGTGTTACTTATTTTATTTTGTAGCCAATTCGCCAAATTCAATTAGTTGAAGTGGATTGGCACATGTTGTTTTGTTTCTTGTTGAGCTCAGTGATTGCATTTTCCTGTCGGGCATTTGCCCATTTTGTGTAGATTTCAGACCTGTGTGTCCATTTCTCATAGCCTACTAGTGAATTATGCCATCTCTCCTTTTCCTGTGTCAACCTCCCTTTCGATATTGGAGAAATCATGTCGATCAGTTTCACTTTTATCCCAGTATTCCTGTCATGCAAGGATATGTGCATGCTTTGATAAATGTCATTAGACAAATTTAAATAAATAAATAAAAAATCACTGCTGCTACAGCTTGATGTTGTGTGAAATAGCAGTGCAAACATTTTCACAATAAATTGAGTTTTGCATGACTTTCACATACTGTGAAATGTACTATAGCAATTAATTTCACAGCTGTGATATTACAATGCATTGTTGTAAAAGCACAACTGTATACTGTAACTTCACAGTTACAGTGTAAAAGCAGTACAGTGGCATTACAGTACATTACTGGTGAATTACAACCTTTTCCTGTGCTCTGCAAAATTGTGTGAAAAAGTCTCACATATGCTTGACTATACTGCCATGCAGGGTGCTGCCAGTTCCACTGGGAGAAAATTTGGGTTCTGTGTCTTGCTCAAGGACAGTTCAACATGGTCACTAGAGCTGAGTATTGAACCCACAACCTCCTGGTTGGAAGACAACCACACTACCATTGAGCCATGGCACCCTTTGTGCTCAAGCTACAGCAAGCGAGCAAAAGCTATACGTACCGCCACGTACGCACCAGTTTTGTAATGCCATTTTTTTCCCCAAAAGTTTTTATCTCAACAGTTTAACCTAATTGTATGACTTTCTTCACCTTAAAATTGATGATATTCATTAACGACATAATTTGGATTTCACGTCACAACTCAAATGGGAGCAAAAGATAATATTTTTCCCCTCATTCACTGATCATACTTTTTCCCCGATACAAGGTCTCATGAGCTCTACCGGAAGGGGCTTTGTCGTTGATTTATATTTCATTAATAACACAAGAAAATATGATCGTTGTTACACTTTGGAGGAAGTGCCTTTGTCATCCTCTCAGAGAAAAGGGAAACGGTGTCCTCAGGTTCAGCGCCTAGTTCGGTTACGTCATGTGACTTACCAGGGAATATTTGGATACAAATATGACACTGCAGTAATGCTGTTGAATACTGTGAAATTCTTGCATCTTTTTTTTTTTTTTTTTTTTACTGTGTTAATGTGATATTGTAGACCTTGTTGTAATTTTTTTTTTTTTTTTAATTACTAAATTTTACTGTAAAACAACAGTTAAATGCTGCAAAATCCAAGTATGTTGTAGTTTATAGGATATTCTTTGGGAACTAAGTTGCAACAATTTACTGTAAAATACTGTTATTGATTGTGAAATGCAGTTTCTTGCAAAAAAAAAAAAAAAGGAACTTGAGGGACTTCTGACTTAAGGCTCGGATAACCCATAGTTATCCAAAATTTAGCTAATTACAGAAAATAGACAATCATCGACTCAGACTCACATTCACCCCGACAGACAATTTAGAGCTTTCAATGAACCTACCAGAAAAGTGCTATCTGATGTATCATCATCATCATCATCATCATTATTATTAAGCCTGTTTTTGGAATGTGGGACGAAAGCAGAACAGAAAGCAGGAGAATGTGCAACTAGGTCTATATACCGATATTGAGCATGCACGATGCATGTTTGTAAATTCAAAAATAATAACGAAAACACAAAAAAAATAAAAAAATAAAAAATAAATAAAAAGACATAATGATATTCTTAAAATGTAGCCTGTCCGTGGTCATGGTGGCCCCCGGAGTGATCCTATCCCAACCCACCACAGCCCCCAGGGCTCACGTCATTGAAAGCCCCCCTCCTCGATTGGAATACTTCAGAATAAAAAGGACTGATCCTTGTCAACCATTCTTGAAATTAATTATTTGTACCCCATTAGTTCCTTATCGCTACTAAATCATCACAGCGTGTAATGAAATTCAAACAATATTAATGTCTAAAAACCTGATTTGTGAAACACAAAATGACTGCAATATTGCCACGTGGCCATTAGATGGTGCTAAATACAAGCGCACGGTTGTACCCAAGAATCAGTCAAACAAGCGACCGCCCACAAGCCCGCACAGGCAGGTGCTGAATTATTATTATTATTATTTTTTACACAAGTATAGTAGTAGGCTATTGCTGCAACAGGATAGATGGCACATAATATAAATGCAGTTTCACACAGATAGAAACGGCATCTCAGACTGTAAAGGGAAAAGAGGATTTACAGTTTCCCTGTCATTTAAAACCCAAGTTTCTGTAAAAAAAAAGAGAGAAAAAAAAAAGATGCCTGAAAAGCCAGCTGTCTCATCTGTCCTTTGAACGGGGATTAATGAAAGGCTCAGAAGTAAGTGAGTCTATACCTGCATATGAAAGGAAGGAAATAAAGAGGATCATCTTTTCCTGATGGGAGAGTGCAAAGGATTTGGGAAACACACACACGTGCGCGCGCACACACACACACATGGTGTAAAATCTTACCATTTAGACTAAAGCCATCACAATGGCCACACAGAAGCTGTTAATCTGCTACATTGCCACGGTGCTTTTGTGTGAGTGGAAACGGTCCTTCTGTCCACACCGGCTGGTTGTCACCCGACTCTTTTGTCCCCCTGAAGATGTGACGGCCTGCCCATCACAGCCTTCATCTTCCTCTCCTTTTTGTGAGTCTTTCCGACTTCAGCACACGCTTCGCTCTGAATCTCACACATGAGCGAGGTGGGTTCATTCCGACATTTTCGCTTCCCCTTGTGGCCGAGCGGCACGTATGGATTGTGACGGGCTGGGATGAGGTGACTGTGGACGCCAATCTAATCCTGTGATTTAGCCAGAAAAGAATATCGGTGGTGTTGGGGATGCTGCTTCCAATCTCATTAGCCACAAGGGAGATCAATAAAGCTTTCAGTTACGTTAGATTGGAAGTACTCATGCTAGAAGCTTTGTGAAGTCAGTCCTTGTCATAAGCTCTGTGGCAGGGGACCTTTGCAACCTTTAATACTCAGCCACGATCAATCTATTGTGCGGTCCAAGCTGCACAAGCATGAGAAACAGTAGGCTATGTTAGTCAGGGGCATTATATTCATTTTTTTGTTCCCTCTGTGAGGTTAAAGCGGACACATGTAAACTGTACTTTTTGTCATGGTGTGTGTCTTTAAGTTTTTTGTTTTGGGTTTTACTCTAGAACAGCAACACAGCATTTGTGTGTTTTGGTGATATTGCTTATCGGGAGTTTTTTGTTTCTGTGTCTCATGTTTGTGCATTCCCCCTGTCTGCTTGTAATGTCCTTTTCTCCACCTGGTCACATCAGTTCTGCTCCCTTAACTCATTTACTCCCAAAAAAAACGTATAAATACGTTCTATTTTAAATATTACCATGCTCACAAAGATGTAATTATACTTTTTGGCTTCGATGCAACCTCTGAACTGAAGAGAATGCTTGAAGCAATGGTAGTTATTACAAAAACGGCCAGAAGATGGCAGCAGAGTATAAGAGACCAAAAAGCTCTTTTCCTCACTATTTGAAACGGATTTGTGAATAATGATGAAACTCAGCCATATTATAATGCTAATTGATGCAAAAAGGAAACAGCTAGAAATACACTTTTTTTTTTCCTGATGAAAGAAGAGACTTTAATCTTTCTTTTGGTCGGTTCCATGTTTTTAAAACAAGAGGACACAATATGCCATGGGCCTTTCAAAATCAGTCAAAATCCAGTAAAACCGTGAAAATGTCCTGGGAGTGAATGAGTTAATATCAACCAATCAGCTCCCTCCAGTCGTTTGTGTCTCATAATGCTGTTTGTATTTACATTAGTTCCCAGTTTCCTTTCACTCAGTCTCTGGTCATTGTCAACGGTCCCCTGTGGGGGGGGGGGGGGGGGGGGGGGGAGTCTGTCCCAGTTCCTGCCTTGCAAGGATGTGTGCATTTTATGATAAATGTCATGATATTTTTTTGGGTGGGAGGGGCTAAATAGCTACCACCATAATGGCCATCAATCCCGCATGAGCAGGGACCCAAATGAAAAAAGCAGTTTTAGACCCCTATTTTTTTTTAATAACATGAATGAAATATCAGAACTAACTAATGTTCTTCTTCTTCCACTAAATCAGTGGTCACCAACCCGTCTTTTTTCCTGCCATGGACTGGTTCAAGGCCCACTATTTTTGCTATAATTGTGATATAAAAATGGGGTAATACACGTAATAAATACACGTAATAAACACAGAGGCATATAAATACTTATTAGTCATGTCATTTGTATAATTTGTGTGACATCTAAATATTGTGCATCTCCTTATTATTGTTATTCTGATATTTCAGACTCTGCTTCATCTGTTTCATCTACATCCATTTCACCTGTTGCTTCAACCCGCTTGTCTCGACCTCATTGTCTCAACACCTGTAACCCTCATCTCCTGAATAATAGTGTTGTTCCGATACCGATACTGGTATCGGCAGAGGTGCCGATACTGCATTAAAACAGTGGTTATCGGTATCGGTGACTACTCACAAGTAACATACCGATACCATTAATTCCAACGCGCATGCTTCAAGCAGACCAAGAGAAGCTTATCCATGCTTTTATCTCCAGCAGACTAGATTACTGTAACGGTCTTCTGACTGGACTCTCTCAAAAGAACATGAGACAATTGCAGCTCATTCAGAACGCTGCAGCTCGAGTTCTGACCAAAACAAAAAGATCAGAACATATTACTCCAGTACTTAAGGATTTACACTGGCTCCCTGTCAGCTGTAGAATCGATTTTAAAGTTCTGCTACTCGTCTATAAATCACTAAATGGTTTGGGTCCTGAATATATCCAAGAAATGCTGATTGAGTACAAACCCAGCAGGGCTCTGAGATCTACAGACTCGGGCCAACTAGTGGAACCCAGAGTTGGAAGCAAACATGGTGAAGCTGCATTTAGCTATTATGCTGCACACAGATGGAATAGGCTGCCAACAGAAGTGAAGTCAGCCCCGAGTGTAAACGCTTTTAAATCCAGGTTAAAAACTTTGCTTTTTTCTTATACCTTTGATTAGGGACTTTTAAACAGCTTAAATTAAGTGTTTTTTTTAATTATTATTTTTATTTTTATTTTTATCATTATCATTTTAAACTTCCTTATGTTAAATTTTTTAAAGTTTGTTGAATAATGTTTTAAGATTGTTAGTTTGTAACCTATTTTCATTTATTTTTCTTCCTCTGAATGTTAACTACTGTTTCTTGATGCTTATGTGTTGTCTTTCCTCGTGTAAAGCACATTGAGTTGCCTTGTGTATGAAATGTGCTATACAAATAAACTTGCCTTGCCTTGCCTAATATAGGATTTTGGATGCAGCATCTTGTGTCTTGCTGGTGCACGAATTCACTGGTATGTGACATGTTCACTGCATGCCGATCCTATTGGCCCCTGAATGCTTTGAACCAATAGCAGGACAGCTTTTTCATGCTGAGGAAAATAAACCTTAAGTATCGGTATTGGCCGATACTGCAAAACTGGCTATCGGTATTGGTATCGGGAGCCAAAAAACGGTATCGGAACAACACTACTGAATAACCAGTAAAGAATCAACAAACCACCATAAAGCATTCTCCTGTATTCTGATCACCTGATACGCCATCCTGTATAGTGTATACACCTTCAACGAGCCAGCATAATAGCCTCCCCAATACCTATAAGTTTGACAATGTATCGTATTTTTGAGTTTGCGGCTAAACTTTACCATTTCGGCAGCCCCGAGAATAATTTAGTCAGCGCTGCTGCCACCACATTGGGTTGGACTTGCTCTAGTCTAACCTTTGCTGTGACTGACCTGCAACCTCACCACAGGTCTCTGACAGATCCATAAAGAGGATGTAGTACCTGACAAATGACCAGTAAATGTGTGCACAAAAGATGACATCACAGGACCCGTGTAGGGAATCTGCCACAGATGCACAGTGGAGGATGGGATCTGTTTGATCCAATGCATCACAAGTAAAAGGCATTGCTGTACATTACTCACCACCCGAATAGAATCAGAAGGAGATGGTGGCTCACAGCAGGGACGGTGCCAGGCTAAGAAGTGTCACTTTAAAAAAGAGTATGCTTTGCTCAGGTGATGGATAGTGTTTTGTTTTGCATTTCATAGAGGGCCATCCATCAAAGCAGGGCCGGCCCGAGGTGATTTGGTGCCCTTGGCGAAAGTGTAGATTCCAGCCCCCCCTCCCCGCAGCAAAATAAATAAATAAATAGATGAAATACACACACACACATATATATATATATATATATATATATGTATATATATATTAGGGGTGGGATGATACGGGGGTAAACCACGATTCGATACTGTGACGATATTTGACTCACGAAGGCGATAATATCACGATACATGATATCTATGATTTTTGATATATTGAATTAATTTTTTTTTTAGCAATATATCACGATATGTGACTGAAAAAACAAACAAACAATGCCCATAAAAAGGAAAATGTCGAATTATGCATTTATTTAATGCCAAAACATGTACAATTCAAGTTCTGCATTGTACCTCACTGCCTATTAGCCTTTTTACTATAAACACTGTAAAGTGAGAGACAAATTAAAGCGCACACACATTTATAAAATAACACGGCACAACTGGACACATGACATCGATATCTATTGTCAGTGTATCGATAATTTATTGCAAAAGAGAGTGCAACAATATATTGTGATATCGATTTTTTTCCCACCCCAATATATATAAATAAATAAATATATATATATATATATATATATATATATATATATATATATATATATATACAATTATACACAATGAATTCCAAATCTTACAGACATCTACAAATAAAAATAAATAGCATAAGTACAATGCAATGCAACTGTTTCTTTATTATCTGGTTTATCTGTATGAAATCAAATTGCTGATAATTATCGGCCACCGATATTATCGCGCATCCCTAAAATGAATTGATTTCTAGCAATGATTGAGAGGGATTGTCACAAATTGTTGTCATATTTATTAATAAAAGAAATAGGATGAAATTCACCACACATGTTCAGGGAGCTCATGCAAGCCCCTGGTATTAATTTGGTTCCCCACATTCTAATGATTCTAATGTATTCAGATGCACCTGTTATTGGATAAAATTTTACAGCGCACAGCCGCACACTAGTTTTAGTGTTACTTTCTTTGGCACGTCACGCGTAAAGTTCGCTAGCAATACCGAAGCCATTCCAATGCTTCAGGTTGTTTCCATAACGACTAAAGGTGAACATGGTGCAAAGGCGGGGGTGGCAGATCTCCGGCAGTTACACAAGCAGGCTCACACACACACACACATCCTCTATAATTTACAAACACACAGCATCCATCCACCCACGCACTCATACGCCTACACTTGTTATTTTTCCTCCCCAGGTGTGTTTTGGAAGGTTCGGCAGGTGGTGCACGCTCCCCTGCGTCCGTCCTCAGAGGGGTTTTGCATTTACAAATAATCCCACGATGACGCCAAGTCAAAACAGTTGCAACAAAATAAAGACAGGATATTGATTTGACATTTGCCAGAGGGCTTACACGGTAGTATCGGTTGCCGTTTTTCTTATTTTATGTCTGAGTGTGGCCTTGGTCATGGGAGGAAGGTCTTTTGTGTGGCTTGCTTACTCGACCGTGATGTGTTTACTTGACTTCCTTCGTACGCCCCAGTGGCCTGGTACTGTTATGTCTCGGGGGGGGGGGGGGGGGGGGGTGCAAACTGTATCTTGAGAAGAACTGATAAGCAAAATGAGCAAGCCCCTTCTCACTTCTTGCTAATAAGCAGTGTGATCGTTTCACTAGCATACCATTTGTTTTCTCACATCCATCCATCTTTGATTCACTTTATGCGTATTGTGAGTGCTCAAGCTTGCGTTTAAGGCACTCAAAAGATATGCCGAGAATTGAGGGATAAACGTTTCAAAATAGGAACTGCTCTGTTCCAGTTTCCTGCGTGACAATATTAGGCGCTTTCACACCACAGGAACTTATGAAGGAACTTCCTTATGTTCCGGGGGAGTTTGTTCCAAAGTTTGCGTTCACACACAAAACCAGTTCCGGGTCTGGGGGGGTCGGAACGGTACTACCTAAGTTCCTAGGCCTGAGGAGGGTATTTGGGTGTACCCTGAACTACACAAGGTGGGGGCGTGTTGTGAAGTGTGTCATGATTGGTTGACAGGACGAGGAGGTGTGTTGTTTTGGATAGGTGAGTTTTTCGCGGTAAAGCCGCCATTTCTTTTTGACTATACACTGCTATAGAGCGCGACGGTTTTCCCCCCCAAAACGTTTTGGCAATGGAAGGATTTAAAAAAAAAACCGATAGGTGGACGGACGAAGAAGTGCAGGCTCTCGAGGAGACCCAACGACACTTTGAAAGTGCCACAAGAAACGATAAAGTCTCTTATCCAGAAAGAGCAGGATGGTGCGTGCGGCGACGCCGGTGAGATGGTTAAGTTGCCAGTTTTGGATGATTTTTAGCTGATGCTCAACACAGCAGCATGGGGCTGTAAATCTACGTTTTCTCAGGTGCAGTTTCTTCATTATGACACCGTCACAGAAGGGTGTCACCACATTACACCAGCACACATACACAGGCATAAAATATTAGCGGTGCCATTAACAGCCACGCACTCACTAGGGATGTCACAATACGGGCAATATCGTGATATCGTGATATTAAAACTGCCACAATATCGTCGTCGTCATGTTCACAATATTTAAAAGGAACACATCTGTTAAAAAAAAAGTCAGGTTGATTTCCATTTGTGCGGTTCTAGCACCCTCTAGTGGCTAGTTTAATAGTGCTATTTAATTTTCATGATGGATGTTTTGGCCTTCTGTGTTTAAAATCTATGCTAATTGTCAGATGAAGGGGAACCTAATTAGCCTGTGAAGCGATCAATGTGTGCTTGCATTAGCAAGTAAGTGCCTCAATATTGTTATTAGAGATTGTAGGCGGTTTATATGTATTACTGTTATGTACAAAAGAACAATAATGCGCTTTCTTTTAGTATGAGCTCTTTTTTTTCCAATATTGTGACCTTTTTTAAATATCGCCAACCCCCCACAATATCATGATAATTATCGTATTGTGACCTTCATATGGTGATAATATCGTATCGTGATGTTTGGATATCGTTACATCCCTACCACTCACACCAAGCACATCAGAGATCTTATCCTACATAAGCTCATCTCGCAACTCCCTCACTACTCGTAGCCAGGGACTGGGACTGGGATTCATTTTCAGATCTGGAGTTTCATGGCTCAGACCGGCCCACTTTAGTTTACGGTGTTTTAAAAGCAGGGTCTGTCGTTTTCATTCAAGAAAATGCACTTTTGAAATACAGGATGTACACACTTTAAAAGGTCGGGTACACCCTGGACGTTGTTCTGGACGGCGGCCATTTGCAGAGCACGCATAGTCAAAGAACAATTCATACTCACGCTCACAGCTATGGGCAATTTAGAATTTTAAGCAACAGTAATGTGCATCCTTTTTGTAATGCCGCAGTTAACCGAAATATCTGAAGAAAACCCACACGTGCAAGGGAAGAACATGCAAACTCCACACATGAGGGCCAAATTAATTACCAAAGACTAAAACGAAGGACATCTTTGCTATAATTATCGTTAGTTTTATTTTAGTTAGTTTGTAAACATAAAATGTAGTTTCAGTTAGTTTTCTTTAAAAAAAAAAAAATCTTCGTTTTTATTTTATTTCGTTAACGAAATTGTTTTTTGAATTTTAGTTTTTTCGTTAGTTTTAGTTAACTAATATAACCTTTAATAGCGCTCGTGTTTTTCGCCACCTTCGCTTCTTACTTTGTCCATCTCCAAATATTTTTGTTTTAATTTTGTTTGAACTGAGTCAAATGCCATTTTTAGCATATGTCGCGGGCCACTAAAAAAATGGACGGCGGGCCGCAAATGGCCCCCAGGCCGTAGTTTGGACACCCCTGATCTATACATTCTAGTCACAGTGCAGGAGATCCACACATGCAGATAATGTAAAATTGGCCGCTGCCAAGTGAAGACTTGGAGACCACCGCCAACCCTCGATTGTGTGTGTGTGAATGTGCCCTGTGTGCAAAATGTCTAGTGTTTGTTGTAGTTGTTTTTTATCACGATGAGCTTATGAACACAAACGAGGGGAAAATGAAAACTATCAATGTGCATCGTGATATGACATCACAAGGAAATTAGGAAAGCAAATAAAACAGCAAAATTGTTGCAACAAAGCCACAACAGGACCACCAACCCTGCCAGCAACTTTTCTGGCACAAATGAGGCCGGATCTAGGGGTGTGCTCAAAAAATCGATACGGCAATATATCGTTGCGGGCCTCATTACAATACACGTATCGATACGCAGGCGTGAGAATCGATATTGCTCAGTAACTTTAAATAGGCAGTTAACGTTTGCCTTTGCAGCTTGCATTGTACCTAAAAAATAAAAACCAGCAGCGTCTTTGAAATTAATTGCCTTCAATTAATGCAAAAAATAGGTCACCAGTGATTGGACACCGTATCTTGCGAAGATAAATGAAAACAAGGAACAATATCAACATTTATTTACTTATATACTAAACATGCCACATTTCTTAACACATTCACTGCCAGCCCAGCAAAAATGCATCATTTGACGTCTTTTTCCGTCAATGGCAATGAATGAGTTAATGTACCAATTTTCATATATTTTGTTTAAAAACGAAATAGAATTTGTTACATGAAAAAAATTCTGTTTTTGTTTCCCCAAATATTTCAAATAAGCAAATTTTAGAGCTGTAATTTTAATACTTTGATATTTTTGCTCCTATCGGCTCATGCCTATTAATAAATGTTCCCGGTGTGTCTGTAAAAAGTGCTCCTTGCTCTGCAGTGCGTGCACATTTAGACCAGGTGGTAAACCAGAAGAGCTACTAACAAAAATACTTTTGTCAGTAAGCATAACAAACATATCCTTTATGTATACATATGACTGTTATTATAAAATGCAAGAAAATTAATGCAATATATTAGGAAACGTATCGCCTCGAAGATCAAGTATTGGGATACATATGTATCGCGATACTAGGGGTGTTAAAAAAAAATCGATTCGGCGATATATCGCGATACTACATTGCGCGATTCTCGAATCGATTCAATAAAAAAAATCGTTATTTTTTTTTTTTTTTTTTTTTCAAGAGCTCAGAATTGTTCATTCGGTAGACTGATTCAACGTCTTATCATCATTGCCTTTTTTTTTTTTTTTGTGTGTGAATCGATTTTTAATCTTCCATTTTTAATGGAAAAATATTCAACAAAACGTCTGACTTCGGGTTAGGATTCACACCTTGAGCATGGAAGAATGTTATATGAACGGAACATTAAGCCTTAATATTTTATTTTAATGCTGTTCAAACATGAAACAGATTACAACCTCTATAAGACTGAAATTTCAGATAAATAAATAATACATTTTCATATAAATCTTACACTCTACAAGCTTACTGATTAGTATTTTCTAAATTTGAATAAAAAAAATCGCAACAATCGACTTATAAATTCGTATCGGGATTAATCGGTATCGAATCGAATCGTGACCTGTGAATCGTGATACGAATCAAATCGTCAGGTACTAGGCAATTCACACCCCTACGCGATACGTATCGTATCGTGACCCCTGTATCGCGATACGTATCGTATCGTGACCCCTGTATCGCGATACGTATCGTATCGTGACCCCTGTATCGCGATACGTATCATATCGTGACCCCTGTATCGTGATACGTATCGTATGGTGAGGTTTGCGGCAATACCCAGCACTAGCCGGATCAGTGGTCACTCTGAAAATCTGCAGTGGATAATACGAACAAACAAAAAGGCTTGCGTACACGCTCTCAGAAGAAGTTCATTTCCTCCATGTTGGTTTGGCCTAGTTTACATCTGTGAGTTGAACATCATAATTTCCTCCCATGTATTTGTTTTCAGAGGCAGGATCCTCTGGTGGTGTGCACATGATAATGGAACAGACACAGGAAAGTGACGGTCTGCCTTGTGGCTGTACAAGATCCTGGCAGCGCACACCCCAACACACATTCTCTATACACTGACCCACATAGGTGCTTTGAACCACTGGCAGACCCTGCAAGATTATCTGGGCCCCCTTCCCAGCAAGACCACTGGGACGGGTGGGTGGTTGTGCTCTGATGTGCGCGCGAAACATATTTGCTAACTGAAGTGTCAGCCTCTGCACGTGTTTATGCATTGCTGCCGCGGTTTGTGACAGCGCGTCGGATGCCGTTGAAAGACGCGGCAAGGTTTCGTCTCCGGGTGCTTCTGTTCTTCTGACTTCAGACTCTCTTTGAGGACGCATGAAGGAGAAAAAAAGAGGAGTTGCGCTCTCTGAAATTTCTCCAGGAAGGAGGCGTTCTCTGCCATTAATATGCATGACTGTATATGATATTTGCTGGGGTTAAATGCAGTTGTACGATTGTAGATGGAGATAGTTGAAGATACTTGATTTGTAGCCATCTATTCATTGTCTGTACATACACTTCTTCTTAGTGTACATTTACTAGAAACAAGTGAAATTATAAGATAATTTTACTTACTTAGATTTCTTGAAATAAGAAAAATGTGTAGCTCTATATTAATCTTAAAATGAGCTTAAAACACTTATTCTAAGCAACAAATCAGGAAATTAAATCTTAAAATAAGCTGTATGCACTTATTCTAAGTAACAAAAACAAGCAATTACATCTTAAAATAAGCCATAAATACTTAATTTTTTAAAAGTGTAAATCACTACTGAAACAGAGCATCATGTGTCACTCTTCAGTTGTACTTTAAATTGACTGTCAAGGAGGGAGATGGGACTATTTTTAATTGCATTTGGTTAGACTCAGCCTGGGATCGAACCTACAACCTCCGCGACTGAAGGTAGACACTCTACTACCACTAGACCACGGAGCTGTCAGTCTGTTTTCTGGAAAGAGGGCAAATGAGCTTATTAAGTATGACCAGGAAATTTCTTACAATAAAATGCAACAGTATGTTGTAGGATTTGTAGGTGTGGAAAAGCGCTATATAAATGAAGTGCCATTTACCATGCCAGTTTACTAGGGATGGGCGAGTACCGATACCAGGTATCGGTATCGGGCCGATACCAGCCTTTTTTCAAGTACTCGTGACGCAGACGAGTACAAGCGAGCGATGGCAGAGGGGGAAGACGTTAAGTGATTCCTCCTTGCCTGTAAGTGGCGCTAGCTTGCAGCAGTTTTTCACCAAAACTTCACCGGTTTGGAAATACTTCAAATTTGTGAATCTTAAACTAAAAGAGCTTTTTTGTGTTATATTATGAGCGTTAAGATTAGAGTTGTTCCGATACCGTTTTTTGGCTCCCGATACCGATACCCAGCTTTGCAGTATCGGCCGATACCGATACCATACCGATACTAAAAAAAAGAAGCTGTCCTGCTATTGGTTCAGAGCATTCAAGGGCCAATAGGATATCTTAGATCGGCATACAGTGAACATGTCACATATCAGTGAATGTCGTGCACCAGCAAGACACAAGATGCTGCATCCAAAATCCTATATTAGCGTTTGAATTAATGGTATCGGCATGTTACTTGTGAGTAGTCACCGATACCGATACCACTGTTTTAATGCAGTATCGGCACCTCTGCCGATACCAGTATCGGTATCGGAACAACACTAGTTAAGACTCTTGAAAAGTGACTGTTTTTTTGACAAAATTAAAGGAATTATATTTGTTTAAAAATATCTTTTAGTGATTTTTTTTTTATTGGTCAAAATGTACTACTGGTATCGGCAGTTGGTATCGGTGAGTACTGAGGGTCTGAGTATCGGTCTGAAAAAAAAAGTGGTATCGAACATCCCTACAATTTATCATAACCTGCACGAATTTTTGGAAAATGGTGGTGGTGAAGCCTGCAATAAAAACTCATGCAAGCATGGGAAGAACAATCAAAATTCCAGACTGAGCTGCATGAGGTTCAAATCTGGGACCACTTCATCGTGCCATCATGCATACTATGAGTCCACTGTGCTGCCTTCAATTGTATCCATACACACTGTATACTAGTATTTGTTGAACTGTAATGACCTGTGTGCCTGATTTTCTATCTTGATTACTTCAGATTACCTCCAAAATAATTGGCTGTTCGTTCCAGTTACTTCCTGTAGCGCAACCCTGAAATCGGCTCTCTCTGCAATCTGGCCTATCACTTTACATGGCGCCAGTTTTTTTTTTTTTTTTTTTTTCTTTGAAGGCTTCAGAGGCGAAAAACTCTCTGATCTAGTGAAGGAAAGGGCCCCTGCAGTTTACATTTTGATAAAAAAAAAAAGAAAAAAAAAAGAAAACCTGCAATTTGGCTTACACACAAACAAGAAATAAAGTTAAGTTCGATTTGCTTGAGAAAACAAGAGGTTGTATGGAACAGTGACAATCTGGCCACTCGGGTAATTTCCCGTTTGTGTGATGTGGTGATGATTGTTCTGCCGGGATCAATCAAACTCCTGAGCAGATGGCGTTACACTCCTCCAGTGGACTGGCGAGTGTCTGCGTTTTTATTCCGAGCCAGTAATTGGCCTGCTGTGTCGCGTCACCGACCGGAGCTCGCTAACTGCCACCGCTGCTGCGAGGCGTCAAAACATGCGCCTTCTGCTTTAGCACACCTCTGACAGGCTAAACCTGTGCTACTATTCCATACTGACTCTCAGTGGTTGGTTACATGTTGTCATCGTTAATAAGCTATGACGTCCACCTGTTAAAAACCCCCCCAAAACATTTCAGGAGTGCGAAGTAGCTAAATAATGCAGCGCTAATTTGAGCCCGCTCATTAATCGTTCGTCACAACTTCGCATCTCCCCCCGTGCAAATAATCTTGGGCTGCATTACCGGTATCCACAAAGAAATGGCACAGAAGCTTTGACAGCCTGTGGCTGCGCTTGCTAACAAGCGTTGCTTTTAGGCGAGGAACGACCGTGTGGATAAATGGAACCGCGTGTGGGAGACTTTGCACACTTTAGAAAAGGGAACGGGAGTAATTGCAAGGTATCGTATATTTTTGTGTGTGTGGTTGGGCGGGTTGAGGCTGAGATGCCACGCACTTCAAAGCTTTGATGTAGGCGCTCTAAATGAGGGCCACCAGAGGTCCGGGCTAATGGGAGTTCATGGGGAGATTAGAGGCCCAGTATGGCAGGCAGTCAATACAAAATAATATCTTTGTATGTGACAGCACAAGTTTGTGAGCAATTATTGTGCTATTTTTTTTTGCAATTAAAAGTAAAAGTTTGTTTTGAAAAGTCTACAGGGAAGTTAGATGGTGAGAAGAACAATGCTGGCTTGTTATCATTTATTAGGGGTGTTAAAAAAAAAAAAATCGATTCGGCAATATATCGCGATACTCCAGCACGCAATTCTCGAAATCGATTCGATAGGCAGCCGAATCGATTTTTTAAACATCCATTTTTGATGAAAAAATATTCAACAAAACGTTTAACTTTCACACCTTAAGCATGGAAGAATTTTATATTAATGGAACATTAAGCCTTAATATTTTATTTCAATGCTGTTCTAACATGAAAAAGGTTACAACCTGTTTGTTAACTCATTCACTCCCAGCCATTTTCACAGAAGCAATCCCGTTTGCTCCCAAGGCCCACAGAATATTGTGTTCGATTGCTATAAAAGCATGGAACCTATTAAAAGAAAGATTAAAGTCTCTTCTTTCATCAGGGAAAAAAGAATGTTTCTATCTGTTTCCGTTTTGCAGCAATTAGCATTAGAAGAGAGCTAAGTTTCATCAGTTTTCACAAATCTATTTAAAATTGTAATTGAGCTTTTTTTCTACATGGTCCTGGTTGATCTCCTTTGCTCTGCTGCCACCTGCTGGCCGTTTGTGTAATAACTACCATTTCTGCAACCGTTCTTTGCAGTTGAGAGGCTGCATCAAAGCCTTCTGTATGCTCTAGCATAAAAAAACACACACAAAAAACATGTAAATACGTCTTTGGGACACTTAGAACATTTAAAAAAACGTATTTATACGTTATTGGGAGTAAATGAGTTAAATACAGTGGCTCACAGTTATAACACTGAAGTTTGAGATCAATAAATAATAAATTTTCATACAAATCTTACAGTGTACATGTACAAGTTTACTGAATGCTATTTTCTAAATTGAGTAAAAAAAAAATCGTAACAGTCGACTTGTAAATTCATATCGGGATTAATCGGTATCGAATCGAATCGTGACCTATGAATCGTGATACGGATCGAAACGTCAGGTACGAGGCAATTCACACCCCTATCTATTATGGTATAAATCCTTTATTAAATAATCATAACAATAAACAAAACAATCATACAAAGAGCATTTCTGTACAAAGACCCCTTTAAAACAACAACAACGAGAACAACAGCAGCAGCAGCAGTCCAAGCAGTGCAAGAGGAGGGAGGTCTCGTTCGCGAATGTGTTTGGTCCTCCCAAGTCAAAGGGGGCGCTGTTACGGTCACTCTCAAGTGTCATGCGACTGTCTGGAACTGGATCCAAAGGCAAGCCGGATCCCCGAGGCTCCAAGGCACTTTGAAGAGACTCAGTGGGGTCCAGAGATGAGTGGGGGGCCTCAGAGGAGAGGTCTTGTTTGTGTGCGTATGATTTGAGATGAAATGTTGAGTGGGTGTAAAACGTGGACTTCGGCGCTGGGTGTGTTTCTTCATAACGTCACCAGGCTCAAATATGTACCTCAGGGATCTCAGTACAGTAATCCCTGTTTTTTTTTTGGCAAGTATTATGTTCCGAAAACTGCAGCAAAAAGTGGAAATACTAAAATACCAGACCCTATTTTTCATAAATACATGTAAGTAAAGATACTTTGTAGGTACTTACCACGAGTGAATATGCAAAATGAAAGTAAAGATTGATATTGTACAGGTGAGTTAACCTACGACATTGGGACGCAACATCGATATATTACTACGACGTATTTGTGGCATTAATACGAATCAGTATGCTCAGTTACCACCATACTTAATGGTGTCGTTCCGATACCGTTTTTTTGGCCCCCGATACCGATTCCGATACCCAGCTTTGCAGTATCGGCTGATACCGATACCTAAGGTTTTTTTTCCCTCAACATGAAAAAGCTGTCCTGCCATTGGTTCAGAGCATTCAAGGGCCAATAGGATATCTTAGATCGGCATGCAGTGAACATGTCACATATCAGTGAACGTCGTGCACGAGCAAGACACAAGATGCTGCATCTAAAATCCTATATTAGCGTTGAAATTAATGGTATCGGCATGTTACTTGTGAGTAGTCACCGATACCGATACCACTGTTTTAATGCTGTATCGGCGCCTCTGCCGATACCAGTATCGGTATTGGAACAAAACTAATACTTACTGCTTATCCTTTTCATTATTTTATAGTTACGGCCTACACTTGTTTTTTTTTTCTTCCTTCAAACACTTCATGTAATTATGTTACTACTAGTGTTGTTCTGATACCGATGCTGGTATCGGCAGAGGTGCCGATACTGCATTAAAACAGTGGTATCGGTGAGTACTCACAAGTAACATGCCGGTACCATTAATCCCCCCCCCCAAAAAAACCTTATGTATCGGTATCGGCCGATACTGCAATGCTGGGTATCGGTATCGGGGGCCAAAAAATGGTATCGGAACAACACTAGTTACTACTGCATTCGTATTACACTATGGCGTTCTAACTTACTGTACACAATAATGACCTTGTCTGTGTCATAAGAATGGAGCAGCGGAACAGCATTTTCATCGCTTCAGACTCAATAAAAATAATTTGTGGTAGGCTGTGGGTGCCGCTAGATTTCAGGGGTACGTGTTCCAAGTACAAATCCGTGAAGACTAAACTGCAATATAGTGGGCGGGATTACTGTGGCGGCCTCGGTTTCATCTTTGCGTGTGCGTGCATGCGTGTGTCGAGAGTGACCTTTGTTCTTTGCAGATGTATATGTACAAGACACTCGTGTCAAGTGTTTTGTTGTGAGATTTATAATGTAGCATCACAGCAAAAATCAATATTTTCTCTCCCATTCTCCATCTTGAGACTTAGTCCGTTCCTGTGCGGGGTGGCAAATTTCCAACTTGCTTTGCGACAGCTGGAAATAGCAAAAAAAAAAAAAAAAAAAAAAAAATCGAATAAAGTTGAGTGAGGTTTGTGCAGCGAATGTTTCTGATCGCGGTGGGTTAGGTCCTTCAAATGATGGCTTCTCCGGTCCAAAGCAGAGCCGGGATGCGCTCTCACCTTGGCGCCTCCTCCTCAGCACGGTTGCGCAACATTTCCAGTTTAAGGCTTGACGTGTGTCCATTGGCAATGTGGTCGGAACTTCCTGGCTGCGTGTTCGCTTCTCGTCTTTGGCAGCGCTTGGGTCAGTTGTTCCGTCACTCGCGGCCGAGTTCTGCTTCTCCTTGTTTCTCTTTTCCTCCGCACTCGCCGGTTCAGCGACCCCTCGGCGGCAATCCATAGGTTGCACTCGGCAAAACTCCTTGACCTTTCTCCATTAAGTACAAAGAAAACATGACCTCCCCAAAGAACAGTCTGCAACGACTATAACTCTCCCTGTCATTAAAAAAAAAAAAAAAAAAAAAAAAAAAAAAACACACTCACACACACTACCACTGCACTAACCTTCACGCCCCACTTTCAGTGCCTCGTCCCCTACTTATCAGCCATCGCTAATTGGCCATGAGCCAGAACAGAAACATTAAACAGAAAGAGAGCGAGTGCAGAAATATAAAGTTGACGCGAGGGCTGCACAATATATCGGAAAAATATCGATATCGCGATATTGGCCCTTGCAATATCGCAAAGGCATGCAATAAGTTTTATATGGAATTTTATGCTTTTTATATGAATTTGACCAGTCAGATGCTCACTAAAATGTGCGTCGCCATTCAATAGTTGAAAATGATCAAGACATAATTACAATTAATGAACTAAGATTACATGAAGGTTGCTTATTTTGCCACATGAAAAATGTTTTTCTTTCATTCGGTCATAAAAATGAAATTTCTTCAGGTACATGTTAAATATCGCAACAATATCGATATCGCTATGATCAGCAAGTATATCGCACATCGCATGTTTTTTCAATATCGCGCAGCCCTAAGTTGACGCACAGCAATGACTAAAAAAAAAAACACGGCAAAGTCATGCCCAGTGAGGAGCAGAGTCCACAATGGAACAAAAAGTCTCGAGTTTGAGTCAAAAAAAAAAAAAAAAAAGATGCTTGCTAAGCACGTTCCTAACCTACCACCTTTCCAACACGATATATTGACTCAGTATGTGCACTTTCAAAACTAGAAGTCTTACAAATCTATGACGATCATTTAGAAACCTTTTGGTGGGGCGGGCAATAAAAGTTGATATGTGTAAGATATTTCGCATGTCCGAGGCCTTGGAATGGAGCGATCCATTGTGCAGACCTCCAGTGATTTTCACATTGTTGCTTTCACCACAAAATTATGGACTGTGCCATTTTTTTTCTCTCCCCAAAACAGGAAAAGGAGAGCTCACTTGAACTTGTTCATGTGTCCAAGGGGATCCGCCGTCTCCTTGAGAAAGTCAGCCGGCACTAAAGTGAAGCTTAGGAGCAAATGAAGAAAATAGTGAGAAGCTTTCGCAAAAAAACCGCCGCGCTCGTTTCGTCTCCCTTTCGCGTCCTCACGCTTCGGTGCAGCAGCGCTGCTGGTTCAGTTTGACCTTGTGCTTGAGGCCGTCGTACAGTTCGAAGTTGTAGTTCTCCAGCGTGGTGGAGGAGCGCGAGGACAGGCCGCTGTAGGAGCAGGTGCAGTAGAGGAGGAGGCCCGCGCACACGGCCCCCAGCAGGACGCCCAGCGAACTCATGACAATGATCGTGACCAGGATGGGGTCCAACGTGTACAGCCACGAGTTGTCCTTCTCCGAGGCCGGAGTCACCGCGGGTTCCGACGACGGCGATGCCGTGTTCCGTTCCGGAAACTGCAAACCTAAGGACGGCGCCGGTGCGTCAAGTGGGAATTTGTGCGAATCTGAAAGAACGAGACTTATTTTGCTTACCTCCGCCCAGCGGTGCCCTGCCGCTGTCGAGCCGCACGTCTCCAAACTGATTTGGTGTCTTGACTGCTAGAGAGAAGCACACATTTGTTGCCTTTACACAGATCCATATATATATATATATATATATATATATATATATATATATATATATATATATATATATATATATATATATATATATATATATATATATATATATATATATATATATATATATATATATATATATATATATATATATATATATATATATATATATATACACACACACACGCGCACGCACCGTATTTCCCGCACTATAAGGCGCACCTTCAATGAATGACATATTTAAAAACTTTTTCCATATATAAGGCGCTATAGTAGAGGCTGGGGTTACGTTATGCATCCATTAGATGGTGCTGCGCTAAAGGGAATGTCAACAAAACAGTCAGATAGGTCAGTCCAACTTTATGAATAGATTACAAAGCAGCTTTCTGACAACTCCATTCACTCCCAAAATGAATAAACAGCTGTTTTATTATTTTCTCTGAGGTAAAGTATTCGTATTAGCTAGCGATCCAAGATGGCGGGATCTTCTGCGCATGCGCGTCACCGATCATGCAGGGTCACCGATTGCGTCTTGACAGGGAGACCTGTTGCGGCTCAATATTGATCCATATATAAGGCGCACTGGATTATAAGGCGCATGGTCAGCTTTTGAAAAAAATTGAAGGCTTTTAGGTGCGCCTTATAGTCGTGAAAATACGGTGTGTATGTATATATATATATATATATATATATATATATATATATATATATATGTAAAGTTAATGTGATAGAACAGATTTTTTTGCATATTACCGAAATTAACAGTTTTTTTTTTTTTTTTACGAATGAACATTGAAAATTTTACACACTGTCTCTTTAAAGACTTTAAGGGGGTACACACATTTCAATAATCGAGCTTCATTTGAGTATTTTCGTCTCTTCTGATCAGTCAGCAAAGGCTTGATTGTCGCGTCTCTCAGATCAATTATCCTGTGGTGCTATAATAGTGATTTTTCCTCCAACATCTGTTTAGAAAATTTCGGGCTTATCATAAATCTTAAACCCATTTAACTCATTCACTGCCAGTCATTATAGAAAATTTTTACATTTCCAATACTCACGTGATATTACATTCAATAATTATATATAAACCGAATCTACCAAATAACAGAATAGACTCCCTACTTTTTGTCCCGTCCCGTTCTTTTATAATTGACAGCAGAAAAATGTAGGTTTGCCAAAATACAGCCATTTCTCCCATGGACTCTGAAACTGTGTTTATTTCCTATAAAATGGGGCAATGATGTCATCTACCGGTGGTTGGGCATCAGTAAAGTTGTTTCCAAGTTTGATATTTACAGTGGAGCATGCTCAGATTCGCCCCCATTTAGCACCGCTCTAAAAAATACAATTGACAAGTATACTTGTCAAAGGCAGTGAATGAGTTAAACATTTCTGATCGCAAATCCTTATGTGTCAACACTAAAGTCTGCTGAGCCCCATTGTGACGTGAAATGGAATTCAAATTAAGAAGCGACATTTGCCAGACAGAAAGAGACTTGATTTTTTTTTTTTTTTGACTGATTTTGCAAGGCCCACAGAATATTGTGTTCAATTGCTATAAAAACATGGAACCTATCAAAAGAAAGATTAAAGTCTCTTCTTTCATCAGGAAAAAAAAGTATGTTTCTATCTGTTTCCGTTTTGCAGCAGTTAGCATTAGAAGAGAGCTAAGTTTCATTAGTTTTCACAAATCTATTTAAATTTGTAAGTAATTTAGCTTTTTTTCCTACATGGCCCTGGTTGATCTCATTTGCTCTGCTGCCACCTGCTGGCCGTTTGTGTAATAACTACCATTTCTGCAACCGTTCTTTGCAGTTGAGAGGCTGCATCAAAGCCTTCTGTATGCTCTAGCATGAAAAAAAAAGCAAAAAAACAAAACAAAAAAACAACAACGTATAAATACGTCTTTGGAACACAAAACATAAAAAAAACCAAAACGTATTTACACCTTATTGGGAGCAAATGAGTTAATAAGGACAAGTGCTATCGAAAACGGATGGATAGTTTGGTGTGGAGGAACTTGAGAGCCCTGACCTCAACCTAATCAAACAGCTTTGGAAATTGAATGAAGTAGGACAGAGATGTTGAGCCACCATCAGTGACCTCTGACCTCACAACTGTTCTTCTTGATAAATAAACAAAAATCCCCACAAACACTCCAACATCAGTTTTCCCAGCAGAGCGGAAGCTGTTGTAGCTGCAAGGGAGGAACAACTGCCATTTTATAGTCTTCCATTTTCACTTTGTGCATGTGTAATGCCACGAGGACCCCGTGGACATTTGTCCGTGCGATGTGTAAATTAGGGATGCACGATAATGCTATTTTCAACCGATACCGATAAAGCAATCATTTATAAAGTGTCGATGTCGATAACCGATAAGTAAACCGACGACCGTTTGCAAAATTTACTTGAATACAATTGAAATCAATTTGGTCAATAATTATCGGCAGATTTCTCTATTATCCAGGTTATCTGTATGAAATCAAATTGGTCGATTGTTGCTGATCATTTTCGGCGAATTTCTTTATTATCCGGTTTATCCGTATGAAATCAAATTGGTCGATAGTTGCCGATAATTTTTGGCAAATGTATCTATTGTCCGGTTTATCTGGATGAAATCAAATTGGTCGGTAGTTGTCGATAATTTTCGGCAAATGTCTTTATTATCCGGTTTATCTGTATAACGTCAAGATTGGGCGATAGTTGCCGATAATTATCGGAGGATTTCTCTATCATCTGGTTTATCTGTTTGATGTCAAATAGGTCGATAATTGCCGATAATTATCGGTCACCGATATTATCGTGCATCCCTAGTGTAAATATATCAACAACCTTGTGCATTCATACGGCGTTTACACAAAAGCAATGACAGGCGGCTCTTGAAATTGTAGAAAAATACGACTTTATTAATTAGAGAAAGATCATTATGATACATTGCTGTCCAAAACACAGTCAAGGTGCAGCATAGTGATGTTATAAGACCATTCTGTGTGAATAAAGATGCAAACTTGTCATCTTCCTTTGAAAACAATCAAAACGATTACGCTTAAGAGCTGCGCATAAAGTGAGCGAAGACTTTGTGAATGCGTGTGCGCGCGCGCGCGCGTGTGTGTGTTGTGCACTCTCTGCGGTTGGCAGGCGTGCAGGAATGGCAAGTAACTGCTTGGCAAGGCACGCGTCTCGATCTGAAGGGCTGCGGTGGCCAATAGCGTGATTACAAATGTTTCCAGGGCAACTGAACTTGGCAGGCTACAGAATGGTGGAAGTAGAAGGGAGGGAAAAGTGCATTGCGTAGCCTTAATAAATGTTATCTGTCCATTAACTAATTACAAGTATTGGAGGCTTCAAGCGGAACAGTGTCAAGCCAGGTGTACAGTCCCTCCTCCTCCTGATTTAAAAGCACGGCATCAGCCAAAACCACTCTGGAGACAAAAGTGCGGCGACTAAAAGTGCATCCTGCTGAGTGGCATGTGAGGTGCAATTTCATTTGAAAAGACACAAAGAAACTTTGCATCATTTTGTAGCCTCACTCCCAAGTAATTATATGCAAATGCTAAAGGACAAGCCTGCGCACTCATACATAAAAATGTTCTTTGCATTCTTTTTCCAGTTTAACCGCATGTATTAGCGAATCCATAGCTCGGTAGGTTCAAACGCAGTCATTAAGAACAAAAAGTGGCTCGGGAAAAGAGCAAATTGGTTAAGTTAAGTACAGTCAAACCTCGGTTTTCGAACATAAGCCGTTCCAGAAGGCTGTTCCAAAAGCGAATTGTTCGAAATCCGAAACTATTTTTCCCATTATAATTAATGTAAATCATTTTAATCCGTTCCAAGTCTAAAAAAACCTTTTCTAATTTTTTTTTTCTATTTTACACCACAAACTGCACTATATACTGTTTACCATAAATAGAAAAGGGTAGAAATAGACACCGTTTTATTTTAATAGAAGATATCCTATCTAAAATGATGAAAAAAAATGCACTTCCAGTATTTCTTTAATCTTCAAACATATGTTCATTGTTTGCAGCTTTTGGTTTAAGTTGTTTGTGTCTGTGTGCTGGTGTGCGTGAGTGTGTGGTTTCCGAAAGAAAGACAGAAAATAGGTCAATAAGTAAATGTATAAACGTAAGTTAAGGCACTCACATTAATAAACAAAGCAAATTAAATTAGCGCGGTTAAGCTAGCGTCATTTAGAACATCACTTCCGGTACGCGCTCTTATTGTGAAACTAAATGGTGACACTTCCGGTTTCGGGCTTCGCAGCGGAACATCAACTTACGAGTGCTACGTGGTAACGTGCGGATGAGGAAACACCTCCCAAACATTCGTAACAAACATTTTAGAAGGAACAAGCTATAGCTGATTCTGGCAAGAAGGTTACAGACCAGAAATAAGGACAACAGGACCCACCAGTCATTGACGCACACGCTAGCTAGCGCCAGACTTCCTGCTGCTATCGCTGATTCTGTTCAAGCGGCCACACGCACGAACGCGAGGGTAAGTTGTGTCACGTGAACTCGCTTTCCAAGGAACAGACTACAAATTATGCAAATTAGGATTCGTCTCAGTTATGTAGTTAAAGTTGAACATATCAGACTTAAGGAATAGACAGCTTTGTAGCCTTTTCTACACTCGGCGAGTGAGTCGCGTTCAGGTACGCTCGGCTTTTTTTCAGTTCGAAAGCCCATTTTTTGGACGAGTTCTCAGACATAAAATTCTCGAATTTTCTGGTCGAAAACCCATTTTTTTTTTAAAACTGAGGTTTGACTGTATTATTAAGTTGTTTTTTTCTGCAAGAGAATCAAAGATGAGATTGTGGATGGAAAAAAACAACAACACAAAACAGTAACTTAAGTGTGATGTCATCCCTATGGTGCTCAACATAGCCACTGCCTGGCATATTTTCATGATATTAACATGCGTGGAACTGCCAATGCGGAGTAAATCTTTTTGAATGGCAAACTCGTTCGGCCAGATTTGAAAATATGTCCAAACGTGCTTGTAAGCTAAATGCTAAAAACATAGCATCTTGTCCCATAATGCCACGGAGTAAACATGGTTTATGCGTAACTTCTGTGGTTTTATTATGGCAGCAGTGCATGTTTTCCATTCTACATTTTTCCCATAATGCCACTGGGTATTGACCAGTGCACTGGTTCCCAACTTCAAGTACCCTATCTAGCCTGTTTTCCATGTCTCCCTCAACCAATACAGCTGAGGATCGTTATCAGGCTTCATGCAGATTAGCTGATCGTTTGACACACCTGTGTTGGCTATGGACCTGCAGCTGAGAATGACTGGATGACTTGACTTGGACTAGCTATCCTGTGGCATTATGGGAAAAAAAGCTATGTTTTTATTATTTAGCGACGTCTGAATATATTTGCAATTGCATTCGAACGAGTTGGCAGTCAAAAATTTTACTCCACACTTCCATATTAACTCATTTACTCCCAATAACGTATAAATACGTTTTTTTTAATGTTCTAAGTGTCCCAAAGACGTATTTATATGTTTTTTTTTATGCTAGAGCATACAGAAGGCTTTGATGCAGCCTCTCAACTGCAAAGAAAGGTTGCAGAAATGGTAGTTATTACACAAACGGCCAGCAGGTGGCAGCAGAGCAAAGGAGATCAACCAGGGCCATTGAGAAAAAAAGCTCAATTACTTTGAATTTTAAATAGATTTGTGAAAACTGATGAAACTTAGCCCTTTTCTAATGCTAATTGCTGCAAAACGGGAACAGATAGAAACGTACTTTTTTTTCCTGATGAAAGAAAAGACTTTAATCTTTCTTTTGATAGGTTCCATGCTTTTATAGCAATAGAACACAATATTCTGTGGACCTTGCAAAATCAGTCAAAGTCCAGTAAAACAGCCGGGAGCGAACGGGATTGCGAAATGTGAAAATAGCTGGGAGTGAATGAGTTAATAATATGCTGTAATGAAATACTGTAATTACCATTGGGAGACACCATATCTCAGCATTCATATATAATATATAAAATATTCTGGGACTCATAACTTCTACTTTCCTGTTGAACACTGCCAAAAATAAAAAATAAAATATATCATCAATGCTTCATGTTGCTCTTCGTTTTCATGGTGCCTTGGCTCAATCTTGAAATAAACCGCAATACACAGCAGCTGATTTGATGGCACTCTTGGATTGGTAGGCGCAAATATCAAGAGAGGGATGATGGCAGACAGCTGTGTCTATTTACAAGCCAGCGCACATTCCCACCGAAAACACCCACAACTTAAATTGGCTCCGCGCGGCTTTCATCCGGGCGGCTCGAAAAGATGTGCAGAGAACAACGCAGGTGGGCGGCGCGATGCGTTAAAATGGGAGAGGCCAGACGTGCTTTATTACGAAAGACAAGAGCATAAAAACTGAGCACTGATGACTGCATCCATCACCGATTGACACCTCACCAGCCAGCATTTCTTAATTGTGCACATGCTTTGTTTTGGAAATGATAATGGATCCCCCCCTCCATCCCGCCGCCGCCACCACGACAACAGGCCAAAGTCCAAGCAAGGGCAGAGTTCATTTCTCGTGTCTCGGATGTTTGCTTTTAGCTGGTGGTTTGGCAGCTCCGGCTGGCTAAACGCAGCCCACAAGTCTGTGTAGAGGTCCGTGCTGGGGGAGTTCCAAGAGGATGGTCGGGGCCTGAGGGGCCAGACAGCACGCAACAAGCTGTTCGGATAAATAAGTCATCCAGTCCTCCACTGCGGCCCTGAGATTAGGATCAGTGGGTCACAGTGTGACGTGTGTCGATACCGACGAGGGAAAAAAAAAAAAAAAAGCAACCAAAGCGACATCCAGCAGTGAGTCCACCCATTTTGTTTTTGTAGACTTGCATCCTCACCCGTGCTGCTGTCAACCGATGTGCTTGAGCGATTTGCGACACCGACGTCAAAACGCTCGAGCCGATCGGCTCGTTTCAGCAGAGGGTGCGGTGTCGGTCCCGGCTGTCCAACCTCACCGTCAGCACTGGCTCCACCCCTGGGGCGGCCATACTGGAGGACCAGTTTGAGTACTGGAAGCACTGCGAGGAGCTGTGATAGGCCACCGACTGTTGGCTCTTCTGGGTGGCAAGGTGTCGTCTGCAGCAACAAAGAGCTCGCACCAAGATGGCCACAGCCAGGACGAGGAGGGTGGCGCCAACGGCCATAATGTAATACCAGTGGATGGGGAAGGGAGGCACGGGAATACCTCCCCCTGGTGGAGAGATACAGAATAATTGGCCGACAGGAAAAGAGAGGAGTGGCGCTACAGTTACTGAAATTCTCAACTTTCTATCCCAAAAAAAGGAGGCGTGCACCTGAGCATGCACAAGCATGCCGAGTGAAGAAGAAATAAAAAAAAAAAAAAATGGCCAAAGAAATATTCAAATGCATCCATGGGCCATAAATGCATCTTTGGGTTGGAGGACACATTTTCACACCAAGAACATTCATTTTAAATCAGCCCAATTGTTCCAACTAACCAATGGAAATGCTGCTGCATTTCTCGGCAACTCGCAATGACATGACTTGGTGTGAAAGCAAATAATTAGTTGCAACGCTGAATTAGGGAGCTTTTTCTTCTCGTTAGGCCCTTCAACTACATCACCATGCAAGACTCACAAGAACACCACATGGGAATCGAGTGCTGCCAGAGGTCATTTTGAGCCGATGCGGGATTTGTTATTTAACTGGCTTGACTTGGCAGATGCGTTTCAAGCATATACCGTAGCTCGTGTTATTTTTGCTTTCTCACGTTGCCTTTCTTCTCATGCATCAGCCTCCAGGCCAGTCCTCTCCTCCACGAGCCAAAAAGCGTTTCACAATCTTGCCCCTGGATTGAACCCCTTTCTTCATTTATTGGGAAGAACTAACCTAAGCGCTTTCCAAGAAGTGTCTACTCCAAGATTTCACAGACATCTACAATCCAGGGACTAAAGAAATTAATTTCACAAGCATGATCCAAATATGATTCTGAGAACTTCAAACGCCGGCAGAGCAACAGTGAACTTGGAGGAGAGAAGCGTAGCTGTTTTTATTTTTTTGTTTTTTTTACTGCATGCCGCCGATGCTGCTGCTGCTGCTTCAGACTGTGCACATTCATTAGGTGAGTTGCGGAGCGGAGGGACGCTCAGGCTTGCTGTGTGTATACGTGTGAACATATTATTGTGTGAGATGTCGGAGATGCTGTGGAAAAAGAAAAAGAAAAAAAAAAAAAGGCGTAGGAGAACTCGGGTGGGCATACGTGATATTTGCAGTGACAGCAACCACCAGGCTCTTATCTTATTGGAGGACATTATGAGATGCCAGAGCACAAACATCAATCTCATAGCGTCCCGCAGGATGCTCTAAATATTTTTCATGAGGCAGACGGTTATTTAAAAGCCGTCAGGCGGGGTCTGTGAGCCACAAACCGAGATCACGAAAAAGATTTTCTCATATCTGACTGCCTGAGGCGTCCTTGATTTCACGTGCCTTTCACGCAACATTTGTACTTTCTTTGGGACACAATAAATTAGAGGTGGGTCAAAGTCGATGGCCACTTTTTGGCGAGTGTACAATGACACGAAGCCTCGAAAAAATACACAGACTGAATCAGGTTTACGTCTCTCGATTAGGGTGACGACAGACGGTCCCTTTTCATTCTGTGTATTTTTGCAAGGCTTCGCATCATAAAGCATTCGCCGAAAATGCGGCCAATGGTGGCAATCGTGACTGACGGGAATTGACGATTGACGGAAGTGCCCACCTGTGATGAATTACCAAAAACTTTTTTTCTGCTAACTCACATAATCTGGCAATCATTAGTTGGGTGTTTAGTATTTGTTTGGTGATAACTACATGCCGCTTGCATTCATTCTGAAACTCTTGCAGTCAGGGATGTAGCGATAAACACGATATCGTGATATTAAAACTGCCACAATATCGTCGTCGTCATGTTCGCGATATTTGTGCAGTTCCAGCACCCTCTGGTGGCAATTTTTTTAGTGCAGTTTAATTTTCACAAGGCATATTTTGGCCTTTCTATGTTTAAAATTACACTAATTTTCAGATGAAGGGGAACGTAATATGCCTGTGAAGTCAATGTGTGGGGGAACTCAATGTTTGTGTGCAATAACATCATAACATAATAATAACATAATAATAATAATAATAATAATAATAATAATAATAAAATAACATTAATGTTATGCACAAAAGCTCAATATTGTGCTTTTTTTAGTATGAGCTTTTTATTTTTTACATTATGACCTGTAATAACATAATAATAACAATAATAATAATAATAATAAGAATACTAATAATAATACTAATAATACTAATAATAATAATAATAATAATAATAATAATAAAATAACATTGATGTTATGCACAAAAGCGTTTTTAGTATGAGGTTTTTTTGTTTTTTGTTTTTTAACATTATGACCTTTCACCAACCTCCCCACAATATCGTAATAACTATCGTATCGTGAGCTTCATATCGTGATAATATCGTATCGTGACGTTCGGATATCGTTACATCCCTACTTGCAGTGTAGTAGGATGGGATAGTTTGTGCAGCTTATATCGTCATTGAGGCATGTTGGTGCCGCCAAGCGAAAACCCACAGCCTGGTGCATACTAACAAGCAGAAGCAGCAAGGCCAGAGAGGAAGTGACATCATACACTCACCGGTCATATCTGGAGAGAAGGCATTGATGGGTTCTGTGAGGACAGCCCGCAAACATGGGTGACGAGGAGGGAGCGAGAGAAGGAGAAAGAGAGAGCGAACTGTTAGCTAACTTTACACATGACATGAAAAGCACGGCAAATGTCAAATAAATGTCACAAGACTACCAAAGCCCTCCTGAGGAAATTTAAGTTAATTCCGGAGACAGCTCACAAATTATGGCCTTTACTGGGCTCCATTGTGAGAATGCAATTTGTGTAAGCTGGGAACAGAATGCGTCTCAAGATGTTTATCAGTCCAGTTCAACGGTTTGGGAAGCCACAGAGCACAGCCTTCACTTTGATTGCAGGGAATGCAAACACAAAGATGTGGAGTTTGTGTGTGTGTGCACGAGATGGGGAAAGGGGGAAAAACGCCTTAGAAACTGGCGCCTTGTGGCAGAACCGCCAACGTACTGTGAAAAATTCTACCGTGTTGGATGATAAGCAGCATCCCAGCACGATGTGGGAGTGGCGAAGGAGCCAAGCTTGGCTGTCATTTTTTGCTTTCTTGACTGCTGAGCTGTTTAGACTCTCAATATACGCCCTCCATGACTGATGCAAATGCAGAGAGGCAAAAAGCACACACAAGAGGCCTTCTCCTCAACTGGCGGGTCTGGCTCAAAAGCACCACCACGGACGTCAGGCAGAAACCGGTGGCAGGTTTCTAAACTGCGCACCTCCAGCTTGGTCTCTGATCTGCTTAAGACCCTCTTCCAAAGCACCGACTCAGGCCAGATTAAGGAGGCTGCCTTGGCTTTCGGCTCGCGCCAGCCGCTGCGCCATTTACTTTGGAAACAGCCTGTCGAGTAATTCCCTTTGACAGCTCGGGAAAAGCTCTGTTTACAAATACGACCGGCTTGTGCGCATAAGAGATAGACGGAGGAGAGAAAGAGAAGAATAGAAATCTAATGAAACATAGATTAGCATCGCGGGGGCCCACAGGGCGTTTATGGCCTACTTTTCCTATTCTTCTTTTTTTCCAGAGGAGTTTATACACTGCCTCGCCTTCGCTCGCTTCGCCTCTTTCATCTATGTACTAGGTGGGTGTTTTGGAATAAAACGTCTCTCTAAAGCTGCATGTGGAGGAATGTCGGGGGTGTTTATCACGTCGCATGCATTACTGATGCCTTAAAAGGGACAGTAACATGAAAAATCAACTTTTTGGAGCTTTTAGCTGTGTTAAAATGCAAATTCCTCACCAAACATGACCAAAGTAGTGTTTTGCTCCGTTCGTCCGTCCCTCTTTGAGAAATTCTAGGTCATTCTGCTCTCCAAGTACCAGCCCCTCCCAACCTGAGAAAACGAGCGGGTGTTCACTTTGTGACGTCATTAGGTGCGGCCACACCCCCAAACCGCTTCTGCGGGCTAATTGCACACCCACTTTCTCGGAGACTTCCATGGGATAGTGACAAAGGTAGCCTTTATCAGTAAACATTCTGTCCAAATGAATTCAAATCCTTAACATTTGCAATGCCTGCGATTGGCTGGCAACCAGTCCAGGGTGTCCCCCGCCTACTGCCCAGAGCCAGCTGATATAGGTTCCAGCGCCCCCCGCGAGGAGCAGTCAAGAAAATGGATGGATGGATGGAACATTTGCAATGCCAAAGTGCTGTCATAAGATCCCAGAAAGGTTCTGGCTGGCACTTGTGTAAACTACATGTAAAAGTTTTTCACTATGAACCTAACTGAACAAATAGTATAGTGGTTAGTGTGCTCTCTCTAAGCAGCAAGTCCCCGGTTCGAGACCAGCTCAGTTTTTTTCCCCTCTCTTCCGCCACGATTTCCTGCGGCAAGGAGCCGTTTTGTTTCAAATAGTTATTGAAGAATTGATAGCTTGCATTCAGAGAAGTGCTCCAACAGCAGACTGCAGTCGGCTTGCTGGGGGTGCGGCAATCAAACGGGGGGAGGCGGGGTTTTACTGAGCCGGGCGTTTTACTTCCGCGTTAGAAAACTAACCAGCAAAACACCTAATATTTCTTAAAAAAATTACATCGCCATGGTGTCAAAGGTAAGACTTAATTATTATATGCCTAAGGTTAACTGCTGAAATTAAGAGGTGTAAGTGGAGAGGACGGTGACGGTGACAGAGGGTGGGTGGGTCAAATAAGGAAGAAAATGTACAGCTGGTCCCACTCTTGTGTGTGGGCTTGTGCCACTTACGTGTACACTCCTCCAGCGGCGTGCTGGAGCTCATGTGGATATTGTCAATCCAGACGTGTCCTCTCGTGCCGTGCGCAAAGAAGCCCTCCATCACAACCTAAGCAGCAGGAAGAAGAAAGAGGCGAGGAAGGAACGGAGGAAGCGTGGAAGGAGAGAAGGAAGGCGGAAGGCAACACAAGGGACAAGAAGGAGGAAGAGACGGGATGAAAACTTAATAAGAGTGCTTGCGATTTCAAAGCAACAACTCGTACTTGAAAACATCTTCCCCCTCGCTTGCAAGCAACTTACTCTTTTATGAGAACATCAGTGTGATGGCTGTAAAAAATGCATCTCTAAACAATCATGCAACCCAAGCGTGGCTTCTTTTCGGCTGATTGTTATTTATCTTGCATGTGAAGCTTCCAGAGAGAATTCATCACTACCTGGTAGTCTTTCGGTGAGCGAGGCAGGATGGTGCGGCCCTCCTTCCACACTGGGCCCTGGTCACCTTTTAGGGTCCATAGCAGGGTCTCCTCATTGTGGGTGTCTCGCAGCAGGACCCTGAGGTGCCCCTCGGCCTCCCCCCACATTTGGTAGGAAAAGAGGAGGCAGACAGGCCCGGTGTCGGCCGGCACCACTGGGCTGAGGAGGCGGGCTAGCTGCTCCTCTGTCTTTGGACTGGCTTCGATATACAGATGACTGTTGAGCTCTGAAGAAGAAGCAGCACCACCAGAGATCGTTTGTTATTTCCATCTTAAATGTGTTTGTGCGAAATACGTGAGCAGCGAATATAATATTTCAGAGAATTTGCTGAAAAATTACTGTGAAACATAACACAACTGGATAAGCTAAATCTGTGTTCCCAGTAGTGAGCTAAATAAAATGGTTTTTATTTTTATTATTTTAGCCCTGGAGGCCCTAAAAGTATTTTCCACAATAAGTGCATGATGCTGTATTTAAAGGAAAAATTGTGCCCCAAGTAGTGTAAACATATTTTGATTTAATATTGTGTTTGTGGAATATGAATTAAGCAGCAAAATCCATCCGTTTTTAACCATCTGAAGGAGGTGGCCATTTTGCCACTTGCCCTTGACTGAAAATGACATTACAGCAAGGGGTGTCCAAACTTTTTCATTTGAGGGCCACATCCAGAAAATCAGAAGGACGCAAGGGCCACATAATTTTAGAAAAATGCTACAGTATATAAGCCAATTTATTTGCAATATGGCCGTAGGGTTATTATATTTTTGGAATTTTTCATTTTATTTTTTATTTGTTTTGCTTTTTTAAATTTAGATTTAAATTAAATGTTTTTAAAATTTATTTTAATTAGTTTTTAGGGTGGTTCTGTTAGTTTCAGTTCTTTAATAAATGCTTAGTTTTAGTTTAGTTAGTTTCAGTATTATTATTATTATTATTTTTTGTTTTTTAAATAAATGTGTATTACTTGTGCGCAGTATTTAAAAAACACCATGGGCACAACGTCATTATTCCGGTTTATATCAAAATTAATCTACTAAAAATCACATTTAAAATCATCCCCAAAGGCTCATGCATTAAATTAATTACCAAAGACTAAAACGAAGGCCATTTTTTTCCATAGTTTTATTTTAGTTAGTTTTGTAAACATATAATGTAGTTTCAGTTAGTTTCCTTTTTTTTTTCTTTAAAAAAAAAAAAAAAAAAAAAAAAAGCATCTTTGTTTTTATTTTATTTCGTTAACGGAATTGTTTTGAATGTTAGTTTTTTCGTTAGTTTCAGTGAACTAAAATAACCTTTAATAGCACCTGTGTGTTTCGACACCCTCCCGTGATTGTTACCCGAGCCCTGCGCAACTGTGATGTCATTTTCAGTCGACAGCAAGCAGCAAAATGGCCACCCCTTGACATGGATAAAAACGGCAGGACTTCATTCATATTCCACAAATGTAATATTAATTTGAACACTGTGTTAAGTAGGGGTGGGACAAAAAACCGATTCGACCGAACCATCGGTCGGCATGGGGAGCTAAACGGCCGTATCGGTAGCAGATATGTCAACCGATACAAAATCCGCCGGGAATCCTTAGATACATTGCTTGTCAAGCTGTGGACCGGATATCACGTGGCTGTGAATCGGTTGCGAGTGAGGCTTTATGGTTTTCATAACAATAGCAAGAGTTCTGCACCGTGCTCTACTTGTTTTGTTTACATTTCAGTAGCAGCACTATTCGAACTACTTCCGTGTTTACAGAGAGCGAGCAAAGTAGCGCTCAGAGACGCTTCATTCCCCGGATGTTGTAAACATAATGCAAAGACGTTACGCACCTTTTTTTTGGGGGGGGCGCCTACCGTCAACGCCGTGCTCGCGACACGGCACGCGCGCAGTCGCGCACAACGAGTGACAACATGCACTGGAGACAGTTAGCAAAAGCCGGTGCCGTACATCTCGGTATTTCCCATTGCTATCGAGTCCTCTCGGTGCACTTGTATGTCCCGGGCCGGCGTTGGTACTGCGCGTGAGCCAAAACTCCCGTGACAATCCAATGCATGGATTCAAACGACACAGGTATGTCCCACAGCCAACACACCAGCGAAGCTAAAAGCACACTGCAAGTATCTCATTTCTCAGTTTGTGGCTCCCTGTCAATGTACACAACTAGCATGAGCAGCAGGGAACTGAGACGTGCCCGCAATTACGTCATCAAACTCAAAATGAACGACAGCCCAAAAAACAAAACAAACAGTCGTGATTCCGTGGTCATCATCGTGTCTCAGATTAAAAAAAACAAAAAAGATGTCATACATTAACCAAAAATGAATGTGATGGCAAAGAAAAACAAAAATTGTTAAAAACAAAAATTGTTGATAAAAAGGTTAGGGCACTTTTGGAAATATTTTTGGATATATTAAGTTGTTAAAATGTGTTTGATAGATTTATTGTTCCATAAGGTGGCTTCATATTTCTTTTGGCTGGACGGTAGGTTTATTTCATGTCTTAAATTTATGTTTCTGAAATACTTCACAATGTGGACATATTCTGTTTAATTGTGTTGGTGTCTTTTTAAAGGTTAAATATTTATATTTCAAATTGAATTATCAGCCTTTTGTTTTCCTGATCCTTATTTTGAATAAAAACAAAACAAAAAACAATTATAACTGTCAATAACAACTAATAAATATTTAAACTGATACATTTTTCAATCATATCGCCCAGCCCTTTGTTGCTGTCTTTAAATAATTGATTCAAAATATAAAATTATAGAAGACATTGTTGTTGTTCTTTTTTAACACATTTGTAGATACTGTAAAAATTTGTGGTGTTTTAAGATGAATGTTTTCAAGCAACAAATGTCACTATAAGTTTTGAATATTGAAATTAATCGTATCGAATCGAAAATTGTATCGTTCCCAAACTTAATCGAACCGTATCAAACCGTTCTGTTCTGAAAGATAATCGTTTTTCAATCGAATCGCAACTTGTGTATCGAGATACATATCGAATCGGCCTCATGTCAGAGATTCCCACCCCTAGTGTTAAGACTAGTGGGGTTGCATAGACAGAACACTGTCAAGAAAATTTTGGGGTTGACTTCTCTTTTGAGGTAAATGGCATGAATGGAGAACAAAGATGCTACGAGTGCGTTCATGGCTGCAGAGACACATTTGTCATCTGTCATCATTTGTCATTTGTCAAAAATTTGTTACTCCCCTTCAAACAAAACACAAATATAAACATGCAGACTAGGCCCCGTGAAACCTGCATTCTGATGACGAATTTGATAATTGATTACTTATCAATTAATCAATGCATTTTGACACATTTGGGTTTAACAGGCAGGGGAAATTAAGACTTAATTAAGTACTTAATATTGGGGCGTATGCATGCTTACATTTGTGCATAATTTCACAGATTTGACTTTTAAGTCCTCACAAACAGTTGCCAAGCAATCAGTTAACTTCTTTTGAGAAGTGAACTTGTGGTTCTTGATTTCTTCTTTCCAAATGCACACCATCTGTTCGGCGTACACTTGCTGGTGAGTCAACGAGAGGAACTTCACAATGCGTCTCTCGACGGATTGGTCATGAAAATAAGCATAAAAACTTTAACAAGACATAAATATGGTGTGTAAAGTTTACTGCAGCTCTTAATCTCGGTATATATTGACAAAAGCATGCCATGATAGCCATGCCATTAAAACACCAGGGAAGTGTTTCAAATTGGACAGTTTGAAATTGTCCATTCAGTTGCACGCTTACTGTGTGCATGAAAGGGAAAGAAACTCCTTAGGGGCATATTCACTAAGAATGCGCTACGTCCGGTAATAGCGTGAAATATTGCACCACAACTGCACCCGCAGTCTGCGCCCAGTTACCCACCTATTCACGAAGGATATTGCTCTAATCATATACCGGCGCAAACACGCCCACAAAACTGACAGCTTGGAGCAAATTTGCACCTGATTTACCACACATGGCAATGGATTTGCGCCAAGAACATGGTTGTTATAGTAACAGTTGCGAGAAAGATGATATTATCAGAACGCGAGGTTGGACCGAGAGTAAGTGTTTATAGCGCCATTAAGCTGTACAGAGCAGAGAAGACGACGACGACGTCATTCATTCATAAAGTCCAAATTATTGATGCGATCATTTTTTTTTTTAAATGTATTTTCAGATGTTGGCGTGGGCGTACAGTATGCATCTGGCACATAAGAATGAGCGTAAAATGCCTCCCTGCTATTGCTGATCAGCCCGGGTTACGTTATGTGTCCTAAACCAACATAGAAAAATGTCCCCTCCACCCCCCCTCTCTCTCTCTCTCTCTCTGCGTGATCAGCCGCTCGAGGTTGCGTCAGGTTAATATGTGCTTTGCAAAAACGTCATGCTAACACGGTGTGGCTATTTGCGCTGGCGTTAGTGAATTGGACGCTGCATATCAATGAGTCTCATTTGCATTGGGGCGGACATATTTTGCGTCAAATGTATGCAAATTACCTAATTTACATACGCGCAAATAACACCGCTGCACATTGGTGCATTCTGGTTGGCAGTGCACATAGTGACGAATTTCCCCATTTGCGCGTTTTGAATTAGGCACTTGATAATTGCTCCATTTTTACCGGTTAGTGTGTTGCAAAGGCGACGCAAACCTTTAGTGAATAGGCCTCTCAATGTTTTTGCCGCCCCCCCCCCCATCTCTCCATCCCACTATGTTGTGTTTGCTGGCCAAGACAGCTCATAATTGAGGCTGCTTCGCAACGCAAAGCACAAATGAGCATTGGGAATCCATTTCACAGTAGCAGGAAGCAAACTAAACCTACATGTTTCAAGCATATTTTGGGGAAATCCCATTTTGTTGCACACGATGTAATGACAATAACGGCTTTCTTCTATTCTATTCTATTCTATTCTATTCTATTCTGTTCTATTCTAGGATCATTGAGCTAAAATGGTTCATCATTGTGTCTTATTCAGAGCAAGTTCGTATGAGGATAAGTTAGCTTGTGGGTAACGAGAGCGAAAACACATCAGCAGTGATTCGAC
Organism: Festucalex cinctus; assembly: GCF_051991245.1. Lineage (NCBI taxonomy): Eukaryota > Metazoa > Chordata > Actinopteri > Syngnathiformes > Syngnathidae > Festucalex > Festucalex cinctus. The sequence continues at coordinate 4,102,709 of NC_135412.1, forward strand.
AGCGGTGAAATAATGATCCTGTACTATCCTGGCTGGGATTTCGGACCTTTGACACCAGCCAGGAATTCAAAGGCTATGCGGTGCCTGTGGACGGCTGGAAATGATTCCTTGTGCACGAAAGCCCCAACTTGGACTAATCCAAGGAGAAGCCTTGAATGCTGCGTTGAAAGACGTCACTTTGAAGCCCCTTTGTCAGAGACAGCGCGGCGCTCCGTATAGGTCACACCGGAGCAAAATGTCCTCCCTTTTGCTTTGAGATCGGACGAACATGATCCAGGTACCATCTGGTGTTTGACAAAATAGGTTTAATTCCCACCAGATGCGAAAAATGAAATATTTCACTAAAGACAGTGAATTTGGATATAAGGTTTGGCTGAGTATCTCTTGCACTTCATAAAAAAAAGCTATGCATTACATCTAAAAAAATAAAATACAAAATATAAGCTCAAAGACAGCTACTCTGGCGTATTATATGCCAAGAGTTGCACTTTAGATCCACTGATATACAGAAAAAAACAGGGGATACTTTCTTAACAGATGTCCGAAGATAGGCAGAAAAGTCTGCCTTTCGATAATAGACTGCTTCTCTTTGGAATCTCCTCTTCCGAATTATATATTTTTTTCCCTCCAATTGCTGCTGCCTCACATATTATTAGTGTGTATGTGTTTCTGACACAAAGCAGCATGTCTGGGACACACGTCTAAAATTAGCTGTTTTCAATTGAAGGAATTATCTTGAAAAAGGAACTCAGCCAACTTGAATGAGGAAGAAAAAGACTCCATTAAATTGCAAAAAAAAAAAAAAACATATCTCGTCTAGACTCGGTGATATACTCAACTTTAATACATTTCAGCTTGTGCAATTTTCTGTGACCAAATGGAATTTTGCCTCAAGTTGCACACATAAACACTCTGTAGTAAATAGAAAACCTTGGGAGTGCTAACAGTCTCCCATTTTAATTGTGAGCTGCTAAGCCGCATCATGTTTTGCTGTTGTATCCCTCAGCTTGATTTGTCCATCAAAAGCTCACTACATGGAGAAAAACATCATCTTGTGACAGCTGAGCAGGCAGAGGTGCTGACTGCCGAGGGTACTCACCATGACTGTGCAAGGACCAGAGGAAGGGGGCGCCGGGGTCGTGCGTCCACCCGCACAGACCGTTCTCAAAGTCGCACACGCCGTCTGCTGGCGAGGGGGTGGCGACTGTGGAGTCGAGAGGGGAACAACCGTGAGAGCCGGCGAGCAGCGTGCCCCCTTTTCTCCGTGATTGCGGTTTGGTGCTACCTGTGGTGGATGCGGCGCCGGTGGTGGTCTGCACAGGGAGTGTGGGCGTGGCCGTGTCTGCTGGCGTGGTGATTTCTGCAGCAACAATAGAGTCATCAGATGTTATATTTCACAAATCATATGAAGTGAACCGATTGGGAAAAAATGGAACGTGTGGCAGAACCGCAACCAAACCCTCACTGGGATAGACTCCAGCTTTTAGAAGAGTGGTGTCCAAACTACGGCCCGGGGGCCATTTGCGGCCCGCTGTCCATTTTTCGGTGGCCCGCGACATATGCTAAAAATAGCATTTGACTCAGTTCAAATAAATTAAACAGAACAAAAATGTTTGGAGTAAGAAGGGAGGGTGTCGAAAAACAGGTGCAATTAAAGGTTATTTTAGTTAAATTCAAAAAACACAATATTGTTACCGAAACAAAATAAAAACGAAAATGCTTTTTAAAAAACGAAAACTAACCGAAACTACATTTTATGTTTACAAAACAAACTATAATTATAGCAAACGTCCTTCGTTTTAGTCTTTGGTAATTAATTTAATGCATGAGCCTTTGGGGATGATTTCAAATGTGATTTTTAAGCAGATTTATTTTGATATAAACCGGAATAATGACGTTTGAAAGTATGTCACACAGAAGTGACGTCATCTAGCAGCAGCCAATAGAAAAGCACCAAAAGATGACGTTGCTCCCATGCTGTTTTCTAAATACTGTGCACAAGTAATACACATAAAAAAAACTAATAATAATACTGAAACTAACAAACTAAACTAAAACTAAGATTTTTTTTTAAAGAACTAAACTAATAAAAACTAACAGAACCACCCTGAAAACTAATAAAAACTAACTAAAATGAACAATTCCAAAACTATAATAACCCTACTGCCATATTACAAATAAATTGTTTTTTATACTGTAGCATTTTTTTTTTAAATATGCAAAAGCACAAATCAATTATTTGTACAATTTTTAGGACTAAACACAATTTCTCTTCATAACATGATGTGGCCCTTGCGTCCTTCTGATTTTCTGTATGTGGCCCTCAAATGAAAAAGTGTGGACACCCCTGTTTTAGAATAATGTTTACAGTTTGGATAATGTCGGTATCACATATTGGATAATGAAGGTGTTTTGCATTCTTGCCAACTAACACATGATAAGTTACCACGCTGGTGCCAGCGAGCAGCTGAAGTCCACCAACCACCAACACTTGAAGCGTCCTAATGCACCCCTGAGTGCTCGTATCAACACATAAACCCAAAGTGAGAAAATGACAATTGAGAATATTACAGTGGGCTACGTGTCAGATTATTTCTTGGCTGAGAGCAGACACTTCTCGGTGTCTGTGCTGGTTGCCTGGCAACTGGTCCTGGCAAAGCTCTTTGTGTGGCACAAATAGCAAATGAACATTTTTGGTGGCGGGGGGGTTTCATTGCAATGTAAAGCATACATAATAACATGCTTTTCCTTGAAGATCAGCTCCTTTGACAGGAAGAGAAGATGCTTCAAATCCATCAGCTAAAGTTTTAGAATTCTTCTCCTACTGATCCAGGCGTGGAGAATGCGAGTGCACGTAAGGTGAGTGCCATGTTGTGTCTGCGTGATTTTATAGCTCGTGTGACTTTGAAGCTCAATTAATAACAAAATAACATTAACTAGGGATGGGTTAAAAAAAAATGGAATAATCGATATCAAATCGATTTTCCTTTTCGAGCCCTGATATCGATTCATAAATCGATCCTATAAAATCCTAAGAAAATTGTATTTGTATCTTATTGTTTTCTAGAAATTTACTGTTCACGTGAATTTAAAAGTACTTAGAAAGACCTGACATATAGCACTTTATGATAATTAATAATCTTTTTAATTTATATTTACAATTATTTAATTAGAATTATAAAAAATATTTCCGTCTGACTCTTGTTGAAAATAATGTAAACTAAATCATTTAATCAGTTACTGCCTCCATCCATCCTCTCATCCATCCATCCATCCTTTTTCTGAACCGCTTGTTCCTCACAAGGGTCGTGGGGGGTGCTGGCGCCTATCTCAGCTGACTCTGGGCAGTAGGCGGGGGACACCCTGAACTGGTTGCCAGCCAATCGCAGGGCACGCAGAGACAAACAACCATCCACACTCACAAGCACACCTCGGGACAATTCAGAGCGCTCAATTAACCTGCCATGCATGTCTTTGAAATGTGGGAGGAGACGGGAGTACCCGGAGAAGACCCACACTGGCACGGGGAGAACATGCAAACTCCACCCAGGAAGGCCGGAGCCTGGACTCGAACCCGAGTCCTCAGTACTGGGAGGCGGACGTGCTAGCCAGTCAACCACCGTGCCGCTCAGGTTTTATCATGTCATTGATATTGATATCAATATCATTGATATTGATTTTAAAACTTCCACAATATCACCGTCGTCATGCGCACAATATTTAAAAGGAACACATCTGTTAAAAAAAGTCAGGTTGATTTCCATTTATGTAGTTCTAGCACCTTCTAGTGGCTAGTTTATTAGTGCAATTTAATTTTCATGAGGGATGTTTTGGCCTTCTATGTTTAAAATCTATGCTAATTGTGAGATGAAGGGGAACCTAATTTGCTTGTGAAGCGATCAATGTGTGCTTGCATTACCAAGTAAGTGCCTCAATATTGTTATTAGAGATTGCAGGTGGTTTATATGCATTGCTGTTATGTACAAAAGCACAATATTGTGTTTTTTTTTTAGTATGAGCTCTTTTTTTTTTTTTACAATATTGTGACCTTTTTTAAAATATTGCCAACACCCCCACAATATGATGATAATTATCATATCGTGACCTTCATATCGTGATAATATCGTATCGTGATGTTTGGATATCGTTACATCCCTATTATGAACCTCAGTAAAATGGTTTCACATGCATTCAAGCGCACATACTTTAGCAATATGCCTCCAATTTACTCAGTAGAACACAGCACATGTGTGCACTGCACATGTGCTGAGCAAGCTGTGGGCAGAATGTGAAGTTGGAAAAAGTGCTATTGGGAGCAGATGGGTCAAGATGACAAGTGCATGTGGATGTTGGGGTGAGGCCAATGATTCAACGTTGTCATGTGGCTTGAAGCTGGGAGCTGTTTACAACCTCTTATAGTGAATAGTCCGTATGTTCATAACAATATTTCCACGCATTTGCAGACTCACTGGCCACAAAATTAGCCACGGATCCAGGACAGTTGTATACAAATGTGCCTGTAGGAAAATATAAATTTCCATTCATCTCAGAGGTATTAATTTAACAGTAAGTTTATGATGATGTTTCTCTCTAGTTGCAGCTGTACCAAATATAAGTGTTGCTTAACACCAATTAGAAGCATCCTACTGATGACCCTCCTCTTTCTGAATGACTCGTGACGATCCTTTAACAGCCGTGAAAGGCAGTGAGGGGAACAAACGCAGTGTGACAATTGGTCTACTTAAAGGAACTTCCCGTGAAAGGAACTGTGACCGATCGCCAACTGCCGAGAAGGCTGACATGAAAGCGCCGTCGCAGCTGGCGAAAAGCTCCTGACATTAATGATGCATTTATGCCCCGTCCGTGATGCCAGTCATTAGCCAACTAATGAGATGCTTATCTGTCGCCATGCTGAGACGTTACGGCAGGACGCTTTCCAAATCCAAGAATTTCCTTTCGCCTCTTGCGCTTGTTCGTCTGCTGTTTTTAATCAAGTGTAACTATTTGGTCCCTCAGGTTTTGGGGTAAAACCTTGGAGTGTGCCTAATGCCTAATTGTAACCTTCTTCCTGGCGAGTAAACACACATGCATGTGTCAAAGCGCCCAGAAGACACAGTCTCTTAGTCCATTAAAATTCTCTGCAGCTCCTGAGAGCACAGTGCTTTCAAAGGTCACAGTGTAAATGTGTTGACCTTTCGCGGGTGACAGGAGTGTCATGGGCAATGGGAATAAGATCGACTCGTGTGATTGTGTGCGTGTGGATGTTTATGTGCTTGACATGCCTAGTTCACTCTGAGCTACTGTTCACTTAGCATATACGCGCGATGAAGTGTGTGCCACAGTTGCAGGTTATGATGCAAGCCATCATCATGCATGGGATGAGACATTAATATTTGCAGACGGACTCAAAGCGGACTGTAAATGACCAATTGGTGCACCTGCTAATCAGATAATACCTGCAAGACTAAGTCTGTTCTCATGATATGAATAGTTTGAAAATTAAAGAACTAGAATTCGCAGAAAATGGGGGTGGTGGGGGGGATGAAAATTAACTAATTTTAGGATTTACAAACTAAGTAAGAAATAAAAGACGAATAATCTCAAAACAAGATTAATAATCTTAAAAATTCTGCTATTGCATAGTAAATAATTCTCATAACAAGATCAATAAGACTTTATGGCTTGATATAAGCGTTTAAGTCTAGATTAGATAAATATCAAATATCCTGTCTCAAAATATTACAATATTTCCTCAGACCAAGTAAAAAAAAAAAAAGCCATAATCAGCAATATTAAAAATAATAAAAGGCTTGCAATATTTCAGTTGATTTGTAATGAATCCAGAATGTATGGCATTTTTGCTTATTTCATTGCATTACAGAAAATAATGGACTTTATCACAATATTCTAATATTCTGAGACAGTCCTGTATTTTCGTTGAGGCCATCTGAACCAATCCACACTCTCTGTTTACTTCATATTTTTGTCTCTTTTTTTTTTTCAACTTGCGTCTGTGATCTGCTTTTGGGTCCAATTCCGCACCGCCCAAATGCAAACTCCACTGTTTTAAATAATACATACAATTTTGGTGGCATAAAACTGGATTTGAAGTGTATTTGTTGAGTGTGCCTGTAAGGACTGTTTTTTTTTTTTTTTTTTTGTCACTGGAAACCATTTCCATTCAAATATAATGCCGCATTTGCTTCTAAATTGTGACGGGAAGATTAAAAGGAACACCTTTTTTTACTCTATTCCTGCCACCATCCCAAATTTTGCACGTTGCGCCGCTGTGGCACCTGACGCGTAATTTTCAGACGAGCACGTTTTGAACAATGCAATCTTCCTCTCCGACTGAAATCATCCTCATGCATTTTGCATTTTTGGAGGGAGTACATTTGCAAATGTGTGCGCGTGTGCACAAGTGAGATACGTCGAGGGTGAGATGGGGAGGATGGGAGAAAAAAAAAAAAAAAGACTAAAAACATTATGAACCCACGCACGGGGGCCTCGAGGGGCAAAGAAGTGCAACCATATGTTGGGGATGGTGAGGAGGATCTTATTCTAGTCTTCTGTCACAACTTCTACTTCAAACTGCACCAGGTTAAAAAAAAAAAATGAAATGCAAAGCAGAACCTAAGAGGACAGAAGCGAGTAATATATTCACTACATGAGGGAAAATGGAGGATTTACATGCAGTCATCAGCGTGACCCTCGACATTAGACATGTGCTATGTTCCAACCTTACTTAAAGGTAAATTTGCCTGATGATCTTTCCTTGCCGAACATGTCGGGCACCATCAACAAAACTCAAGTCACCTGTGCCAGGTGAATGGGGCCTGATGTCCAATGTGTGTTTGTCTCTCAGTAGTTTGCTTGATGTGAGCGTTGCACGTACGTGACATGCTTGGCTACGCTACACGGCATCCGTCATCTTGTTCTGGCTCAGAGGGGAGTGGTGAACAGTGAAAGTCCATATGTGCGCTTGTGCAAGGAGATGTATGAACATGTATCGGTGTGCACGTGTGTCGGTGTGTACCACACACATCTGGAAAACAGACTACGCTGAAAGTTCTCTCCGGGGATGCATTCCTGTAAGACGAACCCTGTCCACTCCCTCCTGGTAATAGAGAATGTTTCTGGAAGTCATATTTTCCAGGTGAAATAATTTCAAAACGTATCAGGCTGAAACACTTTTGTAATTTGTGCTGGCTCTTCCAATCCGCGATGGTCGCGTCTTTCTTCCGCTGACGGATATCCACGCAGATCCACGTTTGTTTGACGCCAGCCTCACTATTCTCGGAAGCACCTTCTGGCAGGTCCGTTTTGCTTGGACGGTCTGTGTTTGCATTCCATGTAGTCATTCATTTTGTTAGATGTTATTTATTGTAAATGATATAATAGAAAACATTTTTAGTAAAATAAACAATTACATCTACATTTAAAAAAAAAATTTCCGCACAAAAAAAAAAAAAAAAAAAAAAAAGAGCAATGATGATAAGACGTTGAATCGGTAAGACTACCGAATGAACAATTCTGAGCTCTTAAAAAAAAATAAAAATACGTTTAAAATTCTAATAAAATAATTTGTTGATTCAATAAAATGAATTTAATAAAGGCTAATTAAAACAAAAATTTTTTGCATGATTTGCAAAAACGATTTTACTTCTATTGTCATGATCTGTTTTTGTGTTTTGTTTTGAATGGATATAGTTTTGTCATGTTTTTTCACATCTTATCTGTCTCAATTAGCTCCCTCAGCCACCTGTGTCATGTCCAGGTGTTCCGCGTCGTCTCGTTAGTTTGCTCGTATTTATGCTGCATTCGAGGAAGCTGGGAAGTCGGACTTTTCAGACCGCCGACCAGGAAAAGTGCTCTGGAACGCCTCTTTGAAGAAGTCAGGGGAAAAAAAATAATACGTAATGCAAATTCACTGACTAGCTTCAACCTGACGTTACTCGACAATGTAGACAGACCGTGAATCACAAAACAATTTACACAATATTAATGTCGTTATTATTACCGGTACATTAATTTAGTTATTCAAAGTAAGTAACTTCACATAAACACAATGTGATTTGTTGTAACGGTGTGAACCAGAATAACAAACAATTGATCAGAATTAGCCATCTTTATTGTTTAGATTGACCTCAAACGCTTTGAGGACCGAACTCTGACAATCCGAGTGGGAAAAAAAAACGACTTCCAATGCCACTTCCTCGAATGCAGCATTAGTTTACTGGTTTCTTTCCTGTCTTTGTCAGATCATTGCTTCCGTTTCTGTTGCCGTTTCTTTTCAAGTCGCCAGGTTAAGTCTCGTTCCCAGTTTGGTTGATTTCATTCAGAGCGTTTGTTTTGTTACTATAAACCTTGTTTTTTCTTTTTTATATCCATACATCCATCAATTTTCTTGACCGCTTATTCCTCACAAGGGTCACGGGGTTGCTGGAGCCTATCTCAGCTGGCTCTGGGCAGTAGGCGGGGTAAACCCTGGACTGGTTGCCAGCCAATCGCAGTCTTTTTTTATATCTATTCTTAATAATTATATCTATTCTTAATAATTCCACATTCCTTGTTTCTCTGTTTCTCTTGGTTAATTAGAAAATAAATTATTCTTGAGACCCCCCTGCTTCCCTGCACTTGGGTCCCCACCGTGCGAAACCATGACACATATTTCACATCCAAATTAAAAATAAAGTTGAATTTCCTACCTGGGAGGTCACAGCCCAGTATTTCCACTCTCATCCCAATCCCCGCTGGAGACCACCGTTCAGGGTACAGTCGGATGTACTGGGCCACCGTCTCCTCAAAATGACGCAGCTCTGGGGTGTCATAATGTGTGTTCCCCTCGAAAATCTGGAAGAAATAACCGCGCACGCAATCCGCAAAGTTGAACCTCCAACAAACGCACAACACGTACTGTATCCTGTTCTCGATACCGACCTTAGGCTGGCTGGTCTTTCGGTCCATGATGAAATTCCATTCTTTTGCATTCAGGCTATATGCAACTTTGTACTTGCGGACAAAAGCCCGGTTCTCTGTGGCTCCTCCACTTGCTGCATCTCCCCCCCTTGCTCCCTGGGTGATGACTCCGCGCACTGTTTTGGGCACACCCAGGTCCACCTGGAATCAATCAATAATGGGGGGGAAAAATGCTTTGATGGTTCTCCAGCAGTTTGGATCATTATCCCTACAAAGGAGCTTATGTGTTTGTTTGCTAGTGAGCAGAAAAACGCAAAATCTGCTTAACCAATACCCATGAAAATGTTTTGGGTGAGATTAAGCATGGGCCAGTGAGGAACCCATTGCATTTTATGGAGTCAGATAAAAGGGAAATGTAGGATTTTATTTGCCACTTTTTTTTTTTTTTTAATTTTCTGCAAACAGTCATGAACAGTAGGACTAAACTTCGTCATTTGAGGTGCAGCACTATTGCCGCTTTTCCATCGTGCCCGCACGGCCGGGTACCACACCACACCGCACCGCACGCAACCACACCAGACAGCAACCGCCGGTTTTCCATTACAACCGGCGCACGTCGAGAAGGGGGCGGCAACATTTGAGCAGTCCACGCCAAGCTTGCGCTCCCGCATTGCGCGCGGATCTGAAGTAACATTTCCCGGGTGGCACGTCGCGCCAACATTGAACCATATTTAAGGTTTAATATAGACCACCATGGATGAAATATTGCGAATCACGACCGGCTATTTCTGAATGGAGGTCTGCCGCTGGAGCTCTCATTCAAGTGAATAGGAACACGCCACCAGCCTCGCGATGTTTTTTAAAACCACAAACATTACAAATCGATCCACAAGTACTTTTTAAATTGTAAATACAGTTAAGCGTTGTTGTAAAACATGTTGTAAAACAACTTGTGTTGCACTTCAAAATGTTTGCTTTGTTCTTGCTTACTGCAAAACTGATATTTATGTTTATGTACAGCACTTTGTATACAGCAATGCCTGTTCTTAAAGCGCTTTATAAATAAAGTTGAGTTGAATTATTATATTTATTGTATATACTGTATTTTTATGACTTTGGCGAAGACCGGCGGGCGCTTCTGCTTCTCTCGCTTAAGACAAGGAAATGGGCGTGTGCCACGGCGTTGCTTGCAGCGGCGTTGCTGTCGGCCAATCAGACGACAGGTGACGTCACGGCCCCGCTAGTCCCCTGACGACCGGCGTTGCAGAACCGCTGCCGAAAGGGTTCTAAACAGCGGTTACAACGGAACGGCTTGGCCCCAAAAAAGTCCCGTGCAGACACTAACATCCGGGGACAATAATTGCCGCTTCGGTGTGGAACTGGTACGGTGGAAAAGCGCCTTATGACGGCGTAAAATTTGGCGCTATATGTCGTTCAATACTCTCGTACCTGAAGCCACTCCTCCCCAGCAAGTGGCTGTGAAGGTGCCGGGAACCAGCCGGAGCGGCTGGCCACTAAGCGGGCCGTGCTGGGGTTCCACATCATGTCCCTGCCGGAGGAGGCCGAGATCTGGTTGTCGGGCAGCAGGCCGGACAGCAGGCCCTGCAGTCTGGAGCACGGAGCATCTGTGGTGATTGAGCAGAACGGGCCAACGTTATTTCCACTTTCACCTCAGGGGGGCGGCCGGACACGCCTGAGTCATTGACCTGACACGTACACTCATGCTGTTACACATATTCCCACCTGGGAGCTGTTAAGCTCCACCGCATCATAGCACTACTGGCCACTCAAGCACTATGGAGTTAGATGGGAGATAGAGACGCAACTATGCTTAAAAAGCAATTAGGGTTTATGCTGCGGCATTTACTCGCTCAGCATTCATGCAAACATGTCACTATATTTTAAATGTTATTTAGGATCTCATCACTTCCTTTCCATTCACACACACCAGTGTTGCCAGGTGGGAAATAAAGGATTATCGTACCATAGACTCAAAATTATCGTATTTGGATGGAAATTATCGTACACCTGTCATAACCAAAATAGACTGATTCGTGACAGTCAAATATAGTCGTTCTTGTGTTTATTAAAAGTACTCGCGGCTTCCAGGCACTCGGAGCTTCGTTGCGTGTTAACGTCACTGATCTGTATATATTACTGGATAGTCAAGCCAAGACGTTTGAAGCCGCGAGGCCGCCATATTGCTACTCCCAAGAAAGAAACGTTCCTCAGTATGATCCTATACATTTACAGTACATTTGATACAGCACTTAGTAGAAACAGCATGATTTATGATGTTTTAAAATTTGTTTTAACGTAAACAAGAGGACTTCAGACATTTTACAATTTGCATTCAATACATATGCTGAATGATGTTTACAGGAGGAAACGTGTGTATTTTCTATTAACTCTTTTACTGCCACACGTTATCAAAAAAAACGTTAATATGACAAAGGCTTTGATCATTCACGTCATCCTTGAAAACGTTCCCTTTCATCAGATTTCGTCATGATTTATTGTAATTTCATACACCAGCAGCCCATTGAAAAGAGAGACAATGCTGCCATCTGCTGGCCATGGTTAGTGAGTGTTTTTGATTCCACACCCTATTGACCAGGCAGCGCTCACTGCCCATTGATTTGAAAAAAAAAAAAAAAAAATGTAGTTGATGTCATTTAACGTTGATGGCGGCATACATCGTGATTTTACTAATCTTTAATAAACGTTTTTGGCGGTCAAAGAGTTAAAGAATTATAGCTGTAATTCAAAAGATGCCTCTGCCAGATCTAAGATTGGGGTCTAAGGAACAAAATAAAAACTAATAAAAGAAAAAGAGGTGTTCAAAGCAACACATTTTTTTTTTAAACCATTAATTCAGCAAAGCGCGATTGGCTGTTATTATGTCACATGACAACAGATGCCTTCAGGGTTCGCAAAAAAACTGGCAGTTTCAGTTTCGCCGGCAATAATATGAAATGGTCAAATTATTGTACATTTGCTATTTTTTAGGATTATTGATCGTACAGAGGGTCAAATTTTCGTACAACTACGATAATTATCGTACACCGGGCAACACTGACACACACAGACACACATGCACTGAATAAAAACACACCCGTAGGAATAAAACTCATTCAGATATTGGCAGTGGAAGTTGCTGCATGCGAGAGAGAAATTAGGATAAAGGGGGGGCGGCGGATGACGGCTCGGGGATTTTGGGATGACACTCCGGCAGTCACGAGCGGCAGCAGAGAGAAGGCAAGAGCGAGGCGACCAAGGAAGAGGGAGGAGGAAGAGGAGGAGAGACAGGAAGCGAGAAAGGGCCGGAGGAAGGGAGAAGTTAGCTGCGCTGACAGTTTAAGAGAACGCAGATCAAAGTTTCATGCCGTTATGTCACTGCAAAGATGAAGGAATAAATCATTTAGTTAAGGCATGGGGATTTTCATACGCTTGTGTGTGTACATTTCAAAGGATGTGCCGCTGCATTTAGGAACTATCAGCGCGTGGATGTACCTGGTCGGTGACGCTAATAGTTACTTTCGCTCGCAGCGGTTAGCAGCTGAAGTGGATCACAGCGTGCCATGTGTGGACGCGGAGGCAGCCATGAAAGATTGATCGCTACTCATTCCCCGATCGGGTGCGCTCACGGAGCAAAGAGGACACATCAAAAAAGAAAGAAAAAAAAAAAAAAAAAAAAAAAAAAAAAAAAAGAGTCTAAAACCATGAGAGGGAAGACGGGCGCCGTCTTGAGGGGGTGCGTGAGCTCAGAGAGATTGTGGGAAAGGCAAATGACACAAGTGAAGACTCTGGAAGGAAGAATAGAGTAACACTTTCCTTTCATTAGCCTGAGGCGAGCTATGTTTAAAATATAGCACGGTGAGTGTGAGACAGCCTAAATGTGTGCGAGGCTTCCTGCTTTTTGTGGTTCGGGGAATTCTTTTTTGTTTAAGTTCAGCTTATATTTAGTTACACTTTCTTTTTCAAGGCAAGACAGAACATGGAAATGGAAATTACATCATTTTGAGCATAACTTTCATACAATAATAAAGAGAGATGGGCGAGTACTGAAACCAGGTATTGGTATCAGCTTCATTTGAACTCATTCACTCCCAAACCATTTTGACTGAAGCAACCCCTTTCGCTCAAAATGTCATTAAAAGTGAAAAAAAATTCCTGGAGTGTCTGTCATACTTGGGTTAAACGATGCTAGGTTACGTCATTTTGTGTTGTGTTATAACATGCTGTGTCATGTCATGCGCTTTTTTTTTTTTTTCATTGCGCTGAATCAGCAACGACAAACAATAGAACCTTATGTTGTCTTCTTACACACCTGTAATCTGGCATCCATAGAGCTCAAAGCGCAAGGCGATGCCGTTACGCCACGTCTGCGGTCGGATACGCACAAACCGGGCCAAGACGGGCTGCGGTACGCGATTGAGCACCACCTCGGCCGGGTCCGTGTTGGCGTGGAAAACCTGCGAAGAGAGGCGGAGACTATCATCAGCAGGTTGCTTGCTGTTGAATGTGCTAGCCCTTATGCGGGTTTGTCTTATCGGCCATTTCCTCACACTTCAACGCGCACTGAACGGCTTCGCTTGGCTACACACACACACACAAACACCCCCCCCCCCCCCCCAAACCCCCACCCCCCCACACACAGTGGCAGGCCAAAACAGCGGAGACAACCCAAACATGGATCCGATGTCAGCAGCCCAGCTGTCATTGTGTTTTGGGGTCAAAGGTTTGGCTCTAGGAGGCTGGGAAAGCGAGAGAATAGATGAGGGTTTATGATCGTACGCGCACACAAGCTCCTTACACACCTTCTGTGGTGCCTGTGAGTGAGTCATGACCTGACACGACCAAACATGATTGGCCATTAAGCACGGGAAGTGTGCCCAGGTGGGCAGGATGTGAGGATATGAGGTATCCAACCCATCCCAAAGCATCAACATTCCCTCCCTCCCATTGGGTCTTTTTGCGGCAGGGTGGGCCTGCAGGGGTGAGAGGGCAAACGTCGCCCGCATGCTCGGGTTACTTCCTGTTTTGGGGGGGGATGCTCAAGGGGGTATTTCATGGTGGCTTTCATTGACACACACTTTCCTATGGCACATCCTCTCGTTGCATCTGTGCATTTCTCACGACTACAGTCAAACCTCGGTTTTCAAACAAATCGGTTTTCGACCAGAAAATTCGAGAATTTTACGTCTCAGAACTCGTCTAAAAAAATGGGTTCTCGAACTGAAAAAAGCCGAGCGTACCTGAACGCGACTCACTCGCAGAGTGCAGAAATTGCTACAAAGCTGTCTATTCCTTAAGTCTGATATGTTCAACTTTAACTGCGTAACTGAGACGAATCCTAATTTGCATAATTTGTAGTCTGTTCCTTGGAAAGCGAGTTCACGTCAGACAACTTACCCTCGCGTTCGTACTTGTGGCCGCTTGAACAGAATCAGTCTTCGCCAGCAGCGATAGCAGCAGGAAGTCTGGCGCTAGCTAGCGTGTGCGTCAATGACTGGTGGGTCCTTTTGTCCTTATTTCTTGTCTGTAACCTTCTTGCCAGAATCAACTATAGCTTGTTCCTTCTAAAATGTTTGTTACGAATGTTTGGGCGGCGTTTCCTCATCCGCACGTTACCACATAGCACTCGTAAGTTGATGTTGCGCTGCTAAGCCCGAAACCGGAAGTGTCACCATTTAGTTTCACAATAAGAGCGCATACCGGAAGTGATGTTCTAAATGAGGCTACCTTAACTGCGCTAATTTAATTTGCTTAATGTGAGTGCCTTCACTTACGTTTATACATTTACTTATTGGCCTATTTTCTGTCGTTCTTTAGGAAACCTCACACTCACACACACACACACGCGCCTACAGACACAAACAACTTAAACCAAAAGCTGCAAACAATGAACATATGTATGAAGATTGAAGAAATACTCTTAAGTGCATTTTTTTTCATCATTTTAGATAGGATATCTTCTATTAAAATAAAACGGTGTCTATTTCTACCCTTTTCTGTTTATGGTAAACGGTACACAGTGCAGTTTATGGTGTAAAATAGTAAAAAAAATAAAAATAAAATATATATATATATATATATTAGAAAACGATTTTTTAGACTTGGAACGGATTAAAATTATTTACATTAATTATAATGGGAAAATTGTTTCGGATTTCGAACAATTCGGTTTTGGAACAGACTTCTGGAACGGCTTATGTTCGAAAACCGAGGTTTGACTGTAATTGAAACTACACACGAGGAAGTTTAGCTGAAAGACAGTTCGATTGCAGTGATCAAAAGACTAAATGTATCCATTCAGAAAAGCACAAAATAAAAAAAAAGATTTAACGTGCCTGAAAATACTTTGATTCAATGTTGGTGGAAAGTGACCCATTTACCCATTTATAATATTTACAATATCTGGCATAAGCCTCACAGTGACATATGATAGGACTTCAAAACGTTACTCTGGGGTTTTATTTGATTTCGGGCATGGCCTGATTTAATCAAGTAGAGCTGACAGTGGTTATACAAACCAGTCGGTGTTTGAACAGAAAAGTGGGCTATCTGTGCTCGTCTGCTGCTGGATGGATGACCGGCAACCGTCGTGTTTACCTAAGAGGCCAAACAGTGGATGCGAGAGCTCTTATGGGGGTTATGCAAACGCCCACACGCGTTTACACAAAAGGCAACGACTTCGCTGCTCCCAGATATTTGGAACAAAGCCTTGGACACCACTGGTTTAATGTGTCTCACAAGTTGCTCACGGTAGTTACGTGTGTATGTGTACTGTGTTGATTAACTAACACGAGATTTCTCCTTGCTCATGTTTTTTTTAAACAGGATGTTCAAATGTTTTATTTGTGCACTGCATTTATATTGATGAGACAAAAGAACACAGTAAGCGAGGAGGCGGTGGAGGGGCAAGCGGGAAGCAAAGCACAATGAGCAGCTTCTTCACTGGGACAGGAAATAATCCATCAGAGCATTAAATGGCAAATTAGCTGGAAATTCCATTAATATGGATCATGAGGAAGTTTCATCATTTGGAAATTAAAATTGGGACAGCAGACATGTGAGTACAAAAAGGTTCCAAAATGTCTCCCATAAATAAATGACGATATTTGGGATTTTCTTGCCCTTCCATACTGGCGACGACTCAAAATATTAGCATGGGCTAGCTAAGGCAAATTATCTCTCAAGAGATGAGAGCAGAGAAGACAAGTTCGGAAAAGAAGAGGAGACAGGGGAGGGACAAAGACAATGGTGGTTCAGTTTCCTCTACTTCCTCCTGTCTATTGTCGCAGCGCCCGACCCCATCGCTACAAAGGTTAAAGGCCGTCGCCTCTGGGAAGCAGATGGTTGCTCATCGACCAACTTGTGGCGGTGCCACTTTTTAAATGAAACCGCATCGGAGACAAAAAATGTTCATTTCAACCGCTTCGCTCTAATCTGCCCGACGACCGGGGTGCGGTTCCCGCTTCTGCCACATGCAGGAGAGGTGAGTTGAATAATTAAAGCCGCCATGTTGTGTCTCCTGGCGTGGAGAAGTCATGAAAATATAACGAAGCGCCGCTCGTTGCGGAAAGCTCAGCACACACGTTGGCCGCATGCGACGGCCAGACTGGGTGTGGACCATGACTATTTAACTATTGATGACCTTTGTGGAAAACAAGGTCATGGTGGAAGGTGTGTATGAGTATTATGCTACAGCATCTGAAGCTCGAACAAGCTCAAAACAATCGTGCACCACAAAACAAGACATCATTTCACTGAATGTTGTCAGTGCTGTAAAAAATGCTGTGTTTACGCACATCACAGCTCAATTCATTTAACATTCCTCTCACTTGTGTCCGTTTGGCCTGTGCAGCCTCAGCAGTGCGGCGCTGACTGAGTACACCACAGGGAGACGTAGCGAGCCCTGCACAACACATTATCCAACTGATATTTCATTCATTTGTGTTTTTCCGTCATCTTTCTTTGTCAATGCGATTCTCACAGGTCCCCTCCCAGCTTCCCCCCCCCATTTGTTTCCTCTTTCTCAGCCTGCGAAGCCATGACCTCCACTCCTCTCCCTTCCTCGTTCTCGCTATGAAGATGTTGACAGCAGGAACTGGTTCCAGCTGGCCGATTGCTGCTCTGCGCCCTGAGATGGACTGGGTGCATATTGCATGTTAACATATTTTATGGATGTGAGAGAGGTGGGCTAGACGTGGGCTAACATCCCGTCAAGGAATGAGATGCACGTGTGAATGGTTTTCAATCAAGATGTCACATGACATGTCTGTTGGACAATGTATTGCAACAAAAACAGTCATAAAACACAGGCTGATAAGACACACGTATCAGCACTTTCCTCCAGTCAACAAATTTAAGGGGGAAATAATGTTTATCCATCTGCTTACAATGACAAATGACATCACATTTACTCAGGGCTCAGGTAACAACCAATCACACTGCAAATTGAAGCTATCTAACCTAGACTTAAACACTTATATCAAGCCATAAAGTGTCATTGATCTTGTTATGAGAATTATTTACATTACAAGAGCAGAATTTCTAAGATTATTAATCTTGTTTTAAGCATATTTGTCTTTTATTTCTTACTTAGTTTGTAAATCCTAAAATTAGTTAACTTTCACGCATAATAAGCTAAAATACTCTAAGAGTCTATGTTCACTAAAAAATAAAAATCAGATATCTAACGTGGACTTAAATGCTTATATCAAGCCATAGTCTTCTTTGTCTTGTTTTGAGAATTATATACTTTGCAAGAGCAGAATTTCCAAGATTATTAAACAACCCTACAACATACTGTTGCATTTTATTATAAGCAATTTCCTGGTCATACTTACTAAGCTCATTTGTCCTCTTTCCAGTGAACAGGCTAACAGCTCTGTGATCTAGTGGTAGGGTGTTTACCCTCAGGCACGGAGGTTTTGGGTTCGATCCCGGGCTGAGTCAAACCAAATGCAATTAAAAATGGTGCCATCTCCCTGCTTGACAGTCAACCTTCAGTACAAACAAAGGTGACACTTGATGATCTCCTTTAGTAGTGATTTACGCTTTAAAAAAAAAAAAAGATTGTGTTTATGGCTTATTTTAAGATTTAATTGCTTGTTTTGTTACTTAGAATAAGTGCATACAGCTCATTTTAAGATTTAATGTCCTTGATTTGTTGCTTAGATTAAGTGTTTTAAGCTAATTTTAAGATTAATATAGAGCTACACATTATTCTTATTTCAAGAAATTTAAGTAAGTAAAATGATCTTACTGCACCGGCAGATAATTTCACTTGTTTCTAGTAAATTTACACTAAGAACAAGTGTATTTTATCTCATATTAAGCAGACGTGTTTTTGCAGTGCAGTTTATGAACATCACATGACCAAACTCAGAAAACTGTGAACAACTGTGATGTCATTTTCAGCCAACGGGAAGTGGCAAAATGGCCGTAACAGGCATAATAATGATTCGATTTTGCTGCTTAACTCATATTCCACAAATGAAATATTAATCAGAATGCTGTGTTGAGGCGAGTGGAGGCACTTTTTTTTTTGGTTGACTTCCGCCTAAAAAAAACAAAAGTCCATAAAGTTGTAAGCGCACGCTCACACAAACGCAAATTATAATAAGCCAAGCATGCACGTGCGCAAGTCTCCAAAGCCACAATATGCTCTTGAGCGCTGCGTTAAATGACAATTACAGAAGTAAAATCCTTGTCATTACAGGACCCCCTGACGGAAAATGAGCTTCAACCACTTAAGGGCTCTTTGGGGGGCTTAGGACGGCTAACCGGGAGTTTGTACTGCGTGGACGATGGATTAGCAGTCACAGTAGATTTGACTGTGGCCCACGGGGACCGTGGGTGGAGCCTGGCCGGCGAAGAGAGTGAAAAGTGCTGCTTAGTATTTTTTGTTTTTCATTTGGAAAGTTGCACCTAACAAAAAAATAATTAGGTCATTTTTGGAGGCTCAGAAAGGTGAGCAGGGGTTCAGATTACAAAGAGGCCGACATCATATCTGTCTCCAGACAGGGTGACAGGCCAGAGGTTATTTAAAGGTGGTGTGCATTGCGGGCTTCGAACAAACTGCACAGATGTTGCTTCTTTTCAAGTGAAATCCACATTTCACTGGGTAATCTCCACATCCGATGCCCCCCACCGGACCCACCCAAACTAATCAGTGGCCAGCGCAGAAGGGGTCTACGTTGTAAAATGTGGAAGTGTGTGCGTGTGTCTGTGGATTAACGCTTCCACAGAGTAACCCCCCCCACCCACTCTCCATTTTCCAACTAAAAATCCACGGTGACCTCAACCCAGATATGAGGAATGGAGACCAATGCGAATTGACAACAACATCTTGTAGTAAACATACATTTATACATTAATGTGTATGTGTGCAAGTGTGGAAATGGTAGAATGGTAGATTACAGATAACACACGCAGAAAGGCACACAGAGGACTCCATTGTACTTGTTTGTCAACTTCACCTCCTCTCTGGCTCTCTCCAGCTCTTCCTCCCTCACATCACCTCTTTTTTTTTTTTTTGTCACATGACCAACGTCATGATCTGGGTATACAAGTTCTAGGAATGTTTACACCAAGAAGTACGTTTCAGTTTAACACAGGAGGCAGTCTTTTGGTTTGATTTGTACTTTCACTACCATACTGTGCTTGTGTGGTACACGAAATATCTAAAGGCGTACTTTACTTATTTAGCCATTTTTGGCAGTCAAACGTTCATATTTTGCCTATGATAAATTTGATATTTTCATTATTTTTCATGTACAATTAGTACCTTTAAAAACACATTTTGCAACTTGCTGTTGACTGAAAATGACATCACAAGGGCTCAGGTAACCAATCACAGCTCACCTGCTTTCTAGGTTTGGTCACGTGACATTCACAAGCTGAGCTGTGATTGGTTACCTGGGCCCTTGTGATGTCATTTTCAGTCGACAGCAAGTTGCAAAATGTGTTTTTAAAGGTACTATTTGTACGTGAAAAGTAATAAAGGAATCAAATTAATTATAGACAAAATATTAACTTTTTATTGCTATAATGCGCTAAATAAGTGAAGTATCCCTTTAAAGGCCCGATCTGCCGTTTTCACTCAGGAAAATGCACTTTTTAAATACAGGATGTACACACTAGAACTCTTTCTCAGTCTCCACATCTGGGCTTATGTTAATGTTTGGTGGTGATTTTGTCCTAAACCCCCACCCCCTCCAGCTTGTATTTTGCCAATTTGACAGCACGCACGGATTATTATTTTTTTTTCTCACTCACTCACTCACTCACTCACTCACTCACTCACTCACTCACTCACTCACTCACTCACTTACTCACAGAAGCTTACATGTGTGAATAAGTGAGTGACGTCACGCAGCCGACAAATTCACCCGGCCCGTTTGCGACACGCCCCCCCCCCGCTCTGCGATTGGCTGGAGGGGTGTAAACACTGTCTTTCCACAGAAACGTCCCGCTGTTTACAAAACAAACACAAAATGGCAAACTACAGGCTGGGGGGGGGTTAGGACAAAATCACCACCAAACATTAACATAAGCCCAGATGTGTAGACTGAGAAAAAGTCAAAGTGTGTACATCCTGTACTTAAAAAGTGCATTTTCCTGAGTGAAACCGGCAGACTGGGCCGTTAATATCTCAAGAAATTAGACAAAACAAAGTATTTTGTAATAACCAACCAGGGAAATGAAAACACATATACACTACATCGGCCTATGAGCATTCCTGTACCTTGTGATTCTTGCCATGCCGATAGACCATCCAGTCCTCCCCGTTGGTGCTGACCTCCAGCTTGAAGGTGGTGACGTAGTAAGACTTTTGTGTCTCCTTGGAAATGGCCCCCTGGGTGGCAATGCCCGTCAACACCTTCAGGAAGTGGAGGTCAACCTTGAAAAAGAGGCAAAGGGAACATTGACTTTAAAATCTGGGTTATGTTTTCTTAATAGAGAATGATAGATAGGAGAGGAGAGGAGAAACCACAAAGAATCTAGTGGGGATTTATGATGCACAGGAATGACAGAGATAACCAAGACTGTTTCTATTTGTCACGCGGACAGCAGCGGGACGGTACGCAGGAAAATGTGGTGGCGCTTGCGTCTCGGCATTGTCATGTGTAAATGAAGAAGAACGCTGGATGCTAAGATCAGTGGTGTAACATGAATGGGATCCTCTGAAACACCTTCATCCATCACTGTGCTCTCGCCTGCACATGTGCACGTATATGAATATCAATATACAGTGTAGAGTTAGGAGCACTTCCTTGTCATCAGATTGCAGTTCCTTCAGTGCACCTTTCTATATTAGTGCATCTTTATTGTCAACAAGACACAATAGTGTTTTCATTGTCTAGTTTTGTTCCTGGGCGAGCAGTATTAACAAAACAAAAACAAGTTCTATTATTTTTTCAGTGAATTATGCATGGATCTTAACTCATTCCCTCCCAGCCATTTTCACTGAAGCGACACCCTTCGCTCCCGGCTGTTTTACTGGATTTTGACTGATTTTGCAAGGCCCACAGAATATTGTGTTCTTTTGCTATAAAGACATGGAACCTACCAAAAGAAAGATTAGAATCTCTTCTTTCATCAGGGAAAAAAAAAAAAGTATGTTGCTATCTGTTTCCGTTTTGCAGCAATTAGCATTAGGATACAGCTAAATTTCATCATTCTTCGCAAATCTGTTTAGAATTGTGGGGAAGCAGCTTGTTTTCAACATGGCCCGGGATCATCTCTTATACTCTGCTGCCACCTGCTGGGCTTTTTTTTTGTAATTACTACCATTGTTTCACCTGTTCTCTGCAGTTGAGAGGCTGCATCAAAGCCTTCTGTATGCTCTAGCATAAAAACAAACAAACATTTAAAATAGAACGTATTTATATGGGGTGTTAAAAAAAATCGATTCGGCAATATATTTCGCGATATTACAGTGGGCAATTCTCAAACCGATTCAATAGGCGGCCGAATCGATTTTTAAACATCCATTTTTGATGGAAAAATATTCAACAAAATGTCTTACTTAGGGTTAGAGTTCACACCTTGAAAATGGAAGAATGTTATATTAATGAAACATTAAGCCTTAATATTTTATTCCAATGCTGTTCAAACATGAAACAGATCACAACCCGTTTGTTAAATACAGTGGCTCCCAGTTATAAGTTTTAGATAAATAAATAACACATTTTCATACAAATATTAGTGTGCATGTACAAGTTTACTGAATAATATATTCTAAATTTTAGGACAATCGCAACAATCGACGTATAAATTCGTATCGGGATTAATCGGTATCGAATTGAATCGTGACCTACAAATCGTGATACGAATTGAATCGTAAGGCACGAGGCATTTCACACCCCTACTGTTTAGAATTGTGGGGAAACAGCTTGTTTTCAACATAGCCCTGGATCATCTCTTATACTCTGCTGCCACCTGCTGGGCTTTTTTTTTTTTTTTTTTTTGTAATTACTACCATTGTTTCACCCGTTCTCTGCAGTTGAGAGGCTGCATCAAAGCCTTCTGTATGCTCCAGCATAAAAACAAACAAACAAACATTTAAAATAGAACATATTTATACGTTTTTGGGAGCAAATGAGTTAATACCCAAATTCTGACATCTGCAGGAGGTGATTGTGTATGACGATGTGAAATTTGGTACTGATTTTTTTGACCTTGGTGGAAAACTTCTAAGTATGCTATGTGTCCAAACATAGAATTCTGGACATGGAAAGGTAGACTGTCAGACCTGGATGTACTCCTTGTTGCTGTCTTCTGAGGGCGTCCAGGCGTTGTCATGGTTGTTGAGGCGAGCCTGGCGCGGCAACCAGCGGTTGTCGTAGAAGCTCGTGGAGGCGCTGATCTGGTCGTCACTGATCTTCCCCGACTCCATGCCGAGTGCCATGCTACAGTGAAATGCTGAGAGAGGGAAACAAATGGAAATTGAGTTGTCATGGGAGGTTGAAAAGAACGGATGACGGGGGCAAGACGTAGCAGATTATAAAGACAGAAGACGTGAGTGTAAAGCAAGGGTGTCCAAACTACGGCCCGGGGGCCATTTGCGGCCCGCCGTCCGTTTTTTTGTGGCCCACGACATGTGCTAAAAAATGGCATTTGACTCAGTTCAAATAAAATAAAAACAAAAATGTTTGGAGATGGTCAAAGTAAGAAGGGAAGGTGTCGAAAAACACAGGAGCTATTAAAGTTTATTTTAGTTAACTAAAACTAACGAAAAAACTAAATTTCAAAAAACAATTTTGTTAACGAAATAAAATAAAAACGAAGATGCTTTTTAAAAAAAGAAAACTAACTGAAACTACATTTTATGTTTAAAAAACTAACTAATTATCACAAACATGTCCTTCGTTTTAGTCTTTGGTAATTAATTTAATGCATGAGCCTTTGGGGATGATTTTAAATGTGATTTTTAGTAGATTTATTTTGATCTAAACAGGAATAATGACGTCACGCCCTTGGTGTTTTTTTAATATTGCACACAAGTAATACACATAAAAAAACAAAAACTAATACTGAAATTAACTACACTAAAACTAAGCATTTATTAAAGAACTAAAACTAATAAAAAAAACTAACAGAACCACCCGGAAAACTAATTAAAACTAACTAAATTAAAATAAAAAAAACTCAAAACAAAATAAAAACTAAAATGAAAAATTCCAAAACTATAATAACCCGACTGCCACAAATAAATTGGTTTATATACTGTAGCATTTTTCTAAATATGCAAACGCACAAATAAATTATTTGTACAATTTTTAGGACTAAACACAATTTCTCTTCATAACATTATGTGGCCCTTTCGTCCTTCTGATTTTCTGTATGTGGCCCTCAAATGAAAAAGTTTGGACACCCCTGGTGTAAAGCCACGGAGAAAATGGGCAAATAGCGTCAGAAGAAGTCAATTGAGGTGGTGACAATTTAAATATTTAAATTCGAAGAAAAAAAAAAAAGGGGTTCAACTCCAGGATTACATTCAGTGGGCAAGCTTCAATGACAGTGAGGTGTAAAAAAGAAAAATGAATGTCAGAAGATGGTGCAGAAATAGAGATTTAATAAGAGCAGGTAAACATAGCAGGCAAGCACAAAACAAACACGCCCCCCAGAGACATATTGAGACATCCGGCACTTACATTCGCTGACTTCTTTCCGTGTCATGTTGTACCGGGCAGAAAAGCCGTCTTTGGCCACCGCCATGTCCGTGTGGAAGGAGAGGGACAGCAGGCCAGACGACGACTGAATCTCTGGAGGGATCTTTGTACCGCAGTACCGCCCGATCAGTGGTGACACTGCAGATGAACAAATCAGGTTTGTCAGCAAGTTAAGACCTTTCATTGATTTTTTCTCAAAGAACACTGGACTTTTTATTTTGTTGACGATGTTTGTTGGTGCATTGGGGGATATACTACAGAAGAAATCAACTTTTATGCCGCTAAGCGATGGCTAACGAGTTACTCCTGCTTCCCTTCTTTTCCCCTCTCCATGCCGCCGTCCATCTGTGTGTCTTAGCCGGACACCAGCAGGGGGACTGGAATCCCCCGCCTTAATGCAAGCTGCTCCGGGATCATCCGCATGCGCGCGCACACCGGACCAGTGAGGATTACAGTAGTCTCGAGACACGCTCGCTTGCCAGACGCCAAATTCTTTACCCTTTTCCCTCTTGTCTGCCGAGACCCTTTCACGCCTGAGGACGAGGCTCACACAAAAAGTGGGCTACGGTTTAATTTCCTCCTAATTCTCCTTTGAATGTCTGCGACTACCAGAGCTCCAAATTCAAGGCTATGCGTAATTGAAAAATGAAATCCATGTGGAGCCTTTTTTTTTTTTAGAAACCAAATATGGAATTATTAGAGCAAAGCTACGGAGCCCCTAAGGTGACATGGGAGAAAAAAAAACAACAACTTTGCGTTTCCTCGCAATCTTTGTGAGAGAACGCAAAGTTGTTTTTTTCGCCTACCATGTCACCTTCGCTGCGCCGTAAACACTTCCAGGTCATCTTCCATGTGACCAAAAGCGACGAGGACGGAACGTTTGTAAACATGAAATAGGGGTGTGAATTGCCTAGTACCTGACGATTCGATTCGTATCACGATTCACAGGTCACGATTCGATTCGATACCGATTAATCCCGATACGAATTTATAAGTCGATTGTTGCGACTTTTTTCATTCAAATTTAGAAAATACTAATCAGTAAGCTTGTAGAGTGTAATATTTATATGAAAATGTATTATTTATTTATCTGAAATTTCAGTCTTATAGAGGTTGTAATCTGTTTCATGTTTGAACAGCATTAAAATAAAATATTAAGGCTTAATGTTCCGTTCATAAAACATTCTTCCATGCTCAAGGTGTGAATCCTAACCCGAAGTCAGACGTTTTGTTGAATATTTTTCGATTATAAATCGATTCACACACACACACACACACACAAAAAAAAAAAAAAAGGCAATGATGATAAGACGTCGTAAGACAATTCTGAGCTCTTTAAAAAAAAAATTTGTTTGAATCGATTCGAGAATCGCGCGATGTAGTATCGCGATATATCGCCGAATCGATTTTTTTTTTAACACCCCTAACATGAAACAAAGCAGTGGGAAAGCTTTCCCAAAGCGACTAGGATGGAGCATGTATTTTTCCACTGCTTTGTTTACACGTCGCTTATGTTCACATGGAAGATGACCCGGAAGTGTTTACGGCGCAGCGAAGGTGACATGGTAAGCGAAGAAAACAAAACTTTGCGTTCCCTCGCAAAACAACTTTGCGTTCTCTCGCGATCTTTGAGAGGGAACGCAAAGTTGTTTTGCGAGGGAACGCAATAGGGGTGTTAAAAAAAAATCGATTCGGCAATATATCGCGATATTACATCGCACAATTCTCGAATCGATTCAATAGGCGGCCGAATCGATTTTTAAACGTCCATTTTTGATGGAAAATATTCAAGAAAATGTCTTACTTAAGAGTTAGGGTTCACACCTTAATCATGGAAAAATGTTATATTAATGAATGGAACATTAAGCCTTCATATTTTATTTCATAGCCGTTCAAATATGAAACAGGTTGCAATACAGTGGCTCACAGTTTCAGATAAATAAATAATACATTTTCATACAAATCTTAACAGTGTACATGTACAAGTTTACTGAATAGTATTTTCTAGGGGTGTGAATTGCCTCGTACCTGGCGATTCGATCCGTATCACGATTCATAGGTCACGATTCGATTCAATACCGATTAATCCCGATATGAATTTACACGTCGATTGTTGCGACTTTTTCTCAAATTTAGAAAATACCATTCAGTAAACTTGTACATGCACACTGTAAGATTTGTATGAAAATGTATTATTTATTGATCTGAAACTTCAGTCAGTGATCCACTGTATTTAACAAACAGGTTGTAACGCATTGAAATAAAATATTAGGGCTTAATGTTCTATTAATATAACCTTCTTCCATGCTTAAGGTGTGAAAGTTAGACGTTTTGTTGAATATTTTTCCATCAAAAAAGATGTTAAAAAAATCGATTCGGCTGCCTATTGAATCAATTCAAGAATTGCGTGATGTAGTATCTCGATATATTGCCAAATCGAATTTTTTAACACCCCTAGTATTTTCTAAATTTGAGTAAAAAAAAATAAATAAAAAATTGCAACAATCGACTTCTAAATTCGTATCGGGATTAATCGGTATCGAATCGCATCGTGACCTATGAATCGTGATACGAATCGAATCGTCAGGTACTAGGCAATTCACACCCCTAGAACGCAAAATGTTTTGCGAGGGAACGCAAAGTTCTTTTTTTTTTTTAAATATATATCATGTCACCTTAGGGGCTCCGTAGTAGTCGTTGGTCCCATATTTTTTTTTTAAATAAAAGGGAAGAGAGGCGTGAGGTGCAAAAACATCATTTAGTTCCACTAACGTGGTTTTCAGCAATAATTATTCTTTGGTGGTGACCATCAAAGCACTTTATAACAACTGTTTTTTGCTTTGCCATTTCCTGGCATTCAGCACTTCTCATTGGAGCCGAATAAGAGTCCCATCACGGCACCCACTCTCATCCGGGGGAGGAAGGAAACAGAAGGTGATAAGGAGTTAAGGACGTTGAGAATAGGAAGGGGCTGATGAAGGCTGTTCATATAAGTGGGGAAGTGGGGCATGAGAAAGGGCTGCACCTTCGGGGTGTCGAAGCACTTTCGGATGCCAGTGTGAAATAATGTTTCCTATATGTAACCCAAAGGAATGGAAGGCAAGGCTTGCACATCAAAGTGAGCGCTTCCCTGACGGAATGTCCACGTGGGAATTGCGTGAGCGCTTTGCAGTGTGGAAATGAAGTTGAATGTTGGCTCGAAGAGCATCTGTAGGTGCGTTTCCATGACCCTCCGTTTTGCGCAAAAGGCATGTTTGGCAAAAGTCAGCTAGTAATGGAAACATTTGCGAAAAAAAACTCTCAAATATCGCAAAAACGTTTTTGCGCTCTCGTGAGGTGCTTTTTGAGACGTATCGAAAAAGAAGTATTTCGCAAAAGTGTAATGGAAACACTTTTTGAGCATTAGTAGTCATGTGACACCCGCCCGGTCACGGCGGAAAGGACTGTAACATGTTGTTTATGTGTATTTTTTATTAAACTTGCAATAACTATTTGTTTTGAGAATGAATAATATCGGTTTTGTATTTTAGTTGTACATGCTGAAGTGATTTGTATCGGCCACTGCACGTCAAAAGAGAGAGAGAGGTGGAATCGAGCGAGTCTCCTTCGAGAAGTTGAAGGAGAGGAGAGCTTGAAATCGTGTCCTGCCATGTCTGGTTAATTTAGCAGAAAACATCAGAAACTTTTAACAATTTGTAACCCGCCTTTTACCCAACATTTTAGGATTACAGGAAGTAGGAAGTACGGTGCCACTCGCTTTCGTGTCAGAACTGTTTGCCGACTGCCGAGGAAAACACACAACAACACCAACACTAAATGCCCGAAACCGCCCGATGAGGGGTGAATGTTTTTTAAAGTAATATAACTACACCGGGCGTCCGTCTACGGTAAACATCATGATAGGGCTGGGTATTGCCGCCTACCTCATGATACGATACGTATCACGATACAGGGGTCACGATATGATACGTATCACGATACAGGGGTCACGATACGATACGTATCGCGATACATATGTATCCCAATACTTGATCTTCAAGGCGATACGTATCCTGATATTTTACATGAATTTATTTACATTTTACAATAACAGTCATATGTATACCTAAAGGATATGTTTATTATGCTGGATAACAAAAATGTTTTTGTTAGTAGCTGTTCTGGTTTACTACCAAGCGGCATGCCTGGTCTAAATGTGTACGCACTGCAGAACAAGGAGCCGTTTTCACAGACACACCAGGAAAATGTATTAATAGGCATGAGCCGGTATGAGCAAAAATATTAAAGTATTAAAATTACAGCTCTAAAATGTGCTTATTTGAAATTTTTGGGGAAATAAAAACAGCATTTGCTTCATGTAACACATTCTATTTCGTTTTTAAATAAAATATAGGAAAATTGGTACATTAAGACACGTGCTATGTTAAGTTTATAAGTAAATAAATGTTGATATTCTTCCTTTGCTTTCATTTTTCTTAGCAAGACACGGTGTCCAATCACTGGTGAGCTATTTTTGCATTAATTGAAGGCAATTAACTTCAAAGACACTGCCGATTTTTATTATTTAGGTACAATGCAAGCTCCAAAGGCAAATTTTAACGGCCAAATTAAAGTTAACGAACAATATCGATACTGACACATGCGTATCGATACGTGTATTGTAATGAGGCCCGCAACGATATATTGCCATATCGATTTTTTTTAGCTCACCCTTACAACATGAGCACCTCCGACAGAACAGCGAGGTCTCGCGAGATGAGACATTCCGAGAATTGCGCCTCAGAAGCAAAACTCTCTTCTAAACTCTCTTTTATCGAAATAGTACAATATCGCTTTTATTTTTGCGAAAAAGGGTCACGGAAACGCACCTTGTGCGTGCACTTACCTTGCGGCAAGCCGTCCCACACGTCCAACCAGTCGTACTTGCAGTCGCCCTCTCCCACTAGCAGCGGGTCATTCTCCAGGTCAAAGGTGAGGAACGTCAGGCTGATTTCCATGTGGGCCGGAGCGATGATCATGTAGGAGCACTCCAGATTGTGGGGGTATTTGTCAGGGAAGCCCGGTGACTCGATCATGCCGGAGCTACTGGTGAAATTGCGGAAGCAGAATTCTGACCCTGAAGATGAGACAAAGATGAGACGAAGCCGTCCGTCATAAAAGAACATACAGATCAGACGCGAGCCAATGGATCAAACCGAAGGAACATCTGACTTGCAGATGAAGTTCTTCACTGACATCTTACAGCGTATCCAACGCTACGTATGACATGAAGACAACCCGCCGCCCCAGCAGGCCTGCCAATCACGAGCACTCTGACACAGCATCATGCAACTTTTGCGTCCTAAAAATCGATTTCATTGTTTCAAGATGTGAAGAAAGATCTGTTACTCATTCCAGCTTCCAAGCAAATGTGTTTTTTTTTTTTTTTTTTTTTTTACAGGAGGTAATTTGACACGCTTCGTTTTTGAGGACTTCAGTGGTGCTTCTGACTTCTGAGCGTTTGCATACATTCCAAATAAATGTTCTCAACTGCTTCCAATGCTCTCTGCGAGGCTCGCCCTTTTTCTCATGATGTCAAACATACCACAGACCTTGTGTCATGGCTCTAAGTGAGCCCTTTGCGGCAGCTCCTCATCAGCGATGCAGATTTATTCAATCGGGGCCACTGTGTGGCTCACCTTGAGTGTCTGCAGCTGCACCAATCCTGACATCTACCCACATCGGCTAATCCACCGTTTGTAGACGTGCGCCTATAAATGGGTTGATTCACGAGCCTCTGCTATATTCACTAGGGCTGGGTATTCCCGCCCACCTCACGATACGATACGTATCACGATACAGCGGTCACGATACAATACGTATCGCGATACAGCGGGCACGATACGATACGTATCACGATACAGCGGTCACGGTACGATACGTATCACGATACAGCGGGCACGACACGATACGTATCGCGATACAGCGGTCACGATACGATACGTATCGCGATACAGCGGTCACGATACGATACGTATCGCGATACATATGTATCCCAATACTTGATCTTCAAGGCGATACGTATCCCCATATTTCACATTCATTTACTTGCATTTTATAACAACAGTCATATGTATACCTAAAGGATATGTTTATTATGCTGGATGACAAAAATGTTTTTGTTATTAGCTCTTCTGGTTTAGCACCAAGCGGCATGCCTGGTCTAAATATGTACGCACTGCAGAGCGAGGAGCAGTTTTCACAAACACACCGGGAACATTTATTAATAGGCAAGAGCCGATATGAGTAAAAATATCAAAGTATTAAAATTACAGCTCGAAAATGTGTTTATTTGAAATATTTGGTAAAATAAAAACCTTTTTTTCATGTAACACATTCTATTTCATTTTTAAACAAAATTTAAGAAAATTGGTACATTAAGACACGTGCCATGTTACGTTTATAAGTAAATAAATGTTGATGTTCTTCCTCTGCTTTCATTTATCTTAGCAAGACACAGTGTCCAATCATTGGTGAGCTATTTTTTGCATTAATTGAAGGCAATTAACTTCAAAGACGCTTCTGGTTTTTATTTTTTTAGGTACAATGCAAGCTGCAAAGGCAAACGTTAACTGCCTTTTGAAAGTTAACAAGCAATATCGATTCTGATGCCTGCGTATCGATACGTGTATTGTAATGAGGCCCGCAACGATATATTGCCGTATCGATTTTTTGAGCACACCCCTAATATTCACCTTCATCGTCATCTTTTTTTTTTCAACGCAGGTTATTTGGTTGCATTACACGTTTTATGCTATGCTGAAAGTGGTGAAGTTGATCGTCTTGATTGTATTTTACAAAGTTCTGCATAACAGTTCAGAGGAGAGTTTTCCTGACCAGTGAGTCAACAGCCGCATGCAAATGTACAAAAAGCAGCATCAGGAGCTCAGACATGTTAATAGCAACATTCCTGCAGCAGCATTCCAACGAGGCACCAGTCTTTATTATCAGGCAGACCTATAAAAGTGGTGGTGTGTTCTGCTCTCGCCTACGCTTGGTAATGGCAGAGGGAGCCACCTTATTTAGCCCAGGGACAAGTGAACAACTTCAGGAAACCAACACCATGTTTTCTGCTGTGTATTTTCTTACTCAACTCAACTTTTTTTTTTTTTTTTATCCCAATTCTTTATTTTACTCTCTTCCAAGTGTAAGTTTTACTCTAAAGCTGAGTCTATTTGGTCAATTTACTTGACAGAATTTACTGTGTAGGATTTACTTTTATAGTACAAAATAGTCTGTAGTGCCTGTGGGTGTTCTTCGCATAAATCATGAGTATGCCTTGTTTATGTTTTTATTTCCAGCCCCCAGAAGAGCTTTCCAGTTGCTTTTTTTCTAACAATAAGAAAATAGTGACAACCGATGCCAATGGTAAGAAGCGGGATTAGTTCTCACACATGTACAGAAGGTACTTAATAATTGACATTGGTGCCTGTCTGTTGCGGTGTGTACTTCCATAATTTCTCCAACGTGACATGCCGGAAGCCAGGTCGATGTCACGGAGGGGGATGCCACTGTAGTAAGAACACACCCTCCTTCTTAACTCATTTGCTCCCAAAAACGTATAAATACGTTCTATTTTAAATGTTTTAAATGTCCCAAAGACGTATTTGTACGTTTTTTATGTTTTGTTTTGTTTTTTATCCTAGAGCATACAGAAGGCTTTGATGCAGCCTCTCAACTGCAAAGAACTGTTGAAAAAAAAATGGTAGTTATTGCACAAATGGCCAACAGGTGGCAGCAGAGCAAAGGAGATCAACCAGGGCCATGTCGAAAATAAAAAAGCTCAGTTCCTCACAATTCTAAATAGATTTGTGAATAATGACGAAATGTAGCTTTTTAATACACTTTTTTTTTTCCTGATGAAAGAAGAGACTTGTAATCTTTCTTATGGTCGGTTTCATGTTTTTACAGCAATAGAACACAAAATCCTGTGGGCCTTGCAAAATCAGTCAAAATCCAGTAAAACAGCCGGGAGTGAAGGAGATTGCTTCTGTGAAAATGGCTGGGAGTGAATGAGTTAATATGAGTGACAACCACCTCAGGGTGCCAATCCAGAGACAGTCTATGATGTTTATTGACAAATAGACAAACGAGCATTCATTCTTACGCTCAGAATTTAGATTCTTCAATGAACTTAAATGTGTTGTTTGTTTGCTGGACGAGCATACAAATCCGACACAGGAAGGCCTGGAATGAGACTTGAACCCAACACCTCGGAACTGCGTGGCAAATGTGCCACCCTAAAGTGCACTGCGCTGCCTGCATGCTTGCAATAATCAGCGAGTCGGAAGCGAAGTACATGCACATAATTGCAACCTTCTCATGTGAATCATGTGTTACGAGCGTCTTTGCTTTGTTCTTCCATTTTATTAACATCCTTGTGTTTTCTTCCTCGCCACTGGCATTTTTTTTTTTTTCTTCTTCTTGGCATGTGCGTTCCGTGAGGTGAGTGCGTGACAGCTTCTCAGTGTGTGTGAGACCTAGTAACACAGTAGCCCCGTTTCTTACTGGGTCACAAATCAGCAGTCTGGAGTGGCGAAAACTTCAATATGAGCACAGCTTGACTCCGTGTCTCCAAGCACAGCGCTCCACTGTGTTTGCGTTTTCCAGACGGTGTGCACCAACTGGTCAGTGTGCACGCAGCCGCACACAGTGCAAGGGTGTCTTCTTCATTTGGCACGTATGCATGAGTGCCCTCCTCCTTTTTCGTTAGTGGTCGTTAGTTCACGCTGTGTGAGCACGCCAAAAACAAGTCGCGGAAGCTTCCTCCGTCAACTCCTGCGCACGTGTCCCACCAATACAAGCTCAAGCTTGGCGTGAGCTGTCATTGGCCAAAAAAAGCTGTGCACGGGCAAAGGGGAGGGGTCACGCTGTACGCCAGTGTGAGCTTGAAACGGGAGCGAAAAAGCTGAGTTGCTGGGTAAAAAAAAAAACTCACCCAAGTTTTGCACATGAGTGCCCCCTGATTCACCTCCCATCCAGTCTTGTTTTGTTTTTTTTGTTTTTTTCCCCACTGTTGTGATGTGCAGTCTGCGCTCTCTCCATCTTGTCTGCTGTCTGATGTCTCGGCACCTTTAGTGCACAGTTCCCCGTAGAGGGTTCACCTACGCGCTCACCTCGCTGTCTTGTATCTATCTTGTGTAACTACATCCACCTGCTTGCTTGACACAAGTCAACTACCTAGACACACATATCTCACCCTTCCTGAGCGATGAGAGTTCACTGACAAAAATCTCTCTTAAAACTCATTCACTCGCAGCCATTTTCACAGAAGCAATCCCGGCTGTTTTACAGGATTTTGACTGATTTTGCAAGGCCCATGGAATATTGTGTTCTATTGCTCTAAAAAGATGGAACCTATCAAAAGAAAGATTAAAGTCTCTTCTTTCATCAGGAAAAAAAAAGTATGTTTCTATCTGCTTCCGTTTTGTAGCAATTAGCATTAGAAGAGAGCTAAGTTTCATCAGTTTTCACAAATCTATTTAAAATTGTAAGTAGGGATGTTCGATACCGATACCGATACTGATACTTAGTACTCACCGATACCGATACCAACTGCCGATACCAGTAGTACATTTTGACAAATAAAAAAAAAATCACTAAAAGATATTTTTAAACAAATATATTTCCTTTAATTTTGACAAAAAAAAAAAACAGCACAGTCACTCTTCAATAGTCTTAACGCTCAAAATAAAACACAAAAATGCTCTTTTAGTTTAAGATTCACAATTTTGAAGTATTTCCAAACCGGTGACGTTTTGGTGAAAAACTGCTGCAAGCTAGCGCCACTTACAGGCAAGGAGGACTCGCTTAGCGTCTTTGCCCTCTGCCATCGGTCGCTTGTACTCGTCTGCGTCACGAGTACTCGAGTACTTGAAAAAAGGCTGGTATCGGCCCGATACCGATACCTGGTATCGGTACTTGCCCATCCCTATTATAAGTAATTGAACTTTTTTTTTCTACATGGCCCTGGTTGATCTCCTTTGCTCTGCTGCCACCTGCTGGACATTTGCGGAATAACTACCATTTCTGCAACCGGTCTTTGCAGTTGAGAGGCTGCATCAAAGCCTTCTGTATGCTCTAGCATAAAAAACAAAACAAAACGTATAAATACGTCTTTGAGACACTTAAAACATTAAACAAAAAACATATTTACACGTTATTGGGAGCAAATGAGTTAATGTCAGGATATGTGCAAAAGGTGTGTTCTAAATGAGACACAAAGACACACACAAATGTCAAAGGTCAACATGTTTCAGGAGCGGCAACATATTACTCAGATGCTGATCATACCTCATTATTTCAGTTTGGGCCACAATTGCTTCTGAGCTGACCAGACTTAAACAGTGTTTACTTATTTCATTTACCTTCTTGTTTCTTGGAGGGCGACTACAAATGATGATGACGTAAAGCATTTGAGTCAGTCAGGCGTACATAAACTGTAGCAACACCGCACTGTTGTCAGGCGGGGTCAACGTCCAATCAATGTGACGGCATCAGAAATACATCCAGTGTACACACACAACGTGTGACTGGCGCCCTGGCGAACGGGGGGGTTTTCCAGCCTCTGGCTGCGCTCCCGCCGAGACTACACATGTCACGTAGCGGTCAGCAGTGGTCGCAGAAGGGACCTCGTGCCCTCAAGTGCTTCCCCGCCTTGCCTTCAACCCAGGATTGCCTGCGACGTGCCCCCCCCCCAATACCACTCTAGTAGTGGGGCTTCGAGGGAACTGGGACAAGAGGTAAACTGGTTAAGTCTGCCTCCAGTAGCCGTGGTAACAGCATCAATGGGCACGTGAGGATGGATGACGAATGGATGGGGGCGTTGGGGGAGGGGGTAGTCTGCGATAAATAAAGGGTTAAGAACGCACCAGTGAGAGTAAAGTAGGCCACAACGTTATGGGCATGGGGCTTGGGGTGAGGGGGGCGGAGCATGCACTTTCACTGTACAGCATTTTGGTTGAGGCATACATTGGCGATTGGGAGCCTGCTTTTGGTGGCACAATTTCAGCGATGGTGGAGTATTTACTGGACTTTAATTTATTTAATTCAATGTCCGGTGTAATAACCTCATTTATTGATTGATTGAATTTTTATTTTTTATTTTATTTTTCTTCTTCTTATTATTATTATTATTATGATTAATTCAATCTCTGGTGTAATAACCTTATTTATTGATTGATTGAATTTTTATTTTTCATTTTATTTTTCTTCTTCTTATTATTATTATTATTATTATTATGATTAATTCAATCTCTGGTGTAATAACCTTATTTATTGATTGATTGAATTCTTATTTTTCATTTTATTATTATTATTATTATTATTATTATTGTTATTAATTCAATCTCTGGTGTAATAACCTTATTTATTGAATTCTTATTTTTCATTTTATTTTTATTATTGTTGTTATTAATTCAATCTCTGGTGTAATAACCTTATTTATTGATTGATTGGATTATTTTTTATTTTATTATCTGTTCTCATTGCTGCTGGACATGTAAATTTCCCAGAGGGAGCCATCCCGAAGGGATCAATAGAGTCAAGTCTAAGTCTAAGTCTATTCTGTCATGGTGGATGTGGACTCAAAACGGGCATTCCGACATGGAAATGATGAGCATGCGTGCACACAAAAGCACAAATGTGCTCAGGACCACACACACATGCACATGTTGACACAAACCACTTAACACTCCCTGGAGTAGTTACACTCATCAGCTTATGTAACAAGGTTGAATGAGCCAAACAACAAGTCAGTCGTCTCTCTCTCTCTATCTCTATCTCTCTATCTATCTATCTATCTTTTACGCTCGCACTCCCCAAACAAGATGACCAGTGTCTGGCCCTCGGAAGCAATGTGTTGGGGTCAGCCTGAGCTCTAAGCGGTGCTGTCTGGATGTCAACACGCGCGCGCGTCTCACAACACATGTAATTGTGTCCTGAGATGTCGATCTGTAGAAAGGCGCGCCTGTTAACAACACTTGTACATCAAAGAGCTTTCCAAGTGATTACCAAAGGAGGTAAACATTTGGCTCAAATAGCTCGCTGGCTATTTACGTGTTCGGAAAAGGTACAGCCGAAATGTTAGACTGTAATCACCTGAAGAGTGAAAGTGATTTAAATGCAATTGCTTTCTTTCTGGTGAATAAACATTTGTTCATTCAGTTGGGAAGTGTCGTGTGTGCGTGCGCGTGCGTGCAGGCGTGGCTGTGTTTGTGTTTGCTGCCTGACAAAAAAAAAACTATGATGATAACGAAAGTGCAGCAATTAACACACATCTTATCATCAACATCATTCTTCGCCGGCATGATCATCATCACCATCGTCATCACATCATGATCATCATCATCATCACCATCAAAATCATCGTCATCGTCATGGGTCTCAATATTATATGATTCTCCTAAAGCTACAGTTACTACTAATGGGATTACATCACAGAGTTTTACTTTACAAAGGGGAACAAGACAAGGGTGCCCAATTTCTCCTTTATTATTTGCTATATTTATTGAGCCGCTTGCATTAGCTATACGTCAGGATAGACGGATCCAAGGAATCCACTCCGGGACAATAGAACATAAAATTAATCTATATGCCGATGATATATTACTCTATTTAGAAGAACCTGCTATCTCGCTAGGGGAAGCATTTAAATTAATAACTAAATTCTCTCACTTATCAGATTACTCTATTAACTGGACAAAATCAACATTATTACCTATTACAGAAAATTCATGGAATCCTACAAGTCAGGATCCACACTACTCCTTTCCTACAGGTAATTTAAAATACTTAGGTGTTAAAATTTCACCTAAGTTAACTGAATTAACTTCTTTAAATTTTTCACCATTATTGGATAGTATCCGTAGTGACCTGGAGCGCTGAAATAATCTTCCGATCTCTTTAATAGGACGGATAGCTACTATAAAAATGAAAGTTTTACCAAAGATTAATTATTTATTTTCAATGATTCCATTTAAACCTACGTCTAACTGGTTCCAATCGCTGGACTCTGCTATCATAAAATTCTATTGGAATAAAAAAAAAGCCAAAATTAGTCTATCTACTCTTCAGGAAAGTAAATCTAAAGGAGGTTTAGAGGCACCAAACTTTATGTACTATTATTTAGCTAATCAACTACAATATCTTGTGCTATGGACACAACCCAACAGAGATACTAACTGTTGGTTGGAATTGGAGCAGAAGGATTGTAATAATCTTAGACTGTCAGATTTACTCTTTATTACAAAATCAATAAGACGACATAATTGTTTTAAAAACCCAATGATAGCCGCCACCCTGACTGCCTGGTGGAAGGCATTAGAAATTACAAACTCCCAATTGGCGCCCTGTGGGCTCTCTCCCATTTGGCATAACCCCGACTTTCAACTTAATAATCAGTCGTTCCATTTAAGCCTATGGGAGCAGAAAGGAATTACACACCTTCATCATCTTTTCTCAGATAATAAGTTTATATCGTATACAAACTTGGTCCAGAAATATGAAATAAAAAAGGGAAATTTCTTACATTATCTGCAAGTTAAAAATATGGTTAAGAAACAAATCCCAACACTTCAGGATACGCTCCAACTGCCTGTCTTAGCTAAAGATATTATAAAGCTTTCTCCAACAACAATAAAGAAAATATCAAAAATATATAAGTTATTTTTATACACAAATAAAACGTATTTACCGACTTTAAAATGGGAAAAAGACTTGTCTATAGTTCCGGAACCAGACTTTTGGACCCAAATCTGTGAAAATGTATTTAAAATGACCAAACAGACAAATTTGCAACTTATCCAATATAAGATACTTCATAGAACATATATTACACAATATATGATGAAAAAAATGGGACTCTCTGACTCCGACATTTGTCTCCAGTGCTCACAAAACACTGCCGATACTTATCTTCATGCTTTATGGTCATGTACTCCAGTGCTGCATTTCTGGACTAAAATCTTGGGAAAGCTCGCTGATATATTAAACTGTAGGCTTCCTTTATCTCCAAGACTGTGTTTACTAGGTGACTTAACAATAACTGAGCTACCATGTAAACAATCTCAATCTATATTTATAGCCCTTACTATTGCTAAAAAAATAATCCTTGTCAATTGGAAAAATAAACAATCTCTAAATATCGACCACTGGTTAAACTTACTAATAAATTATATCTCAATGGAAAAAATCTCTGCCTTAAATAAAAATCAAGTATCAAGATTTAAACAAATATGGTCTATGTACATAGAATATTTTAATCTCAATTTGGCAACTTAATCCTGCCAAGATTCTGCCTGTTAACGAGAGCCACCACATCGTTACAACTTCTGTTTTCGCTGCTCCTGTATTTGGTATTTTGTATCTGATTGTTTTTATTTTTATATAGTCAGGAACCTAGTTGCTGCTAGTGGGCTCGAGCTTACCACACTATACGACACTATACTCAATAACTCCTTAAGATCTGCTTCCCCTGGTGCCCGGGGCGGTGCCGTCCCGGCGCGGTCCGCTGCTCCGTGCCCGGCGGCGCGGTTCGGGGTGGGTGGGCCTCCGGTGTGCCCCGTGGTTCCCTCTCCCCTCCCCCTTCCTCCCCCCCGTCGCCTCTCCCTCCTCGCCTCCTCCCGCCCATCCTCCTCTGCCTCCCGGTCCCTTTTCCCTTGTCGCCCTCCCTCCTCCTCTTCCCCCCCCGCCTCCTGCCCTGCAGCCGCCCTTTCGCCTTCTTGTCGTCTTCTCCCCGCTTCCCCCGCCCCCCCCCCCTTCCCTGTCTGCCCTGCGGCCCCTCCCCCTCCCTCTCCCTGGGGCTCCCTCCCCGGCCCGGGCGTCGGGCTCCGGGGGCCGGGCGAGGGTTTGGGGCCTGCCCCACTCCGGTATAACTCCTGGCGCCCCGGGCGGGCTCCGGTGGCCGGTGGGCTGTCCGGTAGCCCTGCTGCGCTGGCTGTCCGCCCATTGTGGTGCCGGGTGGATGAGGTGGGGGGCGGGTGGGGCTGGGGGTGCTGGGGGGCGGGCGTGCCACCTACACCCGCCGGGTTGGGTGAGGCCCCGCTGGTCGCTCCTCTTACTCACTTCACTAGCTTGCACTATACACTTTGTAAATATACACATAGGGCACACAACACATTTCTTGGTGGGGTGGGGAAGGGTGGAAACACCGTCTTCACCCTTCAACTCCCCTCCAATTTTAATGCACCTCACGTCCAAGGGGAGGGGTGAGTTGGGGCGGGGAGCCATCAGAGGGGATGGACTGCAGTGCCTGGCAGCGCTGTGGTCCCCCCCATTTGTGTCCCTGCCCCACCACTTTGTCCCTCCATTCCCTTTTTTAATGCACCACACATATACATATTCATTTTTTTGGGGGGGATACGGGTGTGTCGGAGTAGGGGAAATTTTTTCCCTCTGCTCCGACTCACCTGCTCCCAATTTTAATGCACCACACGCACACACTTGTATATACACTGGGTGGGGCCACATTCACGGTGTAAGGGTAGAGCTCGCCAGTCGGCGAGCTGGCGGACTCAGTAACAGGGTTAGGTGTCACTAGTACTCTGGCGTGACGACCGGGGCCTCTCCCCACCGGGCTCGGTGTTCTGGTGTTCCGCCTTCTCCCCTGGTGCTTCCTCCTCTGCTTCCCCCCTCCCGCCGCTGTGCAAATCTCGCGCGGCTGGAGGTGGGGTGGGCACATCTTCCCTCTCTGCGCTGCTGCCCGGTGCCGGTTTCCGGGGGGGGGGGGGGGTTGGGGGGTTCTCGCGGGGGGCCGGGTTCGCGGGGGGGGGGGGTGGCGGCCGTCGGGGGGGGGGGCGGCTTGTTTGGGGGGGGGTGGAGGTATGGGTGGGTGGGGGGTTGGGTGCTGGGGGTCGGGGTGTGTTCGGGGGTTTGGGGGTCGGGGGTGGTGGGGCCTGGGTCGTGGTGGATGGCGGGTTTGGGTGGGGTGCGGGGGGGGTCGTGGGGGGGGTGGGGGCTGGGGACCGGTGGGGCGCTGTGGGGGCCCGCTGGGCCTCGTTCTGCGGCCTTGGGCTCGGGGGTGTGGGCCGGGGCTGGGGCGGGGGTGTTCCGGGTGTCTGGGTCGGCTCGCCGACCGGTGTCCGCTCGGGTGGCTTGGGGGTGGCCTTGGTGCTGCCGCGGCCTGGGGATTCCGGGGGGGGGGGGGTGCTCGCTTTGCTGGACCGCGGTTGACGGCTTCTTTCTTTGGTGGTGGTCCTTATGCATGCCAGATCCGTCGCACCAGCATCTACTGAAACTCAACAGAAGTACCCTCTCCCTCCCACAGCCCCTTGAATCAGTTGGTGCTGGTGTCTGTGGTTCTCACTTTGCTTTATCTATCCTTCCCTCCTTCCTCTCTTTAGTTTTTCCTCTGGTCACTTGAGATCTTAATTTATTAGAAGTATGAGGTTTCTGGGGTTGGCATAAGACTCTGGTTTTGTAACCACACAGGAGGGGTCTCGTTGGTGCTGGACTTCACTTTGATGGATTGGATGTACTGGCTTCTATTGATCTCACTCTGCCTTATCGATCCTTCCCTCCTTCCTCTCTTTAGTTTTTCCTCTGGGCTCTTGAGATCTCGCTAAATTTGCTGGAATTTAGAGGCTTCCGGGGTTGGCGTAAGACTTTGATTTTGTAATCATGGGGAAGGCAGGAAGTGTTTGGTCGGTGCTGGATGTCACTTTGATTTACCTTTCTTTTCTCTTTATTTCTTTTTTTTTTTTCCTGACCTTTTCTCTGGTCTCCTGACCATTTAAATCTCACGACTCTGGCAAGATTCTGAAGTACCTGGTTAAGGCGAAGGGTAATGGGATATTTATAAGGTTTTAGGTGAATGAATGAGTATAAATTTATACGTATTTGCACGCACGCACACGCACGCACGCAAACGCACGCAAACGCACACACGCAAACGCACGCACGCACGCACGCACGCACGCACGCACGCACGCAAACGCACGCACGCAAACGCACGCACACATACACAAAAAAAAAAAAAAAAAAAAAGAGCAATGATGACAAGACGTTGAATCGGTAAGACTACCGAATGAACAATTCTGAGCTCTTAGAAAAAAAAAAAAAAAAAAAAAAAAAAAAAAAATCATCGTCATCATGATCATGATCATCACCATCAATATCTATCGTCATCATTATCATCATCACCATCACATCAATATCATCACCATTATCACCATTATCATCATCATCATCATCACCATCATCATCACCACCATCATCATCACATCAATATCATCATCATCATCACATCATTTTCATCATCATCACCGTCTTCATCATCATCATTATCATCATCATCATCTTCACCATCTTCATCATCATCATCATCATCACCATCATCTTCACCACCATCATCATCATCATCATCATCTTCACCATCTTCATCATCATCATCATCATCACCACCATCATCATCACATCAATATCATCATCATCATCACATCATTTTCATCATCATCACCGTCTTCATCATCATCATTATCATCATCATCATCTTCACCATCTTCATCATCATCATCACCATCATCTTCACCACCATCATCATCATCATCATCATCATCATCACATCATTTTCATCATCATCACCGTCTTCATCATCATCATTATCATCATAATCATCTTCACCATCTTCATCATCATCATCATCATCACCATCATCTTCACCACCATCATCATCATCATCATCATCATCTTCACCATCTTCATCATCATCATCATCATCATCACCATCATCTTCACCACCATCATCATCATCATCTTCACCATCTTCATCATCATCATCATCATCATCATCATCACCATCTTCATCATCATCATCATCATCACCATCATATTCACCACCATCATCATCATCATCATCATCATCATCATCATCATGTTCATCACCATTCATCGTATTGCGAGTCAATTTCACTACTCATCTCTGTTGTCATGCATTTATCGCTCTCCGCCCACACATTGAGGACCAATCATACTGAGTGAAACCGCCCACTCGAGCTGCAAGCCGACACCTACGTGTGCTCGCAGTATCACACATCTGGTGAATGCTGCAAATGTATGCCCCGATCTTCTTAAAACCATGGAAATATGCTGTGTTTATGTGTAAAGCTGGATTTAACACTGCAGGTCCAAGGGCACATTTCTACTCTAACGCCAGTTTCAATGTGCATTTCCAGCCACACATATCTCATATGGCTCTTTACGCCAACGAACCACATGAAAGGACGCACATGTGCAGACGCCCAATGCGCGCAGATAATTCCACAAGCACTGACAACACAGATGAAAATACTGACAGTAAATAAAATATTACAAATACGAAAAACATGAGGATAACCTCAGCATTATTCCATAGACAATTATTTTGCAAAACATTTCCAACACAGCTCTCATCAACCATATTTAGCGCAACTTTAGTTGCCTATGCTTTCGTGGTAGATTTGCAGCTGGTGATTTTTCATGTGGATATTAGTGATTAGTGGAATTCAATTATCCCCTCCGTGAGCCGGTACCTTAACGTGGTGGAGGGGTTTGCGTGTTCCAATGACCCTAGGAGCTATGTTGTCTGGGGCTTTATGCCCCTGGTAGGGTCACCCATGGCAAACAGGTCCTAGGTGAGGGGCCAGACTAAGAACGGCTCAGAAGACCCCTATGATGACGACGATATTTGGAGAAGCGTTTCCCTCGCCCGGACGCGGGTCACCGGGGCCCCCCTCTGGAGCCAGGCCTGGAGGCGGGGCTCGCTGGCGAGCGCCTGGTGGCCGGGCCTGCACCCATGGGGCCCGGCCGGGCACAGCCCGAAGAGGCAACGTGGGTCCCCCTTCCCACGGGCTCACCACCGGTGGGAGGGGCCAAAGGGGTCGGGTGCAGTGTAGGCTGGGTGGCGGCCAAGGGAGGAGACCTTGGCGGACCGACCCCCGGCTACAGAAACTGGCTCTTGGGACATGGAATGTCACCTCTCTGGCAGGGAAGGAGCCCGAGCTGGTGTGTGAGGCAGAGAAGTTCCGACTAGACATAGTCGGACTCGCCTCCACACACAGCTTGGGCTCTGGTACCAGTCCTCTTGAGAGGGGTTGGACTCTCTTCCACTCTGGAGTTGCCCATGGTGTGAGGCGCAGAGCAGGTGTGGGCATACTTATTGCCCCCCGGCTCGGCGCCTGTACGTTGGGGTTTACCCCGGTGGACGAGAGGGTTGCTTCCCTCCGCCTTCGGGTGGGGGGACGGGTCCTGACTGTTGTTTGTGCATATGCACCAAACAGCAGTTCAGAGTACCCACCCTTTTTGGAGTCCTTGGAGGGTGTGCTGGAGAGCGCTCCCTCTGGGGACTCCCTCGTCCTGCTGGGGGACTTCAACGCTCACGTGGGGAATGACATTGAGGCCTGGAGGGGCGTGATTGGGAGGAACGGCCCCCCTGATCGGAACCCGAGCGGTGTTCTGTTATTGGACTTCTGTGCTCGTCACGGTTTGTCCATAACGAACACCATGTTCAAGCATAAGGGTGTCCATATGTGCACTTGGCACCAGGACACCCTAGGCCGCAGTTCGATGATCGACTTTGTAGTCGTGTCATCGGATTTGCGGCCGCATGTTTTGGACACTCGGGTGAAGAGAGGGGCGGAGCTGTCAACTGATCACCACCTGGTGGTGTGTTGGCTCCGATGGTGGGGGAAGATGCCGGTCCGACCTGGCAGACCCAAACGTATTGTGAGGGTTTGCTGGGAACGTCTGGCGGAATCCCCTGTCAGAAGGAGTTTCAATGCCCACCTCCGGCAGAGCTTCTCCCTTGTCTCGGGGGAGGCGGGGGACATTGAGTCCGAATGGGCCATGTTCCGCGTCTCCATTGTTGAGGCGGCCGATCGGAGCTGTGGCCGTAAGGTGGTCGGTGCCTGTCGTGGCGGAAATCCTCGAACCCGCTGGTGGACACCAGCGGTAAGGGATGCCGTCAAGCTGAAGAAGGAGTCCTATCGGGCCTTTTTGGCCTGTCGGACTCCGGAGGCAGCTGACAGGTACCGGATGGCCAAGCGGAACGCGGCTTCGGCGGTTGCTGAGGCAAAAACTCGGGCATGGGAGGAATTCGGTGAGGCCATGGAAAACGACTTCCGGACGGCTTCGAGGAAATTCTGGTCCACCATCCGGCGTCTCAGGAGGGGAAAGCAGTGCACCGTTAACACTGTTTATAGTGGCGATGGGGTGCTGCTGACCTCGACTCGGGACGTCGTGAAGCGGTGGGGGGAATACTTCGAAGACCTCCTCAATTCCACCAACACGTCTCCTTTTGAGGAAGCAGAGTCTGGGGACTCTGGGGTGGGCTCTCCTATCTCTGGGGTCGAAGTCACTGAGGTGGTTGGAAAGCTCCTCGGTGGCAGGGCCCCGGGGGTGGATGAGATCCGCCCGGAGTTCCTAAAGACTTTGGATGTTGTGGGGCTGTCGTGGTTGACACGCCTCTACAACATCGCGTGGACATCGGGGACAGTGCCTCTGGATTGGCAGACCGGGGTGGTGGTCCCCCTTTTTAAGAAGGGGGACCGGAGGGTGTGTTCCAACTACAGAGGGATCACACTCCTCAGCCTCCCTGGTAAGGTCTATTCAGGGGTGCTGGAGAGGAGGGTCCGTCGGGAGGTCGAATCTCGGATTCAGGAGGAGCAGTGTGGTTTTCGTCCTGGCCGTGGAACAGTGGACCAGCTCTACACCCTCCGCAGGATCCTCGAGGGTGCGTGGGAGTTCGCTCAAC
The DNA here is from genome assembly GCF_051991245.1 of Festucalex cinctus. Taxonomy (NCBI): domain Eukaryota; kingdom Metazoa; phylum Chordata; class Actinopteri; order Syngnathiformes; family Syngnathidae; genus Festucalex; species Festucalex cinctus. Next base: position 4,147,580 of record NC_135412.1, read on the forward strand.
CAGTCCACATGTGTTTTGTGGATTTGGAGAAGGCGTTCGACCGTGTCCCTCGGGGAGTTCTGTGGGGGGTGCTTCGGGAGTACGGGGTGCCGGACCCCTTGATACGGGCTGTTCGGTCCCTGTACGACCGTTGCCAGAGTTTGGTCCGCATTGCCGGCAGTAAGTCGGATTCGTTTCCGGTGAGGGTTGGACTCCGCCAAGGTTGCCCTTTGTCACCGATTCTGTTCATAACTTTTATGGACAGAATTTCTAGGCGCAGCCGAGGCGTGGAGGGGTTCCGGTTTGGTGGCCTCAACATTGCATCTCTGCTCTTTGCAGATGATGTGGTGCTGTTGGCTTCATCAGGCCGGGGCCTTCAGCTCTCACTGGAGCGGTTCGCAGCCGAGTGTGAAGCGGCTGGGATGAGGATCAGCACCTCCAAATCCGAGACCATGGTCCTCAGTCGGAAAAGGGTGGAGTGTCGTCTTCAGGTCGGGGATGAGATCCTGCCCCAAGTGGAGGAGTTCAAGTATCTTGGGGTCTTGTTCACGAGTGAGGGTGGGATGGAGCGGGAGATCGACAGGCGGATCGGTGCAGCGTCTGCAGTGATGCGGACTCTGTATCGGTCCGTCGTGGTGAAGAAAGAGCTGAGCCAAAAGGCAAAGCTCTCGATTTACCGGTCGATCTACGTTCCAACCCTCACCTATGGTCACGAGCTGTGGGTCGTGACCGAAAGAACGAGATCCCGGATACAAGCGGCCGAAATGAGCTTCCTCCGCAGGGTGTCCGGGCTCTCCCTTAGAGATAGGGTGAGAAGCTCGGTCATCCGGGAGGGACTCAGAGTCGAGCCGCTGCTCCTCCGCGTTGAGAGGAGCCAGCTGAGGTGGCTCGGGCATCTGGTTCGGATGCCTCCTGGACGCCTCCCTGGGGAGGTGTTCCGGGCATGTCCCACTGGCGGGAGGCCCCGGGGACGACCCAGGACACGCTGGAGAGACTATGTCTCTCGGCTGGCCTGGGAACGCCTCGGGATCCCGCCGGAGGAGCTGGTTGAAGTGGCTGGGGAGAGGGAAGTCTGGGTTTCCCTCCTGAAGCTGCTGCCCCCGCGACCCGACCCCGGATAAGCGGAAGAAGATGGATGGATGGATGGATGGAATTCAATTATCACATTAATTCATTCGCTCCCAATAACGTATAAATACGTTCTATTTTAAATGGATTGAGTGTCCCAAAGACGTGTTTATACGTTTTTATGTTTTTTTTGTTTTTTGTTTTGTTTTTTTAATGCTAGAGCATACAGAATCCTTTGATGCAGCCTCTCAACTGTACATTATGGGAACGAAAAATTTTATTAATTACAAAAACGGGCCAGCAGGTGGCAGAAGAGTATAAGAGATCAACCAGGGCCATGATGAAAACAACTTCACAGCAAACAACTTCAGTGAAAATGGCTGGGAGTGAATGAGTTAATGATGCACACATGATTAGTGTGTGTACGATGTACTTGCAGTGATAGACACAGCATAGATTTATCTTCGCATTTGGAAGAGGCCGTGTGGGTGTCATTTTTATGAATTATTGACCAATCTAAAGTGTTGAAAATGGCTTGGCTTCTTGGATTATGCAATGCTAATTAGAGATAGACCGATAAGGTTTTTTCGGGCCCGATACAGATACCAATTATTAGTAGTGAAGGATGCCGATAACCGATATTTGGAGCCGATATTCATTTTCACTAAAAAGGGACATCAAAATTTGGAAAAAATACAAACGCCAACTCTTATCTTTTTTTTATTTATTTTTTATTTTTTATTTTATTTTTATTTTTTTTATTTTTTTTTTTTTAAAGCATATGTTTATTGAGCAACTTTTAGGGTTAGTAAAATATTTTTACGGGGTTTTTTTTCTACACGAAATAAAAGTCTTCCAAAATTTAAAAATATCCAAATTATTAAATTTTTACTTATCTCAGTTTTAATTTCAACCAAAAACAGAAGGTGCAGAGAGTTCCCAGGGTCGACAAAAATGAAAATAAAAACTTTTTTAAAACATTTACATTTAAATTAGTTTCCTGAAGTTAACACTTAAAAAAAAAAATGGATCTATTATCGGCCATATGATTCGTCAAAATGGCCGATGCCGATATTTCTCAAAATGCTAAATATCGGCGCCGATAATCGGCCCAGCCGATAATCGGTCTATCCCTAATGCTAATGGTTGAAAAATACATGTCGTTTTTGGAGTCTCCTGAAACGTGACGATTTTGGAGGTACAAGGTTTTGGCCCGACGCCAACGATATCTAGGCTACCTGGTAAAATTATATGCAAAGCGGCATACGTACCACGTCAGTTACAATAAAATGAACTGGAACAAAGCCCCGTCAATAAACGTAAGTACAGTAAGCAAGTATTTACTCAGTTTTACATTACAGGACTGCTGGTGACCAAAGTATCGTTGTCAACATCAAGCTCACTGACACTCTTCTCAGAAGCTTAAAACATGTAAGAAGTGACAACTAAATTCTGCATTTTGAAGTTTGTGCCAGCTGCTTTAATCCTGAGATGCTTTTAAAATTCATGCTCCCTTTCAGGGAGGAGATAGTTTGGCTCAAATGGAGCCACCTAAAACGTTGTCAAGTCAAATCAGACCACTTGAACATAAATCCTTCGACTGCCTCAAGGCCGCCTGACCATTTCATCTCCTCACGCACACGCACGCACGCACGGACACCTTCAAACTGCACTTCACCTTGTGCAACTTCATCGGCCTTCGCAAAATTCCATTGAGGCTCCCGCTCGTCCCCATCAATCTCCTCGCCTCAGCCTTTAAACCATAAACCTTTGACCTGAGGAGATCCGGCTCCAAGAGGCCGCCATCACTCCTCCCAACTGCAGACGGCCATCTCCTCATCGCCCAAGAGGAAAAACGGATTTCACTTCAATTAATAAGCATTCTTCACATAGTTTCTTGCAGCTGACGGCTGTGAATAAAAGCTGACTTTTCACACTTGTGTTCCATATGCTTCGCCGCTTCATTTGATTTCAATTTCTGGGAGTTGTGTGGAACACAGTGTTGACCGAGCCTCGGTTCTAGGCCATTAACCCGGAGCAAAGAACAGGAGTGGACTACACAAAGTCATTAAGTGAAGTTTTAGTGTCAAAGACTTTCAGGCAGTGAGATAAATGTTCAACATGTGCACATCTGTGTATGATTGCACTCCTTTGGGGGAGTTTAATCCGCAACATGATTTAAATACAAATGGATTTTATTTGGCCCGCTGCAACGGGAGCCAGTACCAGTTGTCATTTGAAAACGGTCTATTAACGGCATCCGTTACACGAGTGACGGCAGACTCCTCACCTGTTTTGAAGATTTCGTAGCGCAGAGAGAAGCCGGCCCCTTGGTGAGCGTAGTCCGACACAAATCGTATCTGGAGGGAAGGACCCGATGATATGATCGGCGCCGGGGCGATGTTGCTGCAGTGCCGACCCAAGACGTCTGCGTTTTCCGAAGTGCCGTCTCGGATTTCAATGAAGTCGTACCTGATTTGAGAAAAATAAAATAAAAAATTGGGTAAAAACGGGAGCGGTTAAACTTTTTCCTGACCAGGGACAAATCAGGAAGGGATTATTATGATGATGGGAAGGAGTAGGGATGTAACGATATCCAAACATCACGATACCATATTATCACGATATGAAGGTCACGATACGGTAATAATCACGATATTGTGCGGGCGATGGCGATATTTAAAAAAAGATCACAATATTGTAAATAAGAGAGCTCATACTAAAAAAAAGCACAATATTATGCATTTGTACATAACAGCAATGCATATAAACCACCTACAATCTCTAATAACAATATTGAGGCACTTGCTCATTGCTAATTGCTAAAGCAAATTAGGTTCCCCTTCATCTGACAATTAGCATAGATTTTAACACATTCATTGCCAGACCAGCAAAAAAAATGCATCATTTGACGTCTTTTTCCGTCAATGGCAGTGAATGAGTTAAACATAGAAGGCCAAAACATCCCGAATGAAAATTAAATTGCACTAATAAACTAGCCACTAGAGGGTACTAGAACTGCACAAATGGAAATCAACGTGGCTTTTTTTTTTTTAAACAGATGTGTTCCTTTTAAATATTGTAACCATGACGACGACGATATTGTGGCAGTTATCATGATATCACGATATTGCCCTGATCGTTACATCCCTAGTAAGGAGACGAGAGAACATTAACAAACAAGCTAATGTGTTATGTAATGATGAACAGTGCTGATTAAACAAACAAACAAAAATAGACATCTAGGGTTCAACCTCCGGACACATTTGCACTGTAGAGGCAAAGCGTTAACACCCACGCCACGATACAAGTAAACATTTTGGCCAAGTAGGCATCAGCTGCTTCAGATGAGCCGCGTTCGTTTGAAATCATCAAGTCACACCAGACAAGCCTGGAAACCCCCCCCCCCGACTTTGGACCATGGGGAAAAACAAGTCGCAGCAATCTGAGGACATGATTTCCGTTTCACCCTCGGAACACAGTTTTAGATCACATGACATTATTTTTGGAACACTCTTTTGCTTACTGTATGCTGAAGGATGTCTGGCTGAGATAGTCAGAAACTTCATTTCACTATTGTTTTAAATGAAACCTGCAGCTTTTGTTATTAGTACATTTTCACCACCTGTTGCTTTGGCATGCGGTGAAAAGTCTTCAAAGTTGTTTTCATGGTGACAGAGGGGGAAAAAAAAACAACATTTTTCTAAATGCCAGTTTAAGGAAAGAGCCTGAGGGAAGTGATGCATGATGCGTAATTCATTAAATGGGTGGTGGTTGTGGGGAGGGGCATTATCGGGCGCAGGGGATTAAGCAAAGAGAAAATTAGGATAAATAAATGTAAAGACGCTTCACATGCTTGGGTTCACAGTTCACAGTGATCTTTGACCCGCCAGCTGACCCTGGACAATAAAAGCAAATTCTTTGAGGTCAAAATTGAGCCCACCTGGCCCCATCCCAAATTAGTTCGCTCTTTTTGGCCTGCGTCTATCATTGCGTAAACATAATTAGACGCACACACAAAAAGAGGATGACGTTACCCCTTTCGGACACCCAGATGCGCGGTCACATGAGTTCATGTTTGACTTTGCTAATGTCACACAGGCCAGTCAGTGGCATGTTGATGAGTCAGGGTTCCACGTTTTCTTTTGTTTGAACGTTCAAATGGAGAACAAAGACAGCAGACATGAAAAACAAACATGAAAAAAGAAAAGTGTGGTTGTTGTATTGCAACATCAACATATCTGCTTGCACAAATGCAGCACCCAATGACAATGTGTCCGTCCATCCATCCGTCCGTCCGTCCGTCCGTCCGTCCATCCATCCATCCATCCAGTTGCTTTTGTGTCGTAAACTTTGCCAGATTGAAACCAAAAAGCCGACAAAAGGGAAATCTTCACAACTGGTGTCGCAACTGAGCAGTGACGTGTCGTCAGGGCCGGCACTGAAATTAAAAGCTCACAATTTTAAACAGATTTGTGAAAACTGATGAAACTTAGCTCTCTTCTAATGCTAATTGCTGCAAAACGGAAACAGATAGAAAACATACTTTTTTTTTTTTCCCCTGATAAAAGAAGAGACTTTAATCTTTCTTTTGGTGGGTTCCATGTTTTTTTCTGGCAATATAACAGAATATTCTGTGGGCCTTGCAAAATCAGTCCAAATCCAGTAAAACAGCCGGGATCGAACGGGATTGCTTCTGTGAAAATGGCTGCGAGTGAATGAGTTCAACAGCTCCAGTCCGGCAAGATTATGTCTCAATTCTGTGATTTAAGTCACATTTCAATGAAAAGAGAACTACAGTGGAACCTCTACTTACGAACGCCTCTTCATACGAAATTTCCGAGTTACGAAACGCCTCAACGGGAAAATATTGCCTCTTATTACGAAAGAAATTTCTAGATACGAAAGGTAAAAATACATTATCGAACGTAACATACTTTCGGCTATGGCTATTTCCTACCATAGGTACCTATGAGCGTAAATACTAGATCGGTGTTTGTGCATCGTTCTGGCATCCCATTGGCTAAGAGGAACCTTCTACCATAGGTATCTATGAACGTAGACACTAGATCGGTGTCTATACAGCGTCCTCATCATTCATCCCGCGGCCCATGAAGTGTTCCCATAGTTTTTCGTAAATGTATGAACTAACGGCCAACGAATTTGTGCAAAAATTCAAACAATTTGTTATTGATGAAGGCACAGTAAGTTTTTAATTGCGACGAGACGGGCCTTTTTTGGAAAAAAGATGCCTCGCCATACCGGAAGGTTCCATCAAGTTTCGGAATTTGTTTAAAACAATCGGCCAGAAAAAGTGTTCACCAGTCGGGTGTTCGCTCACTAAGATGATGTTTGCCTTGGACATTTACGAAGCATTGTTTAAAATAAATAAATAAACAAATATATAAAAACAAATAAAAATCATTGGATCAGTTCTTTACAAAACACCAGGCAAAAAAAAAAACACTTCTGAGAGAGAACATGAACCAAAGAGGGCAAAAAACAATGAGGACAGCAGTTAAGGTAAATAACCATCATTTTTATTATTCTTTATTCTTTGTTTTTTACATTACGCACAACTCTCATTTATTGTGCAATAATCTAATTGTAACATGTATTTGTTACATGTTTTGATGCATTTTTATGCTTTATCAAACATTTATGTCTGAATTTTGGGAGGCTTGGAACGGATTAGGGCATTTACATGGAAAATGCGTCTCTACTTACAAAATTTTCAACTTAAGAACTTTCTTCCAGAACCAATTCATTTCGTAAGTAGAGGTACCACTGTACGCCTGAAATTTCAGCGATGTGTCATTGACGGAAAATTGAAATTAGTGAGGAGGTGCATATAATCTGGTAGCACCGAGAATGAATGGTTGCAGTCCTATTGTATGCTAGTGCAAAACACACTCTTGGGGAAAACACACATGCACATACAAAGGCAGGAGAGCGCTCATGTTCATAGCAGCATTTTGCCAACAGTGAGGATAAAAGGCCTGTGAAGAATCTGAGAGCCTAATTAGGTTTTAATTGATTTTGGAGTGGGTCTCTATGTTGGTTTCGCACTTCCCCTCCCTCTGTCTCACGCTCTCCTGTCGTGGATTAGCGTCAGTGAGTGAGTGTTCCTCAGATGTGATTATTGACCGGTGCGCTCGGCCTCTGATGAATACACGCGTGAGCGTCTGACACGTCTCCTGCGCGCACTTGAACGCATTCCGGTGCCCGTGACGCATTCCTCTTGAGACCCAAGCCCGGGTCCAAAAGCCCCGCCTCTGTCTGGCTCAGTCAACTCCCCCGTCTTTTGTCTTTCAGGCAGAATAAACAGCAAAACGGTCAATGTTAAATTTCCAGGGTTCGGTCAAATATGCAGTAAGCAGTGCTTTAACACTGTTAATATAACAAGTTACTAGGGGTGTGAATTGCCGAGTACCTGACGATTCGATTCGTATCACGATTCACAGGTCACGATTCGATTCGATACCGATTAATCCCGATACGAATTTATAAGTCGATTGTTGCGATTTTTTTTCATTCAAATTTAGAAAATACTAATCAGTAAGCTTGTAGAGTGTAAGATTTATATGAAAATGTATTATTTATTTATCTGAAATTTCAGTCTTATAGAGGTTGTAATCTGTTTCATGTTTGAACAGCATTAAAATAAAATATTAAGGCTTAATGTTCCGTTCATATAACATTCTTCCATGCTCAAGGTGTGAATCCTAAAAAAAAAAAAAAAAAAAAAAAAAAATAATAATAAAAAAAATAAATAAATAAAAAAAATCGATTCTGCCGATTATTGAATCGATTCGAGAATCGCGCGATGTAGTATCGCGATATATCGCCGAATCGATTTTTTTTAACACCCCTACAAGTTACACTGTCAGAGTAAATTTTCGTGTGTTGGGGTGGATGTTGGGTGTAACTTCAATAGTACTACATTGAGGGGCCTATTCACGAAACGTTTGCGTCGCCTTTGTACCATGCTAACCGGCAAAAATGGAGCAATCTAGGAGCGCCTAATTCACTAAACACGCGCAGATGGAGAAATCCGTCGCTAAGTGCGCTGCCAACCAGATTGCGCCACGGTGCGCCGGTGTTATTTGCGTGTATGTAAATTAGGTAATTTGCATACATTTGACGCAAAATATGCCCACCCCAATGCGAATGAGTCTCATTGATGTACGGCGTCTAATTCCCTCCAACAACGCCAGCGCAAATAGTCTCACCGCGTTTGCGTGACGCAAATAACGTTTTTGGACAGCATGTATTAAAGGGATAGTTTGGCTTTTTTGACATGAATCTCTATTTCATCCTCACCTCGAGTGTGTGCGATCAGCACTGACTTACGCACGCCATTACCGCCAGGCAGTACTTTTCTGTTCGTTCGTATCACTGTGCGGCGCCCTGTAGGCAGTTGATTGACGCGGCTGATAGTTGCGCCTTCCGCCGTCGAAAAGACAAACAACTTGTAGATTAGTGAGCATCTATCAGCGCACATGCCGCTGACAGATAGGGCGCCGCGCAGTGATACGAACTAACAGAAAAGTAGTGCCCGGCGGTAATGGCGTCTGACTTTTTTCAGAAAAGGAGTTTAATGATGCAAATGTATCACTCTTTTGAACACAAATTGTTTTTAGAAGAAAAATTTCCGTGACCCCAGCCAGCTTGCTGGACTATTTTCCTCTCGTCCAACACCGGACCAGAACTCGTGTCACAGAACGCTGTCAGGGGTAAGTCAGTGCTGATCGCACACACAGGAGGTGAGGATGAAATAGAGATTCATGTCAAAAAAGCCAAACTATCCCTTTAACCTGACGCAACCTCGATCCTGGAACCATGACAGCAATGCGTGCCATTTGCAGCACAACATCCACGGCAGATCACGCAGAGAGGAGAGAGAGAGAGAGAGAGTGGTGGGAATTTTCCCGTGTTGGTGTAGGACAACATAACGTAACCCGGGCTGATCGGCAATGGCGGGGAGGCATTTTACAATCATTTTTTTACGTGCCAAATGCATACTGTACGCCCAGGCCAACCTCTGAAAATATATTTTTAAAAACCGATCGCACCAATAACTTGTACTTTATGAATGAATGACGTCGTTGTCGACCTCTCTGCTCTAAACGCTTACTCTCGGTCCAACCTCGCTTTCTGATAATATCATCTTTCTTGCAACTGTTGCTATAACAACCATGTTCTTGGCACAAATCCATTGCCATGTGTGGTAAATCAGGTGCAAATTTGCTCCAAGCTGTCAGTTTTGTGGCCGTGTTTGCACCGGCACATGATTAGAGCAATATCCTGAGTGAATAGGTGAGTAACTGGCGCAGAATGCGGGTGCAGTTGTGGTGCAATATTTCGCGCTATTACCGGACGCAGCGCATTCTAGGTGAATATGCCCCATAGTGTTTACCAGTGTAGATTTTCATTTTGCAATCATTTTCACGTGAAAGGTGCATTAACACGGCGTTATGATATATGAAAATCCATTTCTACTGAATGACCACGTCGACCTCTGAAAATATAAAATGATCGCACCAATAATTTGTATTTTATGGACAGTAAATGTCGTCCTCGCCGCTCACTACAGCTTCATCGCGCTAAATGAGAAAAACGCTTTTGGACGTCCTCGGTCTAACCTCGCGTTCTGATGATGTCATCTTTCTGTGTTCTTGGCGCAAATCCATTGCCATGTGTGGTAAATCAGGCGCAAATTGCTCCCAGCTGTCGAACTTTGTGGGCGTGTTTTCGCTGGTATATCATGAGAGCAGGGGTGTCCAAACTTTTTCATTTGAGGGCCACATCCAGAAAATCAGAAGGACGCAAGGGCCACATAATGTTTTGAAGAGAAATTGTGTTTAGTCCTAAAAATTGTACAAATAATATATTTGTGCTTTAGTTATATATATTTAGTTTAGTTTAAGTTTTTTTAAATTTAGTTCTAATTCTTTTTCAGGGTGGTTTTTGTTAGTTTTTTATTCGTTTTAGTTCTTCTTTAGTTCTTATTATTAGTTTTAGTTCTATGCTTAGTTTTAGTTTAGTTAGTTTCAGTATCCAGTATTAGTTTTTTTTATTTTTTTTTTAAATTTTTTTATTTTTTATTTTTTTAAAGTGTGTATTACTCGTGCGCAACATTTAAAAAACACCATGGGCGCAACGTCATTATTCTAGTTGATATCAAAATAAATCTACTAAAAGTCACATTTAAAATCACCCCCAAAAGGGGTTAATGCTCATGCATTAAATTAATTACCAAAGACTAAAACGAAGGACATTTTTGCTATTATTATAGTTTTATTTTAGTTTTGTAAACATAAAATGTAGTTTCAGTTAGTTTTTGTTTTTAAAAAAAAGCATCGTCGTTTTTGTTTTATTTCGTTAACGAAATTGTTTTTTTAATTTTAGTTTTTTTGTTAGAGTTAACTAAAATAACCTTAAATAGCTCCTGTGTTTTCGACACCCTCCCTTCTTACTTTGACCATCTCCAAACATGTTTGTTCTTATTTTATTTGAACTGAGTCAAATGCCATTTTTAGCATATGTCGCGGGCCACTAAAAAAATGGACGGCGGGCCGCAAATGGCCCCCGGGCCGTAGTTTGGACACCGCTGCATTAGAGCAATAGATTCCTTAGTGAATAAGATGTTAACAAGGCGCCATTGTGGAGCAATATTTAGCGCTCTTAGCGGACGCAGTGCATTCTTGGTGGATTTGGCCCTGAGTCCGTGTAAATCTAACAACGATGATTTTGCTGCGTATGCGTGAGCCTGCGCTACCCTCAGGACGCAATGATTGGGTGGAGTGCAGCTCAAAGCCCATTGAAGATGAGCAGATACTGTGTGGCTCCACCTTGCCTCCATAACAACTAATTGCCTTTCACACCTTTGGCTGTTTGTTGGTGTCCTGGGACTGTTCCTGCAGTATGCACCCTCACATCATGAATGGTGGTGGCTTCAAGGGCACAATTGCGTCAAATTTTCTTCCTCTGTGGAGCGAAAACGGTTGGCCATGTTGTTTTTGATCACATTTCATCCCGAAGACATCATTTACTGTAGTCGCTCGTGTTTATTCGGGTTCAGCTTGAGCTGCTCGTGAGTGTCAGTAAATAAAACTTCGCACACTCTTGAGTTGTCTCCACTCCATTGTGTACCCTTCCCTTGTTTTCCCACAACGGAACAAATGGGAACACAATCTGCTAACAATCGGGGAGCTGTCATCTTTTGTTTTATTTTTTTTTTGCTTCTGCCTTCAACAAGAAGGAATTAAATAAGGGGAGGGGGAGCGTGTACAGTAGAAAGACACACACAGACTCACACTCCTCCCCGCCCCTCTAATAAACCATAAGTGCCTCTGAAATATTAACAAGATGCTGGGAGCGAAATCCCAGCAGAACCCGGGGGCCTGCCATCTTCAATCCAGCCCAAAACCAAACAGCTCTCTTCCTCCTCATGTCCTCACGTATCAGCTTCCCAATCTCGCCGCCCATTTCGGAGACACCACAACTTGGGTCAGGCGGTTACGACTCTCAACTTAGAGCTGAAAAATGAAGCTGTGGTGTTATCAGCAAATCTTTGTTGTTTTGAGACTGCTGCAATTAATTGATTATATCGTTGATTGTCAACACCGTCAACAACTGGTATCGTAATCCTGCCTTTAACGCCAGTCTGATATTGACATTCCACAATAAATGGCAATATCGTGATATCGCGATATTAAAACTGCTACAATATATCGTCGTCGTCATGTCACGATACTAAAAGCAGCACATCTGTGGAAAAAAAAAGGTCGGTTGATTTACATTTGTGCAGTTTGAGCACCCTCTGTTGGCTAGTTTTTTTTGTGTTTTTTTTTTTGTGCCGTTTAAAATCCACTAATGATCAGACGAAGGGGGACAAAATATGTTTGTGAACCGAGTCAACTCAGTGTGTTCAAGCATTAGCAAGTCGGTGCCTCAATATTTTTTATATATACTATAGTTATGAATTTTATATCTAATATTTATAATATTTTTCGTTGCTGTAATGTACAAAAGCACAAATTGGTTGTTTTTTTAGTATGAGCTCATTTTTTTTTCTTTCTTTTTTTGTATCGCCAACCTCCCCACAATATCGTGATAATTATTGTATCATGACTCGGGGTGGGACGATACGGATAAACCACGATTCGATACTGTGAAGATATGTGACTTACGATATCGATAATATCACGATACACGATATCTACGATTTTTTATATATTGTCAAAAAAAATTGGAATATATCACGATATGTGACTGAAAAAGCCAAACAAATGCCCATAAAAAGGAAAATGTCTAATTATGCAATTATTTAATGCCAAAACTTGTACAATATACAAAGTTCTGCATTGTGCCTCACAGCCTTTTAAGTAGTGTTGTTCCAATACCAATGCTGGTATCGGCAGAGGTGCCGATACTGCATTAAAACAGTGGTATCGGTATCGGTGAGTACTAAAAAGTAACATGCCGATCGATACCATTAATTCCAACACTAAGGGTATAGGATTTTAGATGCAGCATCTTGTGTCTTGCTCATGCACGACATTCACTGATATGTGACATGTTCTCTCCATGCCGATCTAAGATATCCTATTGGCCCTTGAATGCTCTCAATCAATGGCAGGACAGCTTTTTCATGTTGAGGAAAATAAACCTTAAGTATCGGTATCGGCCGATACTGCAAAGCTGGGTATCGGTATCGGGGGAAAAAAAATGGTATCGGAACAACACTGCTTTTAACTATAAACATTGTAAAGTGAGACAAATTAAAGTACATAAACATTTATAACATAACACTGCACAACTGGACACATGACATCGATATTTACTGTCAGTGTATCGATAATTTATTGCAACAGAGATATCGATTTTTTTTTTTCCCCCACCCCTAATCGTGACCTTCATATCGTGATAATATCGTATCATAATGTTTGGATATCGTGACATCCCTATCCCTTTGGTGACTCTCCTGTGTCTGTCAAGACAGTTTGTCCCTCTCACTGTCTTCGCCCGGCGTTGCTACATCCATCCGTTAGCTATCATCTATTGACCGCCCATTACAAGCAGAATAAAGACATTGATCCGAGATCCCCCCCCCCCCCCCCCCCTACTGGGAAGGTGAACTCATGCATGTGCACGCGCACGCACACACGGTTAACATCCATCATCAACTGTTTACACCTCAGGCGAAATGTAGCAGCAAATTGGCCAATTTAATTCCACAAAAAAAGGAGGAAGAAAGGGAATAAACACAGTTCCTAATGCGATGCGTGTGTGTATTGCGATTCCGGAAGCTCCCATGTTTAATTCAGGTGAGTAAAAATACAACCACCCCCCTTCTGGCCAAGTAGAGAGGGAGAAAAAGGAGGCAGAAATGTGAGGAAGCTCAAGAAAAGGAACAAGTGGGAGGCGGAGCCTTCAAGAAGCAGCCCTCGGCTGCTCCTGGTGCATCTTGGGGCGCGACAATGGCAGATTGCATTAGAGGTATGGGCCTGATATTTCATCTAGCCTTTATTACATTTAGCTCACATCAATCGGCTGGCAGCCGGCAGGAAAGAGCTTTTTGGCATGCGGCCGGACTCCCTGCGAGATGAAATCCTGAATTAAAGTGCCACCTCAGACAGGGAACGCTTCGATGCAGCAGCTGCAGATTTGATTGCTGCAGCGGCGTGGCAGTTCGGGTGCGCTCCGGTAGGGCCGAGTGCCGACGGTTTGAACCCGCTGAGGGAAAAACTCGCCGGCGGGGATGTTAGCTGGAGAGATTCTCGCCGGGGCTGACCAAGCACTTCTTGCGGGTGTTGCAGTTTGCAGTTACGTGCATGAAAAGTGTGACCAGATTCTCATAAATTTAAAAACCGGAACACTACGATTTGACTGAAAATCAAATGTAGAATCAATGATCACCAGGAACTACTGAAAACAAATTTAAAGGGGCTGTCTGCCGGTTTCACTCAGGAAAATGCACTTTTTAAATAAAGGATTTATACAAACAAACTACTTCTCAATTTACAGATCTGGGCTTTTCTTAACGGGTGGGGGTGATTTTGTCCTAAACCCCCACACCCCCAGCCTGTATTTTGCCATTTTGTGTTTGTTTTGTAAACAGTGGGACGTTTGTGTGGAAAGACAGTGTTTACACCCCTCCAAGCCAATCGCTGAGCGGGGGGGCGTGTCACAAACGGTCCGGGCGAAAGTGTCAGCTGCGTGACATCACTCCCGCGGCATTTTGAAAGCGCGCACGGATTATTATTTTTTTTTCACTCACTCACTCACTCACTCACTCACTCACTCACTCACTCACTCACAGAAACTTACATGTGTGAATGAGTGAGTGAAAAAACCCCCACTGTCTTTCCACAGAAACGGCCCGCTGTTTACAAAACAAGCAGTTTTCAATAAGTAACTGTACATTATATCAACAATTTACAATTGCTTCATTGATTTTTAAAATGTTTAACTCATTCACTGCCATGGACGGAAAAAGACGTCAAATGATGAATTTTTTTGCTGGTCTGGCAATGAATGTGTTAATAAATAACTAAAAAAAAAAAAAATCAAAGTGGCCCTTGCAGCTTTCTATTTTTCTGTATGTGGCCCTCAGAGGAAAAAGTTTGGACACCCCTGGCCTAAACGGTAAGAAACTTCTGTGGATACACTGAAACGGGCTTTCGTGTGTAATCTGTGTGAGCACTTCTCATTTGCCTCACAGGTGTGACATTTCAACATGCTGATGATTAGACGCCATGATTAGTGCACAGGTGTGCCTTAGACTGCCCACAATAAAAGGCCACTAGTCTAGGTGCTGTTTTGTTTTATTGGAAGGGGATCTGTGGTGTTGGAAAACCAGTCAGTACTGACTTTCTTTCGGTAAATTACAGCTCCGGTGCGGTCTGTAATCCCAGCTGTCACGCAGATTTCTTGGGACCCCAATGAGACAGGGAAGCCTTTAGCCTCCGCACCCCTCCAGCGGCTGCCCACCCCCTTAACCTCACAGACGAGCATGAAAATATTGCACAAATCTACTCCTCTGCTCGCTGGCACTGCTGTGCCTCATCGCGCCGGGAAAAGAGAGGCAGCTACCCATGACGGCGCTCGCGGGGGCGTGCATGCGCCGAAAGGGGGTAGAGAGCATCGCGGGTCTCAAAGAAGAGATTTTTATTTTTCATAAAAATAGATGCTGGTATGATATGCTAACTCTAACGAGACAGAGGGGAGGGAGCAGCAACTCTGACTAAACTCACATGCTTGCAGACTTACTCACAGGCGCCCACCGTTTCGCCACCCACGCTCGCATGCAAACGCGTCCAGAGAGAAGGGAGACTGAGTGGGTGTGTGTCAGAGGGGAAGGCCTTCGTCCCTTCAGGCGAGCGTACATGAACGAACCCCCCCCCCATAAAATTCTGTGGCGAAGATGGAACATTTTATGTTTCTCATCATCATCATCCTCTTTGCCTTCTCTCACACTCGAGTCGAACTAAGTTGCTCAACAATAGTTTCGCTAATGTGCCATGCTGTGGCCGGGAAATCCATTGTGCTACATTATCCGCGGGGTTCACAACAGGAGGCTAATAAAAATCAGACATCATCAACTGTCTATGACATAGCTGCTTTTGGTAGCTCGTGACAGGAAAACATCATTTCTTTATTAGCTTAAGTTTGCAGGGAAACGCGGGATGAGTGGAAAATGAAGTTCAATTGTGTCTGTTTATGATATTGAGGCTTGGGGTGAACGATATATCGATACACTACTGTAACTGCTAACATTTGTTTTGGCATACATCGTTGCAGGAGAGGAAAAGCTGAGATTGTCGTCTGTTAGTAGTGATGCTGAAAAGAGTCTTTAGTTAAGTACGATGTTTTATTTGATCAAAATATTAGGTGATCACGATCTAAATTTAAAAGGAGCCTTGTGGAGATTGTCTTTTTTTTTCTTTTTTTTTCAAACTTGTGACTGCCATCTTTGGCCTAAAGCGTAACTGCAGCCTCTGTGCTACATTGTGACCAAATCCGAAAAGGCGAACTGGAAAGCTTCATTCGCGTTTCACCGTGTAGTGTTTCTTTGGAACGATTGCCGTTCATTCGCTCTTTCGTGAGCACCGGAGCGGAGGAGGCGTGTCCATTGGTCAACAAGGAAGTGGAGCACTTTAGCGAGTCAACAAAAAGTGGGCGCCGCCAACTACTTCTACTTCATTCCTGGGACAAAACAGCCGTGGCACAATTTTCTCCTCTTTTGAGGAACGTGATAGCACTTTCGCTTTTTTTAGTGGCAATCTGGCGGCCGGCATTTGTGCTAAAAATAGCTTTGGCATTAACTCTTTGACTGCCAAAAACGTTTAATAACGTTGAGTAAAATCACGAGGTATGCTGCCATGAACGTTAAGTGACGTCAACTATTTTTTTTTTTGTGTGTGAATATATTAGTGGTCAGTGCACCGTCCAAATGCAGCGCTGCCGGGTCAATGAGTTGTGAAATCAAAAACACCCACTAAATATGGCCAGCAGATGGCAGCGGTATCTGCTCGGGCCCTAACTAGAGCTGCGAATTACAATGAAACATGACGCAATCTGATAAAATAGAACGATTTCAAGGCTGACGTGAATGATCAAAGCCTTTGTAACATTAAACCTAATTTGACGGAGCGTCACTAAACAAAAAATACTAGTATCAAAGCCACTGTTGTGGAGAAAATGTATCTTTTCTTTTAAATTTTCGCTCAATGTCACTCTTTTCTTTTCAATTTTCGCTCAATGTCACTCAAATGATCTATTTTCAAATCTTGATTACTAAAGAACGGAATAAGGTAGAAACATACTTTTTTTCCTAATGAAAGAATGGAATGCGATCTTTCATGTGGCACCCATGTTGTTTATGTAGCAAAAAGAACACAATATTCTGTTTGCTTCGAAGAATGAGTTAAAATGCTCGAAATCCGCTGGCATTGGGGGTTGTTTTTTGATAACGTGTGGCAGTAAAAGAGTAAATAATAAGCACTGCTGCTAACTCGGTACAGTTCAAAAGCAAGTAAACAGACTTACCAGCACTTTCTTGATCATCATTCTGTCACGGCTGGCCGTGTTGTCGCGCTCGGGGTGACAATAGAGAGGACGCTGTGTGTGACGTGACCCGTACTCGAAGCCGATTGGCTACCATGAAGTGAAACGTGAAAAAAGTTAAATTTTTTAAACTTCGACCAATATGCGAATGTGCGGATTTTCGTCACGAATGTGCGGATTTTCGCTGCTGCGCACCGCGTCCAACCAAGAAACGTGGCGCATTAACCACAAATATTCCACACTGAAGGGACGATACAAGCTAATAGGCGCAGTCGCAGTAAGAAAATTAGGGTTCTTTGTACTCATTTGGCCATTGGTGGAGCATGCATGATGTAGAAAAAGCTTTAATATTACCTTTGTAAACTGCACAATGCACCTTTAAAAAAAATGTATTTGCAACTAAACATTCTTCAAGGAAGGAAAATTTGAGATAGCACACGTTCAACTTTCAATTTATATGAATGTGCAGCAGCATATTTTTCAAATTGGGGAAAAAAGCAACAAGTATTTTTGCATTTGCTTCTGTCGTTTAAAAAAAAACAAAAAAAACTGCAAACTTGCTACATCTTGTGTATTGTTTTGACTTAATTGTGAACACTTTCCAATATTACGAAAATATTGGCGCACGAGTTTTGAAAGCAGATAAAACAGAGAAGTGTTTTCGCTCTCTACCAGGAAAAAAAATAATAAAATCAGATGATTTGGATTATTTGACTGAATCACATCCAAACAGCTGGACTTTATTCCCTGCTTCTTGTCCTTCCCTCCCCTTGCTTGCCTTCTCTCTGACACCCCCAGCAACCTTTAATCATTTCTTCCATCGGTTCAGTCTCGATCTGAAATAATTCCTTCCATTCAGCCTTTAAGGTTGTGACCCGCTTTCCTCGTCTGTTTCAACAGCTGAACTGAGGCGCTTATGAACAGCTGAGGTGCCCCCGAGCAAAGGAACTCTACCCGGTAATTGCCCCCGGAGAAGCGCTGAAGAGGCCAAGATGTTTTGCGGTCGAGCTCGGGCCGCATCCACCCCATTAAAATGCGCGCAATGCTGTTTGTGCGCAATTCTCTCAATAACAAAACCACAGTCCACTTAAATGGCCTGCATCTTACACGGAGCTTGTAAGCACAATTAAAGCTGCCTTTGCGACTGACCAGAATGTTGGGATCAAACCATGCGGAACCGCTGACAGCAAATTACAACAATATGTAAAACAAAAAACAAAAACAAAAAAAACGTGTAAACACGCTCGCCAAGCCTCCCTGTCTTACTTGCAATCCAGCCTCTCGATCTCAAAGTGCGGGTTGAAGTTGAGGACGATGCGCTGCGAGGGCTCCGGCGCCGTGATGACCCACTGGCAGCTCTGGTGAGGCGGGTACTCCAGAGGGTATCCGGGGGAGGTGATGTATCCGGCCTCGCTGGCATCGAAGATACCTCGACACTCGCTCGCTGCCAAAAGACCACACAGTGGCAACATTGAAAAAAACCCAACTGATTCCGAACAATTGTAACCGTTGATTACGAAGATACGATTACAGTATAGAAGAGCAATTTCTCGGCGTACTTTGCATGAATGGATTATAAACGTTATACTCATTATCTTGTAAAGATGTAGTGCAACAGATGAACAGTAAAACAAAGAAAGCAATTTAGGCCGCCAGTTTGGAGGAAATTGGAAAAACTTCCACCATTGTGGATCCTCAATGCGAAGCGGCTAATAAAACAATACGACATCATCGCACACACATTCGTTGTTACACGCGCACACTCACTCAGCCCTTTCCACACCCAGGCTCTTATCGCCCCGTTCCCCCTTGGGGAGCGTTCTCCAACTCTAATTGTTGCGCCGGCAAGCCAATCTGCAAACATTAGAACACATTCTCCGATCCTATCACGCTCTCCCAGGAACAATAGCCTGCCAATGGCGTCGCTCGGTAGGCTTAGACAGGAAGTGACACGCAGACGGCCTGTCTCGCGGGGCTCTGGGTTGGTCACCCCAACTCTGTAATGAGAAACTAACGCAACAACAAAGTGGCCTTTCTCTTCTCAGCCACACGCAGCTCTTTTGCTGTCTTATCTCCCCAAAACACGTCAACACACATACAAAAGAAACACGTATAGAGTTATTCCACATGTGCGCACACCCCAAGGAATCTTTGTGAACAATGTATCTTTTATTACTTTTGACTTGCCATATATTTGCAGATATTATTAGTTTATATTATACAGGAGCCAGGCTGATTGGCCTCCATGACAACAGCAGGTGCTGGCTGTCGGTCTGGCTTACTGTATGGAGCCCTTCAAAGTTTGTAAACAATGTGACGCAATTTAAAGGGCGGGGCTTAGCTGGAGGCAAAGACACCTCAGTGGCGTGTGGTTCTAACACCGGTCAGCATATTTTCACAGAAAGTTCACGTGGGAATGGACGCGGAAAACGGCCATTTGAGTTAATATGTGAGTAAACTGACTCCCCACAACGGTGAATGTTACTTTAAAAAGTTAACTCTGACTGATGGGCCGATATTTACTGACCCCTACGCACGCACTGGATAGACGATTTAACGGGACTACCCACCGTGCAATGGCCGGACATTTAAATCTACCTTATAGAAAAACTGAGCGTTTATACTAAAGATAAACTGAAGGCCTATAAATCATTACAGGTCTACAACTACGTCTTGAATGGACATGTTCAAAATTTAGAATATAACAACTTGAGCGAGGATTTTGTGTCGTGCGGTCGCAAGTGCTGCCAAGTCAACGACAGGGACAGAAGACGAGGATATACGAGGCATGCACCTCTCCTACAAAAATTTGACAACAAGTTATCGGAACCATTGTGGGGGCTTTCGCCTCCACAAAACTGAAACATACAGCTAACGTTTGGTTAGCTAGCGGTTAGCATTAGCGCATGTAGCATGTAAACACAGACTTTTTGTAAGTCCGTGCATGTAAAAAGAATAATGACACACAAATAATGACTAACTTAAGTAATTTAAATCACAACTAAGTTTAGCTCATATCATTGCCCAGGCTGAATCTGATAGTTAAATCTTACTTGATATGAAGTGTGCGCTGCAAACCCGAGCATTGTTGATGATAGCCTCATTCCAGTCCTTTCGCCTAATCGCGTTTAACCACAGCCGTCTGCGATTACTTAATTTCAAATTTTTGTTGGTGCTTTTACGGTTCTGGCAACCAAAAACACAACAAGAGGACATTTTCGACCAGCATACTTCTAGCTGCACTTCATTGCATGCAGCGGCAAGTTGTTTTTGCCTCCAGTACACACCGTGAAGTCATCGTGACATGGGCCATGAAAGGGTCTATACCTTTGTATAGTTTCTATACATTTGATGTTCAAATGGTGTGGTCTTGAATGTAAAACAATACTTTGACTGGCATTTATTGGATAAACAAGAGAAACTGCTCTCTAAACTACACAGTGACAACTTAGTGAGCTGCGGCCCGTCTTGACATAAATGGGTTGATATTCTTGCAAGTTTCTTAAAAAAAAAAACAATCGGTGAAAACAACAAGGAAGTGAAAAAAGGTGCACCACAGGCTTGAAGTGTAATAGACCCTTCAAGCTTTGACATTTCCACCTCCTATTGTGCTTAAAAGGCACACTTAAGATTCTTTGACATTTGAAAGCGCTGCAATGACTTCCTTTGTGGAGAGACGCCCACGCGTACTATTGTGCACGTCTTCCTGGCACAGAAGATTTCAGCCTTTGGGGAAAGCTGCCCGGCGAGTAGCTCTCAGTCTCCGATGATTGGAAGGTTAAAAGATGAACACACAAGTGCACGTACCCATGTGCAAACACACTTATTTAACTCTTTGACTGCCAAAAACGTCTAATAACGATTAAGAAAATCACAATGTATGCTGCCATAAACGTGAAATTACGTCTTCTATGTTTTGTTTTGTTTTTTTCTTCAATGGACGGAACAATGTCTAAGTGCAGCGCTGCCTGGTCAATGGGTTGTGGAATCAAAAACACCACCTAACTATGGCCAGCAGATGGCAACATTGTATCTCTTTTCAATGGGCTGCTGGTGTATGTAATTACAATAAAATGTGACGGAATCTGATGAATGCTCGTAATCGGCGAAATGGCACTGTGGGGGTTGTTTGTTTTGGGGTTTTTTTTTTGGCAGTAAAAGAGTTAAACTAGGCCTACGCAAGGGTCTGGATGCTGGAGCCTATCTCAGCTGGCTTTGGGCAGTAGGCGGGGTACACCCCGGACTGGTTGCCAGCCAATCGCAGAGATGACCAACACAGCACGCAAAACCAGAGCAAGTGTCTGTCAGGGATCCTAAACTGACCCGTAAGAGGCAGCGTGGTGCCACGGGATGTCCAGACAGTCAAAAAAAATACAAAAAAGAAGAAAAAGTAGGATGAGAATCTGCACCTGTTTGCTTTTCTTGTAACTACGTTGTGGTTGCAAAAATCTTCTCCTTGTTATTTACATTGTGATGAATGAATTATGAGACACGTTGTACAAACACTCAACACAACCAGTTGCTCCTCTCAGCGCGTGTCAGGTTGCAATCACGGAATCTGTGACTCGCTGACAACACACATCAGGATTTGTGAGCACAAATAATGAACAAAAAAGCCGACTCCCGAGAAAGAAAGAAAGAAAGAAAGAAAGAAAAAAAAAAAACACTCTTAGCACACCTCAGGACAATCACCCAGCATCATTTTTACACACATCTGTCACATCTGTCAGGCCTTTACTGACGTTGATAGCACGGGAGAGAAAAAAAATGCTCCAATTGTGGCCCGATTTTCAGTATGTGTGTGTTAAGCCATGCCGGGAGCATCCTGCAACATTGACACTTTCTTCCTCTGCTGCCTATTTAAGCCACAGGGAAGGACGGGGAGGGAGAAAAGGGGAATGCACTACGGATAAAAGATGGATTGAGGCAGAAAAAGAAAAAAAAACGCAGGGAGATTGATCAGAAGGTAGTGGGAAAATGAAAGGAAGCAATTTAGGATTATAAAGGAGAAAAACAATGACAAGAGTGAGTGGTGCTCGTGAAGAAACGCAAGTCACACGCATGTTTGTGTGGAAATCTTCTTTGTTAGTTACAAAATGACATCTATGTTTTAGTTATGTCACTTGAGGGCATTACGGAGACGCGCAGTTATTTCCTGGAGTTGTTTCATAATACAGTAAACGTGATCAACTATTTGAGCACGGAACAGTCTGTCCTCAATTAAGCGGCCTTCCCTGTTTACAGTGCATGTCGCCTTTGCATGAATTCTAGGGTTGTGCCAAAAAAATCGGTTCATAAAAGAATCGAGATTCTCATTTCTGAATCGAATCGATATTAATATCCAAAAATCGATTTTATTTCAATTAGAAATTAAGAAGAAGGGGAAAAGGCAGTTGTAGCCCACATGCTGTTTTTGTGGAAAAAGGCACTTATAATACAAAATTAATAAATATTTAAACTAGAGCTGTCAAACGATTAAATTTTTAATCAGATTAATCACATCGTAGAATTGTGATTAATCATTGACTTAAAAAAGCTTCTTTTTTTTTTGCCCGCTGCACACGCTCATCCTACTTTTTCTAATCAATTAATTATTTGCAGAATTTAAAATGGTAAAAATTCACCCACGCCATATGTAAACATTTATTAAATGCTTCACTTTAATGCATGTAGTTATGTTTATTGCTCAAACTCCAACAGCTACCTTTAATGTAACCATCCACTGTCGGCTAAAAAAAGGATCATCTGCGATCAAAATTAATAGTGTGATTAATCTGTGGTAATACAATGAATAATACGATATTTTTTTGTGATTAATTAATTATTTAACGCTTTAACTTTGACAGCACTACTTTAAACAAAAAAAAAAAAAAACACTTTAATGTCTCTATTTGTCATTTTGTCTTACAAAGCAGACCGGAGTCGATCATGACAATTTTGTGCATATCTGTAAATTGAAGCAGAAATCATTTGTCAATCAAATCATTTTGAATCGAAAATCGTTTGAATCGAGAATCGATTCTGAATCGCAATCAAATCGAATCATGAGACAGTCAAAGATTCCCGGCCCTAATGAATTCATATTCGCCAAACTTTCTGCGCGCATGCATGTAATAATTGCAACGTTTCGTTCCATTTATGAAGTGTTCTCTCTGTGTGTGTTTTTGTGTGTGTGGTGTTCCCACATCCAGCCAGATCCAGACATCTCCGCACAAAGGAGCCACCGCCTTATCTTCATTATCGGCGAAAATGTGCATGTCTGCGTATGGCGCTCATTTCTATTAGCTGCCTTATCTGGGAAGGGTGCCGTAACGCTCTGGGATAAGCAGCGAATGTGGAGGGAGGCTGATAAATCCCTCCATCATTCCCAGTCTACCCCACCACCACCACCACCTTAATTAAAAAGTGCTATCACCCAGAGTGAGGGAATGAGAGGGGCCAATGAGCAGCGCTCATCCATTCAGTCCAGAGATGAGCTTTAATCTCAGCATACTGGACTCGGGGAGAAGATGAGGAGTGACGAAGAAGAGAGGTCCGCTCGCAGTTGCATTGGGGGGGGGTCTCAGTTATGAGTTTACACATCATCGACACGGCAATATATCGTTGCGGGCCTCATTACAATACACGTATCGATACGCAGGCTTCAGAATCGATATTGCTCGTTAACGTTAAATAGGCAGTTAACTCATTCACTCGCCGCCATTTTCACAGAAGCAGTCCCGTTCGCTCCCGGCTGTTTTACTGTATTTTGACTGATTTTGCAAGGGCCACAGAATATTGTGTTCTATTGCTATAAAAGCATGGAACCTATCAAAAGAAAGATTAAAGTCTCTTCTTTCATCAGGAAAAAAAAGTATGTCTCTATCTGTTTCCGTTTTGCAGCAATTAGCATTAGAAGAGAGCTAAGTTCCATCAGTTTTCACAAATCTATTTAAAATTCTAAGAAATTTAGCTTTTTTCTACATGGCCCTGGTTGATCTCCTTTGCTCTGCTGCCACCTGCTGGCCGTTTGTATAATAACTACCATTTCTGCAACCGTTCTTTGCAGTTGAGAGGCTGCATCAAAGCCTTCTGTATGCTCTAGCATAAAAAAACAAAAAAACAAAAAACGTATAAATACGTCTTTGGGACACAACATTAAAAAAAAAGTATTTACACGTTATTGGGAGCAAATGAGTTAACATAGCACGTATGTGTCTTAATATACAAATTTTAATATATGTTGCTTAAAAATGAAATAGAATGTGTTACATGAAAAAAAATGCTGTTTTTATTTTCCCAAATATTTCTGCAGCGCGTGTACATTTAAACCAGGCATGCCGCTAGGTGGTAAACCAGAAGAGCTGCTAACAAAAATATTTTTGTCAGTCAGCATAACAAACATATCCTGTAGGTAAATATATGACTGTTATTATAAAATACAAGTAAATTAATGTAATATATCGGGATACGTATCGCCTTGAAGAACAAGTATTGGGATACGTATGTATCGCGAAACGTATCGTACCGTATCGTGACCCCTGTATCGCGATACGTATCGTATCGTGACGTTGGCGAAAATAACCAGCCCTAATCGACACTTTCGTGCTGCTGATCATCCGACAGAAATGATTGTCGGCGAGCTTTTTGTTCCTCAGTTTGAAATCTTTAACGGGATTTTCTTCCCTTAAGGAACTAACAAAAGCCACATAAAGGAGAGATAATGTGAACCACCCACCCGCTTTTTTTTTTTTTTTTACTTCCATTCTTCTTCCTTTCTGCTCTTCCCTCCCTAACAGGATAAGTGCCCCATGCTAATTAGCTAAATGCACAGTGCTGCCCATTGTGATCGATGGTTCAATGGATCAATCGGGAAACAGATGGTTGGGGGGGGGGTAATTGCGGGGACCTAATCCTAAACACTACCTGACTGCAGTATCATGTCTCTTTGCCTCCCTGCCGCTCTCTTTCCTCAGCGCGGCGGTGTCCAAATGACAACGGCGAGGCAATTCTCCAGAGACGCACTTCGGCGAGTCAACATCAGCAGGGGAGAGGCGTGAAGAATTAGTATTTTGCTGCGTGACTCCGCTGATTTGTTGCCACCCCTGTCCTGAACGCTTTATCTTCTCACGGGCTCGCACACCTCGCAACGCTAACGCTTTCGCCCCGCTTTTGAATCACAATGAATCCTATATGCTCCGCCAAACTCGGTGCTCTCATCTACTAAGCGCCCCCCCCACCCCCCCAGGCCATTAAAATAAAGCCACGTGAAAGACCCAGCTCTGGTCTATTTATGGAGGCTGTTTGCATGCATGCATGCATACCTGACTCAAATTGAACAGGCCGCTTGGCCAAGTAACGCTGAGACGTGACCTTGTTTTCACAGCTGATACCTCTGCGAGCGAGGCAGATTTAAAGATTGGAAAGGGCGGCTCGAGGGAAGACAGACAACAAACAGCAAAAAAAAACACGAGGAGGGGAAAAACGAGAAGCGGCCCGAAGCCAGCATTTGAAAAACAAATGATTAAACGAGCAGAGCAAACTCTGGGAGAAAACGATACCATAGGTTGGAGGCGCCGCACAACCGCCCACTCGATAAACATGCAAATGAGCGGCTTAATGCAGGGAATATTAATCCTGGTGGTTCTGGTAATTAATGTACATGTCAGCGAGTCAAGCATTGTGATTAGCAGCACAAGTGTGGAATGTAAGTTTGTCTGCATCCCGAGTGGTGGGCAGCCTTGAAAAGTGGACAAGTGAAGCGTGCACATCCAAGCACATTTCTGCTTTGCAAGGGTCATCGGTCACGGTCACGATAGTTGCGGGAAGTCGAGCTCCAGCTTGTTGCTGGATGCTTTGCTCATATTAACGGAGGCCACTTGCTCAAATGTCTCTTTAAAGGGGCTGTCTGCCGGATTCACTCAGGAAAATGCACTTTTTAAATACAGGATTTAAACAAACAAATTACTTCTCAATTTGTATATATGGGCTTTTCATAAAGTGTGGGGGTAATTTTCTCCTAAACCCCCACACCCCCAGTCTGTATTTTGCCATTTTGTGTTTGTTTTGTAAACAGCGGCTGTTTCTGTGGAAAGACACCCCTCCAGCCAATCGCAGAGCGGGGGCGGGGCGTGTCACAAACGGGCCGGGCGAACGTGTCAGCTGCGTGACGTCACTGCCGCGGCAATTTGAAAGCACGCACGGATTTTTTTTTCACTCACTCACTCACTCACAGAAGCTTACATGTGTGAATGAGTGAGTGAGAAAAAAAAAATCCGCGCGTGCTTTCAAATTGCCGCGGGAGTGACGTCACGCAGCTGACACGTTCGCCCGGCCCCGTTTGCGACACGCCCCCCCACTCTGCGATTGGCTGGAGGGGTGTAAACACACTAAAATAGAAAGCTGCAAGGGCCACTTTGATTTTTTTTTTTTAATTATTTATTAACACATTCATTGCCAGACCAGCACAAAAAAAATAATCATCATTTGACGTCTTTTTCCGTCCATGGCAGTGAATGAGTTAAACATGGTAAAAATCAATGAAGCAATTGTAAATTGTTGATATAATGTACAGTTACTTATTGAAAAATGCTTGTTTTGTAAACAGCGGGCTGTTTCTGTGGAAAGACAGTGGGTTTTTTTTTCACTCACTCCTTCACACATGTAAGTTTCTGTGAGTGAGTGAGTGGAAAAAAAATAACAATCCGTGCGTGCTTTCAAATTGCCGCGGGAGTGACGTCACGCAGCCGACACGTTCGCCCGGCCCCGTTTGCGACGCGCCCCCCCCCCCCCGCTCTGCGATTGGCTGGAGGGTGTAAACACTGTCTTTCCACAGAAACGGCCCGCTGTTTACAAGACAAACACAAAATGGCAAAATACAGGTTGGGGGTGTGGGGGTTTAGGACGAAATCGCCCCCACACGTTATGAAAAGCCCATATCTGTAAATTGAGAAGTAATTTTTTTGTTTAAATCCTGTATTCAAAAAGTGCATTTTCCTGAGTGAAACCGGCCCCTTTAAAGAGGCCCTGTTGCGCATCAACTCACAAGGGAGCCACTGTCTGTGAATCCACTCTCACTTCTTGAACCTTGATCCGCTCCGTCTCCGTCCATTTTAACTCGGCGACCCGGCAGCTTTGATGTTGCCCTCTGGCATGAACAGCCCACCCCACGAGCCTCGCCGGCAGGCCTCCCTCCTTCCACGTCACGTTTTGGCGGATGGCGCGCATCTCCACACACACACACACACAACTCTTTTCTCTAATACTGCTGCTCCTCCTCTTCCACCGGCTCCCCGAGGCTGCCTGCCCGGCCTTCGGGCTGCTCCCTTCCTGCCTCTCCCTCCTCTGCCGCCGACTGTAATGTGGCTCTTGAGGCAGCCTCTTGGCAGGGGGACACAAGAAGGAGGGGATGGAGCTTCTTGGGGCCGTGGCTACCAAGAGGTCTTACATCTGTCTAGCATCAGCGGTGCATCGGCAGCCAGGGAAACGCGCACAAGCACACGCACGCGCGCACCTACAAACCAACATGTTACAGTCTCCCACAAACATGAGACACATGATGGAACAAGTAGCCAAAAAGAGGAAGAGGTCATAAAAAGCAACCGTCACCATCAGTGAGATCATATGCTTCCCACTTATCTTGGTGACTAAGAGCAATAAAACTTTGATTAAATGACACATAAATACTCTTTACAAAAACAACACATTTTTCCTTTCGCTACTTCATCTTTCAAAATTCACTATTTAGTTGAGCCTAGCCTACGTGCTACATTTTGGTAATGATTAATTCAGTTACCATTTATCACAAAAAAAATAAAATAAATAGTTTACATGCTTTACATATTTCGAGAATGATTAACTACATAAATTGTCATTTGTCGTGGAAAATCTACAAAGCTTACAAGATGCACACATTTTGATTATGAGTAATTAAATTCCATTTTTGGCTACTTACTATCATGATATTACACGTCAAATGGGTTAAAATAATGTTTTGTACTTAATAGGGGTGTTAAAAAAAAATCGATTCGGCAATACATCGCGATACTACAGCACGCAATTCTCGAATCGATTCAATAGGCAGCCGAATCGATTTTTTTAACATCCATTTTTGATGGAAAAATATTCAACAAAACGTCTAACTTTCACACCTTAAGCATGGAAGAATGTTATATTAATGGAACATAAAGCCTTAATATTGTATTTCAAGGCTGTTCAAACGTGAAAAATGTTGTTAAACCTGTTTGTTACATACAGTGGCTCACAGTTAGAAGATAATAATACATTTTCATACAAATCTTACAGTGTACATATAAATTAACTGAATGCTATTTTATAAATTTGAGTAAAAAAATATCGCAACAATCGACTTGTAAATTCGTATCGGGATTAATCGGTATCGAATTGAATCGTGACCTGTGAATCGTGATACGGATCAAATCGTCAGGTACGAGGCAATTCACACCCCTAGTACTTAACATGTATTTATTTGTGAATAAAAAGGCATCTTTTATATTATTTGATGACATAAAATGCTCCGCTGGTTTATTTCATCCTGTGTTCTGGTGCGTTTATGCTTCCGGGGGGGTCGCGTGAGCCAACCGAACAGGAGGCGATAATGAAGGACGCAGACTTTTACTCCCAGATGAAGATTATTGTGGTGCCGATTAGGCGCCAGTTAGCATTCCTATAAACAACTACTAGCTCAGATGTTTACTCTTGCTTTTTGGACACCAATTCGGAGTTTCTTAAAGTTAAGAGAAAAAGCGAGAACTGTGGATAAAGCCACTTTTGGAATAGATAACAATAAATAATAGGCAATAACAAGACCGGATCAAGTTTGTCACACACAGACTAAAAGCACAAGTTAAACTCACCTTCTCCTCTGACCTGCAGCACCACATGGCACAGTGCCAATAACCATCCAAACATCGAGCACACAAAATCCATCTTGGAAGATGCAATAGGTTGGTCTGAATTTTTCGTAGAAGCTAAAACGTGCTCCACATCCTCTCGCGATTAAACAGGAATGAGTTCAATAATCCCTTTCAAATCACCGTCGATGGGACAACGTGACAACTACATGTCACACAACAAATAAAAACGTCTTGAATTTGCCTCACGCCATGCACGGGCAGCACATCCACATTCAAAGCGAATGAAAGTCATCCAAAAAAAAATAAAAAATAAAAATAAAAAAAAAGGGGTGCTGATGACTCCCAGCGTGGAGGAGTCAAGAGGATCCGCGGAGTGTGCAGTCCGTGTTCCGGGGTGCGCCTCTCTGGTCCACGCGTGATTTTACGCACACGAGGGGGGGGGTCGATTCGACTGCCGTGAAGTGGACAGCAGGTCCGCGGCAGGCAGCGTCACTTGAGCGAAGATGCAAGGAGCCAGAAATGTGAGCGTCGCGGAGCAGAATGCGTGAGCGTGTCTACGAGCAGCAGAGTCTGAGATCTGCTCCGTCCCCAAGCGTGCGTCCCGTGTGCGTAACAGTTGTGTGTGTGAATGTGGGGGGGAGAGAGAGTCGCCTCACTTTTGAGCCGAGCTGCTATCGCATTACAGTCGCTGCGCCTTGGCCCCGCCCCCTCCAAGCGGTTGCTGAATTTAGGGGAGAGAGAAAGAGAGAGAGAGGAAAGGGGTGGGCTACTGGGGGGGGAATGGGGGGGTTGTACACTCACGCGCAATCTCGTCACAAAAACAACGTGAGACGATCCGAGCAGAGATAGGGAGCCCTTCACACAGATAAGGCCTTGATAAGACAGCGCGTCCCATAAACCAAACACCTCCGAAGTCTGTTTGCAAAGATTTGGAGGAAGGAGACAGAAAGATCATCCCAGGAAAGACAGTGAGGGTTGGGGTACGGCAGGGGTGTCCAAACTTTTTCATTTGAGGGCCACAGAAGGACGCAAGGGCCACATAATGTTGTGAAGAGAAATTGTGTTTAGTCCTAAAAAAAAAAATTGTACAAATAATTGATTTGTGCTTTTGCATATTTAGAAAACTGCGACAGGTATATAATGCAATTTATTTGTAATATGGTAGTGGGGTTATTTTTATAGTTTTGGAATTTTTCATTTTAGTTTTTATTTTGATTTGAGTTTTTTTTTTAGTTAGTTTTAATTAGTTTTCAGGGTGATTCTGTTAGTTTTTGTATTAGTTTTAGTTTTTTAATGAATGCTTAGTTTTAGTTTAGTTAGTTTCAGTATTAGTTTTAGTTTTTTTTAATGTATATTACTTGTGCTCAATATTTAAAAAACACCATGGGCGTCATTATTCCGGTTGATATCAAAATAAATCGACTAAAAGTCACATTTAAAATCATCCCCAAAGGCTCATGCATTAAATTAATTACCAAAGAGTAAAACATTTTTGCTATAATTATAGTTAGTTTTATTTTAGTTAGTTTTTTAAACATAAAATGTAGTTTCAGTTAGTTTTCTTTTTTTAAAAAAGCATCTTCATTTTTATTTTATTTCGTTAACGAAATTATTTTTTGAATTTTAATTTTTTCGTTAGTTTTAGTTAAATAAAATAACCTTTAATAGCTCCTGTGTTTTTTGACACCTTCGCTTCTTACTTTGTCCATCTCCAAATATTTTTGTTTTTATTTTATTTGAACTGAGTCAAATGCCATTTTTAGCATATGTCGCGGGCCACTGAAAAATGGACGGCGGGCCGCAAATGGCCCCCGGGCCGTAGTTTGGACACCCCTGGGGTACGGCCTTGGGCAAAGGGGAGGGGTGCAAAACAAATGGCACATGGTGGCCTTTCACCACCGAACCCATCAAACAGCCTCGCAATTGTCATAAGAGACCTTGACTCAACTGGTGCAGCGGAGCCCACCTCAGCCCGGCCCAGTCAGCCCTGCAATCAACCGGACTAAATTCAGAGCGGCGGCGGTCTAATGACACACTAGCGGGCCCAAAATAATCTGCTGAGAAAGTCCTACCCATGTGCCCTGCCCATGGCTTGAGTTACTATGTAATAGAAGGACTCCACATAATGAGGCCTCATTGGCATCTTTATTTGAGTTGGCGAGGTGCATTCTTAAAAGGTGCGGACCCACAGGAAGCCGAGGGAGGCGGTGAAAAATCGTGGATGCTGAACGCTCCGAGACACACGAGCCCAACGCCGCTGAGGTTGGATGATTTATCATGGAACCAAACATTCTGGGAAAATATGCCCTTTTCCCACAAAACTTCATTCCCAACTGTTGTCATGCATGATGTCACACAAAATGTTGTAATTTACAAGACCTCAGTTCAGCCAGCATTGAAAGATGAACTTGATGTGTGCTGTGCTTTTTCATTTCTGTGGGTACTGTTACTGTATTTTGCTGTACACAGAACTACCATCACAATGATGATAAAGAGAAGATAAAAAAAAAAAGAGTGCAAAAGAATAAACATTCTCTCAAGAGAGCAGAATTACATTCAAAACGCTGTCATTTGCTGTGAAAGTTAACGTGAGTGTTATTATTGTGGGAATGCTGAAGCATTCCCACATATGTTATTGTAATTTTTATTCTCCACACTTTTTTGCCGCGTAAAAACTCCCAGATAATACTTTCAATTTACATCATTCAAATTTCAACTTGCTTCAAAAATTCACGCCATCTTGGGTATTTATTGCCTGATTCCAAATTACTTAGAGTATTCACACAATTTAATGTTAAATATCAACTTTTCACCATTCATTCTCAATGGGACAGACATTAAACTTTTTCTAAGTATCACTTTCCACGCCCACTTCCATTCGTAGAACTTATCAATACCAGGTGTCTGATACTGCTTGGTGGCACCAGGAGGTTATAATTTCATAATTTATCTCTCAATTTACTTCATAAGCATCCCACATGCATTCAAATCTTAGCATTCAGCATTCCCACGCAATTTCTCCAGAAATTGCACTTAGTCTAGTTATTATTATTATTATTTTTAATAATAAAATGTTTTCAGATTTTACAACAACTTCTTTTTCACATGTATGACAACTAGGGATGTAACGTTATCCAAACATCACAATATTATATTATCACGATATGGTCACGATATGATAATTATCACAATATTGTGGGGAGGTTGGAGAGATAAAAAAAAAAAGTCACAATATCATAAAAAAAAAAAAAAAATGAACAAAAAAAAAAATATATATATATATATATATATATTGATGATGCATAGGAGAAGGAATCATTCCAAAAGACCCAAAGGTGTTTCATGGGTGTGTAAAAAAATATAACAGAATATGTAGGCATAAACCTAAATATTAAGCGTATGACTGTCAAAAACAAAAAAAATTCACATAAAAGTAGTATGGCTCCAACTAACATGCTAACCACTAGGGGTGTGCCAAAAAATCGATTCATAAAAGAATCAAGATTCTCATTTATTAATCGAATCGAATTGATATTAATATACAAAAATCAATTTTATTTAAATTACAAATGAAGAAGAAGGGGAAAATGCAGTTGTAGCCCACATTTTGTCTTGCAAAGCAGACTGGAGTAGATCATGACAATGTTGTGCATATCTGGAAATTGAAACAGAAATCATTTGTCAATTAAATCATTTTGAATCGAAAATCGTTTGAATCGAGAATCGATTCTGAATCGAATTGTAGGCCCAAAAATAGTAATCGAATCGAATCGTGAGACAGTCAAAGATTCCCAGCCCTATTCCACCGGGCTGTTTATTTATTTATTTATTTTTAATTTTAATGTAACTTCACAGTTCGAGGTAAACCAGTTCCCAGGATAAGATTGTGTTTGAACCAGAAGTAGAAGGGAAAAAAAAGAAAAGAAAAGGAACCATTAAAGTTTCATTCTACGTATTTGAAAAGAACATAACTACTTTATAAAACTTAAGAACTTCCCTGCAGGAATAAAAAGAATCCAGTGCCCTTGACTGAAGGTTGCATGACAAGTGTGTCTGCGTGTGCGTGCGTGTATATATTTATGCATGTGTGTATTAACCCCGCCCCTGACTCAACCCTATGGTTGACTAGCTGCCATCAACTTGCACCCTTCTTGCAGCATGTCACTCACTTTTTAAGACCACCTCTGGCCCGGGGGAGGGGGGGGCTGTCAAATGTCATTCTGATTGGCTAATCTGGGCCTTCTGCTCTTGTATGTAGGCCGTAAAGCAATTCATCAATATTTAGCGTCATGCATGCAAACTAAAAATGTGGTTGGCGGTGGGTAGGAACTCCCTTCATTTAACCCCCCCTCACTTGATAAACAGATAAAGACTCGGACAGTGTACAACCACCACGCAACTCTGTTCTACCACAACTACCCCCACTCTCATTCCTCAGGGGTCATGTGATACCCCTCTCGCCCATTTGTCAACATCCACCACGCCCCCCCCCCCTCCTATGCGCTCTCACCTAACATTAGGTCAATGCTTGGCTAATGGAGCCTCAACAGTCCACTAGAGGATTTCAAAAGAGTTGTCGGAGGGAAAAGAAGATGGCGTGAATTCCAATATGGAGTAGCCTACTGACGCTTTAGTAGAATTGTCCACATTTTTTTTTTTTTTCTGAACGATTTCACCAGGGGAAGAAATCATCAAGTGGGTTTGACCTCGGGGAACATGCTTTTTTATTTTATTATTATTATTATTATTTTTTTTACTGTCCTCGAATAAAGTGCAATTGCACCTCCACTACATTAGGGGGCAGTGGCGCTCTCATTATTGGCAGAGTGTGCGCAAGGAGCATCGCTCGGTGGTGTAGGGGTTTTGTTAGCACTGAGCATGGACGCTTTGCACACGGCAAAAAAAAAAAAAATCGGCACAAATTATTTTAGATTTTTGTTTTGCAGGTTAAAGTTTTTTTTTTTTTTTTTTTTTAATATTGTGCTCCTGAGTTAATGTTGGTGATCAGTTTGAATGCATCATCAGGCTGAGCTATTGAACGTAGACAAAAGTATTGGGACAAGCAGAACTCAGCACATGCACTAAGAGGAGACCGCGAGATGTCGCGTTGCCTCTCTTATCACAAAGTTGTCCTTGGAGACTGACAGCGTGACTGATAACACCCCCACCTCTACATTTCACTCTCTCAGCTTCTCGCCGCCCGCCCACCACAACAATCATCGCAGCATTTTTACCAGTCAACATTCTCGAGGTTGTTGGAGTGTTTTTGAGTGGTTCTTAACTCCTGCTCATCAGACTCAACATTTGATCTAATGGCGGCGATTTGATTGGCCCTATCAGCTTGTAAGTGTGTATCAGAGAGAGAGAGAGAGGGCGGGGCTAAGAGGACTTGTCGGTAGAGCAAGGGTGGAGGATCAAGATGAAGATTTTGGTATTCATCCGTGTTGCGCCTCTGTTCTATCCATTCGTTTTTTTGTTACTGCAGCATGAAATGTAGACTGAAGTGTCTTGCAAGAGTCAACATTTGTCGTACTTTTACCTTTCCTTAGTGCTTGGCACCCACGGTGACCCAGATTCCCGGGTGGGATCATAAAAATTTCATCTGATCTCGATTCTCAAAGGCCCGTCTGCATTGTGAACGCACAGCACCAACCTGCCCCCCCACACACAGACACTTTGGAACATTTTCTCAAAAATGGCGGGCCCTTTTCACAACTTCTGCTATATTTTGCCGCTATACAGTCAATGCAAGGTAGCAATTGCACACGTGCACATCATCATCATCATCATACAGTCTCAAACAATGGTCCTGCATGTGCTGTGATGTGAAACATCTGGATGTCATGCAGCTCCTCCTCCATTCTTATGAACATGCAGTAAAAAAACAAAACAAAACAAAACAAAAGAAAACAAAAAACTCCAAGACTGCTATTACTTCAGAGAGAAGCAACACAGACCGCAGACATATTAAACTCTATCTATCTATCTATGATCGTTGTGATTCCTTTGCAGTGCCCAAGTGTGCCTAATGGGGGCAGGCAACTGCACGTGGACGTCAGGCTCCAGGAGTGCGAATAGAGACCAGGGGTGTCCAAACTTTTTTCATTTGAGGGCCACATAATGTTATGAAGAGAAATTGTGTTTAGTACTAAAAATTGTAAAAATAATTAATTTTTGCATATTTAGAAAAATGCTACAGTATATAAACTAATTTATTTATAATATGGTAGTAAATTATTATAGTTTGGGAATTTTTCCTTTTTTTTATTAGTTTAGTTCTTTAAAAATGCTTAGTTTTAGTTTAGTTAGTTTCAGTATTAGTATTAGTTTTTTTTCTTTTTTAATGTGTATAACTTGTGCGCAATATTTAAAAAAAAAATATGGGTGCAACTTCATCTGAAGGTGCTTTTCTATTGGCTGCTGTTAGATGACTGTTAGATTCTGTGTGACAGACATACTTTCAAACGTCATTATTCCGGTTTATATCGAAATAAATCTACTAAAAAAATCAAACCAAACCAAAGACTAAAATGAAGGACATTTTTGCTATAATTATAGTTTTAGTTAGTTTTGTAAACATAAAATGTAATTTCAGTTAGTTTTCGTTTTTTTAAAAAGCATTTTCGTTTTTATTTTATTTTGTAAATGAGTTTGCTTTTTGAATTTTAGTATTAGTTATTTCATTAATTTTAATGGCATCTGTGTTTTTTGACACCCTCCGGTCTTACTTTAACCATCTCCAAACATTTTTGTTTAGTTTATTTTTATTTGAACTGAGTCAAATGCCATTTTTAGCATATGTCGCGGGCCACTGAAAAATGGACGGCGGGCCGCAAATGGCCCCCGGCCCGTAGTTTGGACACCACTGACCTAGCGTAAACATGTTGTTTAATTTAGCATTATTTTGGCAAAACATACAAAAAAAATTAAAAGAAAACATAAAAAACAAGAATATTCATCTTATTAGCAGAGATGTGAAGTTGCCGTTATTTTTTGTTTTGTTGAAATCTGCAGAAACTTTTTTGTCATTTTGTCACACGTATGATGAGCAAATATTTCAACGTTGTTGATTTTGCTTGATTCTGGTACTTGGGGAGGCTGTGGGTTTTGTTCCGCCGCTGTCAAGAGAATGTTGTTTGCTTGCTTTAATTGCAAGGTGCCTGCTTTATTCCCCAGCCACCTCTGGTTTATGATGCGGCATCATTATCCACAGTGTGCTGCGGGAGAGATGAGAGGACGCAACTCCGCTTCCTCGCCTTCTCCACCAGGATCCATTTTACGTCTGCTCGACCTCTTTTCATCTCCTTCCACTGGTCCGCTGTGTGTCTTTATTGGCACATGAAAGTGACCTTCAACACCCCGTTTCCCTCCGAAACGCGCCCCTCCCCACCGCATCCATTGCTTCACTTTAGCAAGCAGGAAGACTCAGGGGAGGGGGCTTACGACGCACACTTTCCAGATGGCAATCCAATACCTGACAGGAGTGGTTTTCAAATTAAACCTCCACCAAAAAAAAAAAAAAAAAAAAAAAAAAAAGATGTTTGTGCAGAAGTTGGAAAGGATCGGCGTGTGTTCGCAACATTTTGAAGTTTCCCTCAGGCCTGCTCAAATGATGTCATTAGGCCGAGCTGTGCATAACAAAGAGAAAAGATGCCATTCTCCACGCCTTGTTTACTGTGAGGGGCTTTTATCGCGCGCTGCAAGCTCAAGCACGAACAGAGCACTTGAGAACAAGTGTATGCAAATGAGAAAGAGAGAGTATATCGTTTGATCGTGGGGGAGGGGGCGACACAAGGAGGGCTGCTAAAAGAGTGTTAAAAGGTAGTCAAACTTTTATGGGCCGTATTGATGTTGTTATGGTTTCTCTCAAGGAGGCCGGTTGCATGGTGTATATATATTAGTGTTGTTCCGATACCATTTTATGGCCCCCGATACCGATACCGATACCCAGCTTTGCAGTATCGGCCAGGCTGCAATGGATGCTGAATGGGCCACATTAATTACAAGATAAATAAACACTATACAATGTTAGTTTAAACAGCATGAGTGTCTATTAAATGAAATGAGATGCCACCAGTAGACAACTCCATGAAAGTAATTAACTACTAACTGTGGAAGAACACTGGAGCCTGAATGGTGAATTCTCTTCAACCTGTTGTCTTTTTCGCTTTTGAAGTCACAAAATCCCCCCCCCCAGCAAGTTTTGAACATAAAGATCGGGATGGAGCATAAGGCACCACTGAGTTCGCAAGTAAACAAAGCACTCAACTCAACTTAACTTTATTTATAAAGCACTTTAAGACAAGCATTTCTGTATGTATACAAAGTGCTGTACATGTAACAGAAATCGGTCGTGCAGTGAAGAATAAGATAAGAAAAACAAGAACTAAGCAAACATTTTAAGTGAGTATGCAAGTCATAATTGTCAGGTTAGTGCAAATATAACAATATGTTAGTGTAAAATGTATAGGCTACAATTATGTGCAAAGACGCAGGCATTTAACTGTTTGAGGTTTTTTTTTTTTTTAAGAACTATTTGAGTATTGAAGACGTATTTCGCAGTGTCAACGATTAATTCTGCCGAGTTACGCAGTGTCGTTGACAGATTGTGATGTCATTTATTCAGTAGTCTGATGGCGTGTGGGTAGAAGCTGTTTTTGAGTCTTTTTGTTCCGGCTGTGACGCTCCTGTAGCGTCTGCCAGATGGGAGACATTTGAAAAGTGCATGTTGTGGATGTCTCTGACAATGTTGTGTGCCCTCTTTGTGGCACGGCTGTCATATACAGAATGTGGAGAAGTTTATTGTGTGGCTATTTTCCTCCAGAACCCCCCTTTCTCTTTCTTTCTTTTTTCTTTTTTTTTTTTTAAAGCAAAAGCACTTCCAATTTAAGCGAGTGTAGAACCTTGTGAATTCTCCAACCAACATGGTAAAAATGCTAAGAATAAAAAAAACGGACATTAAAATAAAATTATAAAACATTATAATTACACTGCATGGTAATATTTTCTTTCTTATACCGTACAGCAGTGCTTCTCAAATAGTGGGGCGGGCCCCCCTAGGGGGGCACGAGGCTCCATCAAGGGGGGCGTGTTTGACCTCAGGGAACATGCTTTTTTATTTTATTTTATTTTTTTTACTGTCCTAGAATAAAGTGCAATTGCACCTCCACTACATTAGGGGGCAGTGGCTCTCATTGGCAGAGTGTGCGCAAGGAGCATCGCTCGGTGGTGTAGGGGTTTTGTTTGCACTGAGCATGCACGATTTGCACACAGCAAAAAAAAAATAAAAAATAAAAAAAATAAAATAAAAAAAAAAAACACAAAAAAAGATTCAGCACAAATTATTTTATGTATTGGTTTTGCCGGTTAAAGTTTTATTATTTTTAGTATATTTTTTTTTATATTGTGCTCCTGAGTTAATGTTGGTGATCAGTTTGAATGCATTATTATTTATTGATTTTATGTAATTTTATTTTTCCATATCATATGGTTTGAAATGGTCAGTCAAAACATGTTTATAGTTTAATTAAGGATTAAATTTTATTTTTGAATTTCAGATGCACTTTAAATCTTTTCTGTTACAACTAATAAAGCTATTCTTTGTTGCAAGTTGGTCCACATTTCTTTCTTTTTTTATTCTCTTATACGTTACTGATACAATGTTATTCAGAGGTGTGCTTATAACA
Organism: Festucalex cinctus; assembly: GCF_051991245.1. NCBI lineage: Eukaryota > Metazoa > Chordata > Actinopteri > Syngnathiformes > Syngnathidae > Festucalex > Festucalex cinctus. Next base: position 4,186,242 of record NC_135412.1, read on the forward strand.
ATTTTATAGACAAATGATACTATTTATAGTTGCGTGGGGGTGGTGGGGGGGCGTGATGTTTTATTCTGACTAGGGGGGGCATGACAGAAAATAATTGAGAAGCACTGCTGTACAGCAATAGATGTCGGGGTTTAAAGTTGCGTTAAAACAATTTGAGTGAGTATCCCATAAAGATTTAAAGTAAAATGACTGCGCATTACATTAGAGCAGAAGAGAAATATCATGAAGAGAAACTAAAGACAAAGTAAAATGTAGAAAGTGCAGGATTTCTGACAACGGAATTATTCCACTAAAGGCAGCCAATTAAAAAGGAGGCAGATAAGGACGATGTGAAGATAAAAAAGCGGAGGAGATTTGCTGTGGAAGATGATGAGGGCGAGGCGAAGGGCATACAAGAAGAAAAGTCCTATTAAAAGAGATGGCAAAAAGCAGCACCAGCGCCAGAGGAAGCCACTTAGGACGACAATTTGAAAAAAAAAAAAAAACGGAAGAATCTTGGAGAAGAAGGTCTTCTTAATGTGGTTTAACCCAGCTGTGTTCACATTACCATGGTAATCTTATCAATATGAGATGGCAAAGCGGTGAGCTCCATTAGTGGAACCAAATCCACTTGCAGCCTTTTGACCACAAAAGGTAACATCTGTGTCACCCAACTAAGTGAGTAGCCGTGCGCCGCCACCGCATCCACACACACGCACTCATTGTGTTCCTTCTTTGCCACTGATTGACCTTGATATGCACCACTGGATGGAAAATGGAGCGCGTCGTCGTCTCCTTGAGGCAAAAATTGTGGAGACAAAGATGCTGTCTAGCCTACACGGTGGCACAAAGGAGCATCTCGGCACGAGGCCGCGAGGTCACCAAGGCTGTGGCGCACACAAGATGCGTGACTAAGAGGAGACAGGTGAACAAGACGGGCCACAGGTCCATCATTATTTAGCCATGGATATCAAATGGCGTCCAGGCGTCTAATATATTCCGACTAGAGAGCAAGAGAGATGTAAGACACATGGAATCTGATGAGGAATGACACTCCGTCTTGCTGAACTGTAATCCAATAAAGTCTCCGGAGCTTCCTCATGGTTAATCAATAGCGGCGGAAAAAAACAAATAGCGTAAAAGTTAATAAACGGCCATCTGGGTAAACGCTCGTGTTTTCCACGAGTGCGCGCTCCCACCAACGGCGAGGGAAAGAATGAGTTGCTAGTTTAAGTATGCATATGAGGTTGACTTGGAATGGCATAAGGCGATATGTGTACGGGCTGTTATCAAACCTACTGTGACCTCAAGTGAAGATGGATGAAGATCAATGGGTGACAAGGGCAAACACAACAAACAAGTTTATCAGAAAAAGAGCAGTTGAGGTCATCTCACACCTTCATCAGACTTCATTGTGCAACTACCCACATCGGTTTCAGTCTTACTATTGTTGACACACCACCCCACCCATGCCAAGGTTATTTTAGTTCACGAAAACTAACCGAAAAAACTAAAAGTAAAATTGGAAAAACGTTTGTTAACGAAATAAAATAAAAATGCTTTTTGAGAAACGAAAACTAACTGAAACTACATTTTATGTTGACAAAACTAACTATCATTACAGCGAAAATGTCCTTTGTTCTAGTCTTTGGTAATTAATTTAATACACGAGCCTTTGGGGATGATTTTAAATGTTATATTAACTCATTCACTGCCAGCCCAGTAAAAATGGATCTTTGACGTAGGGCTGCTCGATTATGGGGAAAATAATAATCAGGATTATTTTGGCAATAGTTGAAATCACAATTATCGGTTATTTATGTTTTGGCACATAGCGTTTAAAAATATTAGGACCAAATTTAAAAAAACAAAAATAGAAACACTATAATTAAGTTTTGGACCAAACAGAATTTATAATAATATATATTTATTTATGTTGGCAAAAATGTGAAAGTTGGAGTGCAGCATATGCACTGTGCAGTAGGGCAATATATATTTTTTATTTTTGGTACAAAAAAAAAAAAAAAATTAAACATAAAAACCAAATAAAAAATATTAAGACAAATAAAATTATTTGAAACACTATATTTATGCAAGTTCCTTTTGGATGAAACAAAATTGATCAAATTAGTTATTTAAAAAAAAAAAAGGTGAAAATGTATAAATTTAAACAACTCAATCTTTTTACTTTGCGATTATGCTGATTTTTAATTGTGGAGTGTAATAATTTAAATTATAATTGAATTTCAATTAATTGCACAGCCCTACTTTGACGTGTATAGCCGTCAATGGCACTGAATGAGTTAAGTATATTTATTTTTATATGAACCGAATGTAAGGACGTTTGAAAGTGTCACACAGAAGTGACGTCATCGAGCAGCGGCCAATAGAAAAGCACCTTCAGATGATGCTGCTCCAGGCTGACAATTTTGTGAGCTTGACTTTTGGCTCCAATGGCTCGTCTCGCCTGCTTTTTCATTTAACTCAGCCGAAATGCAGCACTAGCTAAGAAATGCATTGTTTTTTATTTTACTATTATTTTTTTTTATTTTACCAGGGTGTTTATTAAATATTGCGCACAAGTAATACACATAAAAAAAAAAGGAAAACTAATACCGAAACTAAAACTAAACTTTTTTTTTTTTTTTAATGACTAAAACTAGTAAAGGCGGCCTCGCAGTACTGAGTACTCAGGTTCGAGTTCAGGCGCCGGCCTTCCTGGGTGGAGTTTGCATGTTCTCCCCGTGCCTGCGTGGGTCTTCTCCGGGTACTCTGGTCTCCTCCCACATTCCAAACACATGCATGGCAGGTTAATTGGGCGCTCCGAATTGTCCCTAGGTGTGCTTGTGAGTGTGGATGGTTGTTCGTCTCTGTGTGTCCTGCGATTGGCTGGCAACCGGTTCAGGGTGTCCCCCGCCTACTGCCTAGAGCTAGCTGAGATAGGCTCCAGCACCCACTGACCCTTATGAGGAATAAGCGGTCAAGAAAATGGATGGATTGACGGATGGATGGATGGATGGATGGATGGATGGATAAAACTAACAGAACCACCCTGAAAACTAACTAAAATTTAAAAAACAAAACTCAAACCAACTAACTTAAATGCAAACTCCAGAAGTATAATAACCGTGCCCCATGCAGCCTTGATTTGACACCGGTGCGCGTATCTTCCTTGCCACGGGCTTCGTATTCAAACTGCATTCATTAGTAAACAGTCGGCCAGCTCGAAAACAAATAGTTAGCGTCACTCACTCACATTAGTGGTTGCATGCAGGTCCACATCTTGTAAATAAAGTAGCAGAGCCAATGCGAAGCTAATTAACTGCTTAATTAGAAGCACCTCCAACACACCTGCGTTGCCCGTTCTAATGAGCCGCTGCCCGTTGGAGCAGAAATGTGTGTGCGTGTGAGTGCGTGGTTGCTCGCACACGCTTCCCTAATAGGGCTAAAGACTTTCTTGTTACTTTATTGTCAACATTAGATTACACTGGCCATAAGTCCCGTTTTCCCACACGCCTCAAACTATCAAGATTGACCTGCCGTGCAGCGATTGGCCAAATACAAAATATCAAAAAACACGGACACACCAACTAGGCCAAAATATCCTGGATTAAGAAAGGTCAAATATGGTTACCCATCGGTTAGAACCTACTCCTCATTTCAAATGAACGAACTGTTGTGTCCTCAACATGATGGTTTTGGTGTTTTTTATCTCAAGCATTGTGTATGTTTCAAGACATTATGAGCATCCAGGAATTACAAATATCACCTAAAAGCCAACAAAGTGTCCTGTTGTGTCTTGTAAAAGTAAATGTTTGTTCTGAAGTTATTGAGGACATCAATTTCTTTTGTTGCCAGATGAGCACAATGTGTCTGTTTTAATACATTGAACTAGACAAATTATTATTATTATTATTATTATTATTATTATTGAATGTTCATGTTTAAGTCATCATCAGAAAAAATTCAGGAACTAGGGGAGACCGGGGCCATTTGTATCACTTTTTACACTTTTATATATTGCTTGGAATCCATACATCACAAATAAACAAAACGTATACCAGAGGAAAGATCAAAGTCTTGGGTACATTTTTTGTATTCATGTCATTTTTGTACTTTGAGTCAGTGCCGAGTTATAAGCCATAAAACTGAGGGAGTGAACATGTGACCTGTTGCCCCACCAATGGGTAAGTTGTCACACTATATGGGGTAAGATGTCACATTGGATTTTGCAATTAATAAAACAAGGACAAAATTATCCTTGTTCTCCTGTTTGTTTTTCCATCCAGAGAAATTGTTTATCATTAATTGTGAAAATTTACCATAGTCATTGAGCAAACTTTATCATAAAATATTCTGAAATACGTTAAAGTCCTTAGAAACTGCTGGCATATAGGTCATAGCTCTCAGGCTCAAATTTGCTTCCCTTATACTGGAAATTTGAGATTAAATTCAATTTAAAAAAAATAAAGCAATTGCTGGATGGATGGTTCATTATGAAACTTCAACCAGTCTTGACTTATGAGCATACTGGAGTTGTAATAACTGGAAAATGCATTTTTAAACAATGAAACAAAACCGAGCAAACTAAATTCCTCACTGTTCCGAATCATCATCGGAAAAGCAATTCTGGCATAAGTAAAAAGAGTTGCCAGAGGTGCATTTTTCATCGGCCCATTCTTTGCATATGTGACAACAAACCCCGAAATGACAAATTGCCCCAAACGACCATGTTGGCTTATACTTGCTCTAGTTTAAAGTTAGCTTAAAACAGAGCAGTGACTGAGGCATGACAAGATGTCTGAATCTCTCCCACATGATTTGCTGCTAGAATTCGTCTATGTACGACACCTGTTTAAAAAAAAAAAAAATGAAGTTGAAATTTTCGTTGCGCCCTCTGGTGGGGAAGAAAATTGCAAGGTGAAAACTTACCCGTAATACAACTAGCCCCGGTCTCCCCTCCATTTGATTATTTTTTTCAAAAGACATTTTTCCATCAACACTTTTCCACTATTCATCTCCCACCAGCAAAGTTACAGTAAAAAAAAAAAAAAAAAAGAGGTTACAGATAAATCTGATTACACCAAAATTAAACTCCTGTGGCGCCAACTTGACATAATGGGATTGTACCCTTAGGTCAAAAGTCTAGACAAATAATTGTATACTTTTATTTTTGTGAATTATCAATTAATTAGCAAATTATTGCTTCTCCCCAGGCATTGGTAGGCTGACCTAATAATCAGACGGTGATAGTTACCAGAATGAGAAATTTGATTCCCCACTAACACTGCTTGCGAGTTTGGCTCCTAAATTTATTTCTGGAACAATCACATTAAAAATGGAATTGGTACATTTTGATACAGATATTGCTGGCGGAGTTGCTCAGCGGCACGAGACTGTGCTGACACGTACGCAACAAGCTACTTTCACACAGTTGCCCATTAACGCAGCCGTAGTTGAAAAGCTGCTAATTATACAGTGCAACACTTCTTTGCAGACATGTGAGATGAAATCTCAGCCAACGGACCTCGGCGTGCTTCTGTGTGCGCAGTGATGAGCACAATCTGATGTATGTAGTGTGTGTGAAAAAGAAAGTGACTGACAAGTAGAACTTTATCTTCTTCTCTCAGTCGCCGCCCCTCATCTTTGTCTCTTTTCAACGGAAACAACAATGGTGGTCCGAGGGGGTTCTTTCATGTGAATGGACCTTAAATTGTCCTTAACGAAATTAGCCACAGAAGTCTGGGGGAGGGGAAGCATTCACACCCTTCACCCTTCCAATAGAATAGGAAATCAAGGACAAACAGTAGAACTGGCCTAGAACGTTTGGCCTCAAATATGGACTTGATCCTTATTTTGAAGCGACTCTGCGAGGGCGGTTGACTGAAGCGCAACCAGCAGGAACAACATCGAGTTTTTCCTGCCAATGACGTACACAGCTGTGAAACAAAAAGAGGTAGCTCAAGACGATAAATAGCGCCAAGGAAGGGATGACAGCCAATCCGACGACATACACTGTCATATCATTGCTGTTTTGGGATGACTGATTGCAGTTGCCATGGCAATGGCTGGCACAGTGTGTGCATACTGCAATTGTGCCTCTGAGTTGTTATTTGGACATGCGTGTTGATGCGGAAGGTAAGAGAAAACGTGATGGTTATGTGGACCATGCAAAAATAATAACAGACAAATGGAACTACTGTACACAGTTCCATTCTATGTATTGTACCGTATTTTCCGCACTATAAGGCGGACCTCATTATAAGGCGCACCTTCTATGTATGACATATTTTACAAATTTTTCCCTATATATGGCGCTATAGTAGAGGCTGGGGTTACGTTATGCATCCATTAGATGGTGCTGCGCTAAAGGGAATGTCAACAAAACAGTCAGATAGGTCAGTCAAACTTTATTAATAGATTACAAACTAGCTTTCTGACAACGCCATTCACTCCCAAAATGAATAAACAGCTGTTTTATTATTTTCTCTGAGGTAACGTATTAGTATTAGCTAGCGATCCAAGATGGCGGGATCTTCTGCGCATGCGCGTCACCGATCGTGCAGGGTCACCGATAGCGTCTTGACAGCGAGACCTGTTGCGGCTCAATATTGATCCATATATAAGGCGCACTGGATTATAAGGCGCATGGTCAGCTTTTGAAAAAATTGAAGGCTTTTAGGAGCGCCTTAGTGTGGAAAATACGGTAAGTCTTTTTTTTTTTTTTTACAGACCTGACTTGCGCACCTTTCACCTATGTGCAATCTTCCATCTAGACTCCTGATCCACCAAATAGGCTTGACTCACTGAAATCTGAGATAATGTAAATCATGGAGCATGGAGTGTTCTTGAGCCGTGCAAGTTTCATTCAAATCACTTTGAAAAATATAGCACGCTTACATACGACAACACATTTCATAGCGGATGTGTCGTTGTGGGACCTGCACACAACTAAGGTAGCCAGGAGTCCTGATTTCGACACGACAGTCCTAATTTTCAGTGATGCGCAACCCTAAGCAGGATGCGGGTTTGCCCTCCTTTTTCCAGGAAAGCCGCTGGCCCGGACAAAGTGTGTCCAAGACTACTGCGCTGCAGAACTGGGGGAACCAGTACAACGGATCTTAAACCTCAGCCTGCAGACTGGGCGAGTGCCAACACTCTGGAAGACATCCCGCATCGTTCCTGTTCCGAAGAAGAACCAGCCCGGCGAGCTGAATGACTTCCGACCAGTGGCACTCACTTCACATCTGATGAAGATGTTCGTTGCTAGGGATGTAACGATATCCAAACATCACGATACGATATTATCACGATATGATGGTCACGATACGATAATTATCACGATATTGTGGGGGCGTTGGCGATATTTAAAAAAGATCACAATATTGTAGTAAAAAAAAAAATAAAAAAATAAAAAAAAAAAAAATAAAAAAAAGACACCCCATAATAAAAAAACAAAAAAACAAAACACAATATTGTGCTTTTGTGCAAGAGCAATGCATATAAACCACCTACAATCTCTAATAACAATTGAGACACTTACTTGGTAATGCAAGCACACATTGATCGCTTCACAAGCAAATTAGGTTCCCCTTCATCTGACAATTAGCATAGATTTTAAACATAGAAAGCCAAAACATCCCTAATGAAAATTAAATGGCACTAATAAACTAGCCACTAGAGGGTGCTAGAACTGCACAAATGAAATCAACCTGACTTTTTTTTTAACAGTTGTGTTCCTTTAAATATTGTGAACATGACGACGACGATATTGTGACAGTTTTAATATCACGATATCACGATATTGCCCTTATCGTGACATCCGTATTCGTTGCACAAGCTGAGCATTGTAAACTTTGTGAAGGGAGACGTAGCGGTTGTTCTGAATTGCACCCAGATTGTGTACTTTACATTGTGGCTGCATCCGTACTCATTATTTCCAAACCCCAGTTGACGGAGCAAAAACCATCCAAAAGGTCACGGTGATACCTTCTAATTGTTTGGAGGGGTGGGTCACAGGCTTGTTTTGTGAAACAAGATGTTAGCATGGCATGCTCATTATCAATAATGGCCACATGGTTAGAAACCGCGGTGCGTTCAGGTCAATGTTTCCAGCCTGAGCGGGTTAACAATCGGATGTTACTGAAGTCACGCTGTCACAACTTACACAATAACCGCAACCAGTGTGCAAACGTCAACTCAAAGTTGTTGCTGCTCATGCCAGCATCGCTCCGGTGGTCCACCAGAGTTATCCAAGTCTCATCTGTGACAGACAAGTGCGTAACAAAAATGATAAAGGACGTGCACGTGCACGTGCGCAGCCCACCCCCACAAGGTTCTTTTTATAGCACTTGAATGAACAAATATAGCTGGAGTCCAGTTGGTCATGCAGTGTTGTAATGTCAACAATGAGGTTACATTGCTGACTCGTGACAACAACTTTCCAGTCATCACACTTTACAAGTGTCACACATACACACGCTTTCTGTAAATGCGTTTGTTGTCACGTCCCCTCAAATCCTGCTGTCAGCCCATACGTAAATCGATTTTTTTTTTTTCCTTGCTGTCGGGCAGAAAACCCGTTTGCCAGCATTTGGCCAATTTCATTTTCCCATTATATTAGTTATTTTGCTGATTGCGAGAAGGCCAAACAAACCGCCATGCCATTGATTCGGCTATTTACCGCAGAGACAAAAAAACGTTTCCGACACAATCTGCAGGTTTGGGAGCAGACTCGCTTCTTGCTGCCACAATCGGCTTTTTAGGGAAGCTTTAGTGCCATGACAATTAAGACGGTTGGATAAGGCGGCTAGAATTGGGATTGCCATTTTCTGCTGCTTGCTAGTGAGCTGATCCACAGTGTGCACACACCGTGCATACACAATCGACTGGCAGCTGCTGTAAACGATTGCTGGGTCATCAGCTTCAGCAGGTTGCTTTCTGTCCAAGCTTACAAAATTAAGAATATTTGCATCACTGGAAATGTCTAACACAGTGGTGTCCAAACGGCGGCCCGAGGGCCATTTGCGGCCCGCTGTCCATTTTTCAGTGGCCCGTGACATATGCTAAAAATGGCATTTGACTTGGTTAAAAAAAATAAATAATAATAAAAATAATAATAATAAATAAAAATAAAAATAAAAATAAAAAAATGGAGATGGTCAAAGAAAGAAGGGAGGGTATCGAAAAATATTTTAGTTAACTAAAACTAATGAAAAAACTAAAACTAAAATTCAAAAAAACAATACTCAACTTATGGGCTTCTCTTAACGTCTGGTGGTGATTTTGTCCTAAACCCCCAACCTCCCAGCCTGTATTTTGTCATTTTGTGTTTGTCATGTAAACAGCAGGACGTTTCTGTGGAAAGACAGTGTTTACACACCTCCAGCCAATCGCAGAGCGGGGGGTGGTGTGTCACAAACGGGGCCGGGTGAATTTGTCAGCTGCGTGACGTCACTCCCGCGGCAATTTGACAGCACGCACGATTTTTCTTTTCACTAACCCACTCACTCACTCACTCACTCACTCACTCACAGAAGCTTACCCCCCCAGACAGTGTTTATACACCTCCCCCCCCCCCGCTCTGCGATTGGCTGGAGGGGTGTAAACACTGTCTTTGGGGTTTAGGACAAAATCACCACCAGACATTAAGAGAAGCCCATAGCTGTAAATTGAGTATTGTTTTAGAATTTTAGTTTTAGTTTTTTCATTAGTTTTTGTTAAATAAAATATTTTTCCATACCCTCCATTCTTACTTTGACCATCTCCAAAGATTTTAGTTTTTTTATTTTTACAAAACAAACACAAAATGGCAAAATACAGGCTTGTTAGGAAAAAAATCACCATCAGACATTTAGAGAAGCCCATAGCTGAAAATTGAGAAGCAGTTTATTTGTTTAAATCCTGTATTTAAAAAGTGTCTTTTCCTGAGTGAAAACGCCAGACCGGGCCTTTAATCTTAACTAGAAACAATTCTTTTTGAATGACAGGTGATCGAAGAAGTCACTTTGCTGCACTCCACATTTCCTTCTTTTCCTGACCTGCATCCAGCCACATAACTTTACGGCAGAGCACACCAGTTGCTGTCATGCTATGTGGCACGCTAAAAATAGAGATGCTATTACTGTGCCAGTCCCATGCTATTATCTTTGCAACACCATCTTGACATGGACATTTTGGAGGGAAGATCATACAGTATAGATGTATTTGTGTGTGTGTGTGTGTGCAGCTGTCGAAGAGGAATTATTGTGACGTCAGTGTGGTTTAGAGCCAGCTCATTTTCATATCAGAGGTGATGTTATGGTGCCATGATTGATTAATGTGTCTTCAGAAGGATACGCGGCCGTGTTTTTTTCAAAGACCCGCACATGACACGAAATAGCACACGCGCACGCAGATGAGATGAACACCAGGCTGTAAACGGCTCTTAATTGAAGCGCCGCATCCTTTGATTCATTATTTACGGGCCCGCCTCATTATTCCCATTCCACAGCGCTGCTTCCATCATAGGAGCAAATACAAAACAGGAGCCCAGAATAGCAAATGACCCAACATCATTATACCAAAGTGGTACAGGTGTGACAACATCAGACATTGAGGAGACAACAAATCAACGCCAAGCTTGCATACTTGCTTCATATTTAGAGCGTGGAAGCAAGAACGTGAGAGTGAAGCAAATTCTCTAACCGTTGCCGCACACTTTGAAACAAAAGCGGTTCAAATGTCTCTAATGATGTGGTTTCATCGGCTTTATACATTCCTGACAGGAGTCAACTTATATGAGCAGGTGTCAGCTTTTCCGGCTAATGGAGACGGCGCCTTGGAACAGACGTGTAACTTGTAAAGGGCTGATGAAAAAGTCATTTTTGAGTGTTGTCGCGAGACTGTGATGTGGGGGCCATTGAATCAGGCTGCAGGTTGCAGACTGGCCATGAAGAGGCCAAATCTTTATCCGCAGGGCTCTACACTAACTTTTCCACTACGTTTTTAAACATAGTGCAGAGGGAGCATTAATGCGCTCGCGCTGTGCGAGCAATTTTTTTTTTTCACTAGCACGCACTTGAAAGGTGCCCGCATTTGCGAGTGAAATGCTCGCACTGTCGAGCCCTGATCCGCCTTAGATAAAGCTTCTATACAAGAGTCCAATCACGACACGGGTTGGAAAACAGGAGCGTGTGTGTGTGCGTGCAGGGTTTGAAATTGAGCCAACGGCAGAACGGCATGCCTGCAGCATGAGCAGCAAACTTTCCCGAGAAACTGAGAACTCCAGCTGCCTTCCAAAGAGTTGTGTAACGCTTATCCCGCTAAACGTGAAGTGACGTTCCAAAACAGAGCAGAGCAAGGCCCGGGTCCCGTCTGAGGATGATGAAACCAGAGAAAATGATGGCGAGAAGAAGGAGCTCAGAGGAAGAAAAATGTACAAAAGAGAAGAAGAAATGCCAGCCCAAACGCTGGTGCTGGACTAAAAGAGCAACTTGTCAGTCAGGAGCCCAGCGGACACGCGAGGAGCAGGTGAGCTGAGGTTTAACTGATACTCACGCTGACGAGTCAATTACGGCCCGGCCAGGCGGAATGTCACGGCCGCCTGGACGCTAAACCGGCGGCTTAACCTTCACGCGCCACATCAATATGCCGCCGTCGCCGGAGAGGAAAAGAGACGGTGTGGAGGCGGGACTGCTGGGGGATGAGAGCACATACATGATGGCCAGTTTCAAGCATCACACACATTCAAATTCATGTGGATAGACGGGAAATTACACTAGTTTGTGTCATCATGGAAGTTACATTTTGATCACTCTTGGTTAATAGAATGATATCAAAAATGCACAAATCCTAATTCCACTTATGGGTGATTTTTTTCCCCTTCCTTCTTTATTACTAGGGGTGTTAAAAAAAATTGATTAGGCGATATATCGCGATACTACATCGCGCGATTCTCGAATCGATTCAATAATAGGCAAAATCGATTTTTTTTTTTTTTTTTTTTTTTTTTTAGGATTCACACCTTAAGCATGGAAGAATGTTATATGAACGGAACATTAAGCCTTAATATTTTTATTTTAATGCTGTTTAAACATGAAACAGATTACAACCTCTATAAGACTGAAATTTCAGATAAATAAATAATACATTTTCATATAAATCTTACACTCTACAAGCTTACTGATTAGTATTTTCTAAATTTGAATGAAAAAAAATCGCAACAAACGACTTATAAATTCGTATCGGGATTAATCGGTATCGAATCGAATCGTGACCTGTGAATCGTGATACGAATCGAATCGTCAGGTACGAGGCAATTCACACCCCTATTTATTACTGACAGTTTCCTTAATTTCTTCTTTAAATAGCTGCAAAGTTGCTAACATGTCTGCCTCACAGTTTTGACGTTTTAAAAATAGACCCAACTACGCAGGTAATGAACTTCCCGTACACAAATAAAATCAACTAAATCATGCATACACTAACATAGACCGACAGTAGATTTTCCTCATCATGACACATCGGCAGTCATTTGTTTCTAGGCAGAGTTTATGGACAACAATACAGTTTTGTATATGCCTCCAAGCAGATCTTTGGTGCTGATCCAAATGAAGATGAAAGGCTCCATTTTCTTTGAAAAAAAAAAAAAAGCACATCTGATCTTGTGTGCAAGCCTCCTTTAGCGTGTTTAACAATTTGGCAAAGCATGCTGCACCACGTTGGGCATTCGGATGGACCGAGGCCGTTTTCTGGCACACCTGACAATTTGGTGACAAAAACTAGACTCCTCTTTAGACCAGTTGAAATCAGGTCTAAGTTGTGGCACAGGTGGTGGACTGCGATTTTAGTGGAGCTCCGTGGACGTGTGTGCTGGATGTCACGTTCTTTCATTTATAAATATGACAACACACATGGACGCGTGATCAGTGGTGGAAGTGGTCCCCAAGTGGAGATGTTGCAGTTCCTCTGTTGTGTGCTGAGAGGTAGGATCCCAAACGCCGACACAAATAAGTCTTTATCGATTTATTCACATTGAGAGGCAGAAGCTAAGGGAGCGATACACGGGAACAGTTGAGCAATAATCTGGCGAAACACACACACAATTCTCAGACCCTTAAATAGACAGTTAATCAATCTCATTGGTTGTAGCTCAACATGTGAGTACTAGTACTGACATGGAATTCTCTGATTGGCTGTTGACTGCGTAATTACAGATAGTTCCTGACATCAACAAACATCATATAGCATAAAAGATCCTTGACATCATATAGTCCAGACATCTTACAGCCTAAAACTAGTTGAAACTGGATGCTGTTACATCAATACCAAAACAGATGGGTCGTGAACTCTGGCGCACGGTAATGAACTCTACTCAAACTTAACCCAGGCGTGACCCCAGACATGAGACAAGACCCAATGATTCGGTGATTTAATGATTCGATGAACGAATCTTTTGAACGGTTCTTTTAAATGAACTGATTCTCGTGATTTAGTTCGCCTAAAACAGTGCTTCTCAAATAGTGGGGCGGGCCCCGCCATGGGGGGCGCGAGGCTCCATCAAGGGGGGCGCGTTTAACCTCGGGGAACATGCTCTTTTATTTTTATTTTTATTTATTTTTTTTACTGTCCTAGAATGAAGTGCAATTGCACCTCCACTACATTAGGGGGCAGTGGCGCTCATTATTGGCAGAGTGTGCGCAGGGAGGATTCGCTCGGTGGTGTAGAGGTTACGTTTGCACTGAGCATGTGTGCTCCTGAGTTAATGTTGGTGATCAGTTTTAATGCATTATCATTTATTGATTTTATGGAATTTTATTTTTCCGTGTCATATGGTTTGACATGGTCAGTCAAAAAATGTTTGTATGTAAAGCTGGTCCATATTTTTTTCTTTTTTTATTCTCTTATACGTTAATACGGGTACAGTGTTATGCAGAGGTGTGCTTCTAACAATTTTATAGACAAATGATACTATTTATAGTCGCGTTGTTTTCTTCTTACTTCATGGCAGAAAATAATTGAGAAGCACTGACCTAAAAGAACTGCTCAGCGGGTGAGCAGGTCATCAGCGCTGCTGTTTTACAGGGGAAATCCACAGTGTGAGTGGGCACGGGGACAGCGCTGGCCTGCGTGTGCGTGCGTGCGCGCGCGCGAGGGAGACGACTCATCATTCTTATCTGCAGGGAAAGACTGCGCGACTCCCAAGGTGACTGCACTACTGCGACTGCCAGGGAATGTGAATTTTAATAAAGGCAAGAGGTCAGCGGGGTGAGAAAGAGTCAGGAATAGTTGCAGCTTGCACATTTCAACATAAATATATTACATTCCTTATGACTGGTGTGTGTGTGCGCGGACCGGGGGTGTATGTGTGGTGTAGGTCATTTCCTTCCTATCAGTGCTCATCTGTGCACTTGCTGAATTGAGAGTGAATGTGAATGAAGCGATGCAAAAAAGGTGGCAGAGGGTAACGGATGGAGGTAGGACCAATAGGGAACGATGTGAGGCGGCAGCCATGCACGCACACACAGTCCCGATTAGGGATGGGCGAGTACCGATACCAGGTATCGGTATCGGGCCGATACCAGCCTTTTTTCAAGTACTCGAGTACATGTGACGCAGACGAGTACAGGCGACCGATGGCAGAGGGGGAAGACGTTAAGTGAGTCCTCCTTGCCTGTAAGTGGCGCTAGCTTGCAGCAGTTTTTCACCAAAACTTCACCGGTTTGGAAATACTTCAAAATTGTGAATCTTAAACAAAAAGAGTATTTTTGTGTTTTATTTTGAGCGTTAAGACTATTGAAGAGTGACTGTGCTGGTTTTTTTTTTTTTTTTGGCAAAATTAAAGGAAATGTATTTGTTTAAAAATACATTTAAGTGATTTTTTTTTATTTGTCAAAATGTACTACTGGTATCGGCAGTTGGTATTGGTATCGGTGAGTACTGAGGGTCTGAGTATCGGTATCGGTATTGGTCTGAAAAAAAAAAGTGGTATCGAACATCCCTAGTACTGATGTTTATTTATTTATTTACTTATATTGTAATGTTTTATATCATCTTACAAGGATTTCAAAGAGTGCAGCAGCAGCGGCAGCTTCCGTGAGCTTCCTGATTGGCTATCGTTCTGTTTCACAATACAATCATCTTGCTAATGACCACATACATAAGGATTTGCCATTGTAAATATTGAACTGTTTTAACATTTATGATTGTCAGGCCCGACCATTTTCTGATCAGTTTGGGGAGGATAAAAAAAAAAAAAAAAAAAAAAAAAAGAAAGAAAGAAAGAAAGTTCTTGATAATCTATCAGAAACATCCCAAAATTGGGCCTTTATTGACTTTGATCAGAAGAGAGGAAAATAAACTCTCTAATTTGCCCAATTATTGATATGTATGTAACCCGCTTAAATCTTTTTTTTTTTTTTTTTTTACATCATCCAGCTAACGAAGAAGCAAACTGCAACGACACGCCTTAATAGTGGCGGCGTGTGCACGGAATACAGATGCATGCTTGTGGAGGCGGTGTCGCTGCAGAGAGCTTCTCAAATTGCAAACAGGACATTTTGCACTAATGAATTTGGCAGCTGTGTGTGTGTTTTGAGAGATTGAACGCGAAGATCTAATGGGCTCATATTCAGCAGGCTGTTTGGCATAGCCTGGAAGGAATGCGTGGATGGATTACACTGCTGGCTGCCACGTTGACTTTCCAATGAGACTCCACTTTGTCTTCAACCATATCTATCCATCTTGGCAAAATAAGAGCATGAGAGCCAAAGATTATTTTTGCATGGGTTTTAGTACCTACATTCTGTTCTCTCCACAAAGAACAGGGTGAAATATACGTACAGTACAGTTGTGCTAGAAAGTTTACATAAGGTAGAGTTATGTCAACTATGAGCACACTGTATGGTGAGAAAATGCCCATAAAATCTGAAATACTGTGGCCAGTGGGAAATATAGTATTATCGTACTATAGACTCAAAATTACCGTATTTTGATGGAAATTACCATACACCCGTCATAACCAAAATAGACTGATTCGCGACAGTCAAATATAGTCGCGCTTGTGTTTAAAAGCGCTCGCGGCTTACAGGCACTCGGAGCTTCGTTGCGGGTTAATGTCACTGATCTGTATATATTACTGGATAGCCAGGTAAAGACATCTGAAGCGTGTAAATTTATGGGAATTAAGCCTTCTTTTATGGCCTTCATGAACGAACTCAGGCTTTATTTTCGGTCTGTTGGACGTTGTAAGAACAAAAAGGCTATGAAGACTGTTTCAGTTTGTGTTTAATGTAACATATTCAACTCAACTCAAGTTTATTTATATAGCGCTTTCAAACAGCCTGAACTGTCACATTTAATTTGACATATTTTTAATTACCCCCTAGCGTTTCTTGTTTCTTGTGTGTGTTGTTTTTTTTTTTTTTTTTTTTTTTTTTTTTTTTTTATTTCTTTTTGTATTGTTTGAATGGTACTGGCTCGTTGTACTGGATTGATTAGTATTGAATAAAGGAAAGAAAAAAAAAAAGCCGCGAGGCCGCCATGTTACTACTCCCAAGAAAGAACCGTTCCTCAGTATGATCCTATACATTTACAGTACATTTGATACAGCACTTAGTAGAAACAGCATGATTTATGATGTTTTAAAAAAAAATTTTAACGTAAACAAGAGGACTTCAGACATTTTACAATTTGCCTTCAATACATATGCTGAATGTTGTTTACAGGATGAAACTCAAAGCAATACATTTTTTTAAACCATTAATTAAGCAACAACAAGGGAAAAAGGCTTACCATGTAAACCCGCAACAGGTTTCAGCCAACCGGCAACGTGGGCCTGGCTTTCCCATTCTTTTCTCTGTAAGTTTGTGGACAATGCTGCTTATTTCCCTTTCTTGTCTCTCGTCCCTCCTCACCATCACCTTCATTTTGCTTCGGTTTATCTCTCCTCTGTCTTGTCTTCTACTTTTGGCTCTCATTCACGTTGTTTTGGTGATTTGAGTCTTGCGCGATTTCCTGTCTGGGAGCATCTCCTGGGGGCGGGCACTTACCATTCAGCCAATCAATGCATGGACGTCATTCATTTCTCGCGCTCAGCGAAGCGCGATTGGCTGTTATTATGTCACATGACAACAGATGCCTTCATGGTTCGCAAAAAAACTGGCAGTTTCAGTTTCGGCGGCAATAATATGAAATGGTCAAATTATCGTACATTTGTTATTTTTTAGGATTATTGATCGTACAGAGGGTCAAATTATGGTACAACTACGATAATTATCGTACACCTGGCAACACTGACTGTGGCAATTGTTTTTGAGGTTGAAGTTGACATGAGTAAAGACGTGCATGTGAATTTTGGTGACATTCATAGCAAGTTTTGTGTCATGAAGCAACATTTAGCTTTTGTACATTTACAGTTGTGCTCATAAGTTTACAAACACCAAGTGTATGTCAACTTTCAAGCAGAACTGTATTTGAATAAATGACAACATGACGAACTAAACTGGAAAGTCTGTTGGAAGAGTTCTGGTTGAAAGTTCGGGGGTCAAAGTTAAGCAAAGTGTGGAAGCGTGTGATGTTTGTGAGTGGTGTCAACAACACAAAGTCAGTTGGGCCTTTCTCCAGTGCTCCATATTTGCGGGCCAATTGGGACAGACACATTACACCCGCAGCAACCCAACACTTGTGACCCCCCCCCCGACCGCCAAGTAAACACCTGACATCTGTATGAGAAAGGGCACCCATTTCACAGTGATCACGCGCGCACACATACACACACATATATCCAACGCGTGGGCTGTACGGGCAGTGGTGTGAAAGCCTAGGAAACATCCTGAAGTTTCCAGTCACATGCACGGAAAGGGTGAAACGAGTCCCCGAGTGATTCAAGTACTTCTGCTTGAGGCATTTTTTTAGACATCAAAAGTTCATTCGCTAATTATATACACTATAGCAATGTACATCGTTACAATGACAGGACATTGTATTATACAGCGCCTTTAGCGGCCGCTCATCGTTAGCGGCTAGCAGCATAAGCGGCTAATGCATGAGCTATCGGATTACCGTATTTTCCACACTATAAGGCGCACCTAAGAGCCTTCAATTTTTTCAAAAGCTGACCATGCACTTTATAATCCAGTGCGCCTTATATATGGATCAATATTGAGCCGCAACAGGTCTCGCTGTCAAGACGCTATCGGTGACCCTGCACGATCGGTGACGCGCATGCGTAGAAGATCCCGCCATCTTGGATCGCTAGCTAATACCAATACTTTACCTCAGAGAAAATAATAAACAGCTGTTTATTCATTTTGGGAGTGAAAAGAGTTGTCAGAAAGCTGGTTTGTAATCTATTAATAAAGTTTGACTGACTGTTTTGTTGACATTCCCTTTAGCGCAGCACCATCTAATGGATACATAACGTAATCCCAGCCTCTACTGTACCGCCTTATATATGGAAAAAGTTTTAAAATATGTGATTCATTGAAGGTGCGCCTTATAATGCGGAAAATACGGTATTTTTCAAAGGCATAAATGACTGCGCACATCTTGGTGCTGACCGGCTGACAACGTTGCCGTTCCTACTGATCACTTTTTAACAAGACAGGCTTACTCAAATGTGTTAGCCAGCAAAGCCGCCCAAAGTCCTAAAAATACAGTACATAGCTACAATAAACATATCCATGGTGGCCCATATGAAATTGTAAATATGGTTCAATGTTGGCGCGACTTGCCACTCGTGAAATGTTATGGCAGAGCTGAATTCACTGCGGGTGGTCAAGCTTGGCTTAGACCGTTCCCGGCGAGTGCCTGTTGTAATGGAAATTCAATGGAGGCCATGTAGTGTCATTCCAAGCAGTGTGGTGTGGTACCGGGCTGATGGAAAAGCGGCAAAAGAAACCATACTTAGCAGAACCACCACCACATACTACCAATTAGTATTTGGAGTGAACGAGCGAGCAGTGAGTAAGAGCGACTAGCAAGAACTAGCTGAAGCGGCTAACAAGACTGGCTAGCGGGATAAGCTAGCAAAAGCTAGCAAGAGCTTAGCGGAGGGAAACAAGTGGCTAGCCCGAATCATGGGAGTCAGCGACGATTACCTGCAGGCCTCAGCTGTGGAAGGTAAGCGCCGGTCGACCCATTCGGTCCGACACTTGCTATGAGCACCAGCAAAATGCTAACTACATTAAGATGGTGGTGAAATATATCAGCCTCCTGTAAGGCAAGTCGTAATAGCGATCACCAGACCTACGATTTAATGTAATTTGATGTGATAGAACTTTATCAAAATTAAGATTTTTTTTTTTCACACTGAATGAATTATTAGTTCACCACTAGATGGCGTTGAATAATACACTGTCTTAAGTTAAAAAAAAAAAAAAAAAAAAAAAAGACTAGAAAGAATAGCTTAATTAAGTGTAACAGAAAATATTTAAAGTGCATCTGAAATTCAAAAATAAAATAAAATCCTTAATTAAACTAACATTTTTTTGACTGACCATGTCAAACCATATGATACGTAAAAATAAAATTACATAAAATCAATAAATAATAATGCAGTCAAACTGATCACCAACATTAACTCAGGAGCACAATATTAAAAAAAAAAACAACAACAACAACAACAACAAAAACTTTAACCTGCAAAAAAAATTTATAAAATAATTTGTGCTGATTTTTTTTTTCTGTGTGCAAAGCGCGCTCAGTGCAAACAAAACCCCTACACCACCGAGCGAATGCTCCCTGCACACACTCTGCCAATAATGAGAACGCCACTGCCCCCTAATGTAGTGGAGGTGCAATTGCACTTTATTCTAGGACAGTAAAAAATAAAAAAATAAAAAAATAAATAAATAAAAAAGCATATTCCCCGAGGTCAAACGCGTCTACCTTGATGGAGCCTCGCCCGCCCCACTATTTGAGAAGCACTGTGAAAGGACGCCAAATGCCAACAATGGACAATCAGACAGGTTTCACAAATAAAATGTCCGCTCCCAGCAAGCTATTCTTCGTAGCACAAAGCACAAATCAACCTTTTTGTGTTACCACGACGATGCCATCAGCTCAGAAAAGGGCTGCTGTGCAGGAGAGCTGGCCCACGTTTCCATGGTGACAGTTGGAGTAAAAGCTGATGTGTGGGCGACCCAGAGCCAGCCGGCAACATTGCTTTTAGGGGTAAATCTACAAAATCAAAAAACAAAACAAAAAAAAAAACAGGCAAGATGTAAAAATGGAAGATTTAAACAAAGCAAGACTATTGCACAGGATATGAAATCATTTCTAATATCAGGCCAAGTGTGGAAATCCAATTTCACAGCTGGTGAACAATATCAAACAAACATGGCGGCTGAAGGAGCGCCCTCCAAGTTGAGTGACGCGGCGGGCGCCACCACGGCAGACATGAAAGCGGATGAGGTGGGTGGAAGGGCAGGCGAGCTGGCAAGCGTCGTCCACAAACGGCTCCAATCTCCATATTCGGCCCATTTCAAAAGCACATCAGCCGCCAGATATTCCCATGGCCTCACGCGGACCTCAAGGTGGGGGGGAGGGGGCTTTTTAATGACCGGCATAATTAACTCATTCACTGCCAATGACAACTATAGACGTCAAAAATCCAAGCAAACAGCCAGTGTTAATTTTGAAAAATAAAAATAAAAATAAAAAGTAAAACATTTAATTTTAATAATAACAAAAAAAAAATTTTTTATTTAGTTTTAGTTATTCTGACTAAATTTCATTAAAGCCTTAGTCATAACTCAGTCACCTGATTGTATTTTAGTTTTAATCCAATTTTAGTCAACAAAAATAAAGAGCAATTTTAGTCGACTAAAATTGACTTTTAGAGGCCGAGACCCAGTATGTGGTCTCAGTAAGACCAAGACCGACCACAAGAACGTCAACGCCCAGGAATCCGTTCTACGCACGGTGGTAGCACTTAGCAATGAAACTGCTGTCATCGTTGTTATTAATAACAACAATGATTAATAACTATGAATGAAAACAATGAATAACTAAAACTAAATTCAGATTTCTTGTCAAAATTTGCACTGGCTGTTTGCTTGGATTTTTGACGTCTATAGTCGTCATTGGCAGTGAATGAGTTAAACGAGAAGACCCGCTCGGCCCGTTTCGGCCACGGCGGGTTTGCGACGTTGTAACGAGGAATTGAAATCAGCGGCGGCGGGTGAGGGGGCCAACGTGGGGGCGGACGCGCCTTTAATGAAGAAGATGAACGAGGGCGATAGCGAGAGGAGGTGGGGGTCACCGAGGGTGCTCACCTGGAACTTCATTGTGGATTTCGAGGGCGAGTCATCCCAACGTGCACGCTACAGACAACCTCACCCCCCCCCCCCCCCCCCCCCCCCCCTCCCCCACCCCCCGCCCGCCTGCCGTTTCGGGAACTGTGTGAGGGGGAGATAAGTGGTTGAGCCCTCCACTCTGCCCTCTCTGGAGCTTGCCGTTTGATTGACACATGCTAACAAGGGAAGGTGTTGGACAGAATTGGCCCATGCACGAGTCACAGCAAAGCGACCAGGGGGACGG
Organism: Festucalex cinctus; assembly: GCF_051991245.1. Lineage (NCBI taxonomy): Eukaryota > Metazoa > Chordata > Actinopteri > Syngnathiformes > Syngnathidae > Festucalex > Festucalex cinctus. Next base: position 4,207,743 of record NC_135412.1, read on the forward strand.
CTTCTTGTTCTTTTTCAGCGTACGAAGGTGTGCGTGCTACTTAACCATGCAGCTACCACCGCAACACCACAAGGAAGCACAAATATTCGTATTACAACATGAATTTCAATTCTGTCTGAATTCTTTCATTAACCTTCATGCAATATTCATCGTGGAAAAGGAAAAAAAAAAAAAGGGTATGAAAAACAAACCATGGATGTGCTCCAACATTTAACAGGTTCTTCATGGTCTGCCCTTCCAGAAAGCTTCAGAGAGAAATAGCCAACTTCATTTATAAAACACTTTAATGAGTTTTTAGCTTAAAAACAGGAAGTGACGTGACCTGTCAGATATTCGTTCCATAGTCTCGGTACAGCCACTGGAAAGCCCCCCATCACCAATCACAGGGATGTAACGATAAGGGCAATATCGTGAAATTAAAACTGCCACAATATCGTCGTCGTCATGTTCACAATATTTAAAAGGAACACATCTGTTAAAAAAAAAGTCAGGTTGATTTCCATTTGTGCAGTTCTAGCACCCTCTGGTGGCTAGTTTATTAGTGCAATTTAATTTTCATTAGTGATGTTTTGGCCTTCTATGTTTAAAATCTATGCTAATTGTCAGATGAAGGGGAACCTAATTTGCTTGTGAAGCGATCAATGTGTGCTAGCATTAGCAAGTAAGTGCCTTAATATTGTTATTCGAGATTGTAGGTGGTTTATATGCATTCCTGTTATGTACAAATGCACGATATTGAGCTTTTTTTGTATGAGCTCTGTCTTTTTTTTTTTTTACAATATTGTGACCTTTTTTGAAACAGTGTCAAAATCTTAATACCGCCCAACCCGAGTGAGCAGTCAGGGACAGTAAATTTACCTCTGCTGTCCCAAATGCCATCGTAAGCATTGACCTATATTTTCCCAAATTGTAATATTTGTTCCATGCTATTGTATTGTCTTTTCCGATGTAGATCAGTCTCCTGAGATAACACATCCTGGAGATGTCCTCCACAGCAGGAAGTGCAGTGATGTGTTGGGAGTTTTTTTTTTTTTTTTTTTTTTTAAACCACCTTTTGCAATGCTTTCCGGTGTGAGACAGAGCAGTTGCTGTCACTATAGTCAGGTAAAGTTCATTTTCTATGCAAACGAGTCTTTTGATCCATGATCCCCTCTCGCCGTTTCTAGTCTAGTTTTCGCTGTCTCATCTAGTCGTGAGTACGCAAACCGCTTATTTCAACACTTAATGGGCGTTCATGTTTAGCGTTTGGCCCTGGCTGATGCAAGAAGCTTTGCTGTCTTTGTGATGTCACGGTTAGCCTTGACGATTGCGTCACCTTCAAGTTGAAACTTTGTTTTGCAAATAAATAATAGTCGTTACTATTATTTGTGTCTGCGTTTTTGGGATCCAACTCTTGAACATAACAATCATAGCCTCGTGCGTGTATTTCATGCCATGTCATGTGGAACAACCCAAAAAAAAAAAAGTTCTTGAATCTTTGAATTTAAAGGAAAAGGAAATTCCTTAAATCCTTGAAAACTCAACGTTAAATAAAATGTAACTTAAAAGGACAATGAGAACTAACTCAGTGAGAACTCAGCAATGCAAGCAAACAAGAGCAGTGACTTGTCTTCAGTGTTGCCAATTTAAAAGATCCTCTCCACACCATTTTAGACTTAGACTTAGCATATGTGATTACTAATATTGTTTTCTTAATTCAGTGCTTCTCAATTATTTTCTGCCATGCCCCCCCTAGTAAGAATAAAACATCTCGTGACTATAAATAGTATCATTTGTCTATAAAATTGTAATAAGCACACCTCTGCATAACACTGTATTCGTTTTAACGTATAAGAGAATAAAAAAAGAAAGAAATATGGACAACAAAGAATAGCTTCATTAACTGTAACATGCATCTGAAAATGCATCTGAAATTCAAAAATAAAATTAAATCCTTAATTAAACTCTAAACATTTTCTGACTGACCATTTCAAACCATATGATATGGAAAAATAAAATTACATAAAATCAATAAATAATAATGTATCCAAACTGATCACCAACATTAACTCTGCCGCACAATATTAAAAAACAAACAAACAAACAAAAACCTTGTAACTTGCAAAACAAAAACCTGGTAGCCACTTTCACATGAGCTCATCATTTAGAAATGTAGTTTTATCCACGTAAATTGTGAGCACCAGCACTACAGTGCATGTAATTTTATGAAGGGGCCGGTAGTACAGATGAACAAATTAAGGCTTTCTAATGACTGTAATTACAGATTTTAAAGTGTTTATGTACTCGTTTATGACTTACTAATTGTAAATGATCTGATATTTCACACGCTAATTACCCAAATTGCTGCTTGCGACAAACGTGGTTGAACAAACAAGTACAACTTTGCCAGAGTTACGCACTATTTCAAGCGTTTCGCAAAACGCAAGTCATAGCTAGGGTTGATTTTGGTCAAATGAATCTGAAAACGGCGATTGTTTTTGATTGTCTGTGCGACCGATGCCGGTTTGAAAGGTGCAGACCGGAGCGTCGTGGCTGACTGGCAGAGGCCTGCCCTCGGTTGGCTTTGATGCTAATTAAGGACTGATTAAAAAAAAAAAAACGGCCTCTCTCCACAGTAATTATCCCCCTTTCAGGACTAATTTTGCCAATCAGTGCCATCTTTATTTCGGAGAGCAAATTGGGCCATAATCATCATCCTGGAGGAGATCTAATTGCTGCTGCTGATTTGGTCCTTATCAGAACACTGGCTACTTCTATCAGTCATCTGACAGAGCTCATTTATGGGAGATGATGTGCAGAGAAATTAGGCTGAATATTATAAAAGTGATGACTAATGAGGTTGTATTAGTTAAGACTGCGCATTTGAAATATGCATGCATGTGAATAAATGAAGCACAGTGAAATCATTTCCACATTTATTAATGCAAAATAGTTGTATAAAAATGAACGAGTTAAATTAACTGATAGAGGCACTCTGCATAAAGTCATTTATAGTCTAAACTTGATCAAACGTTTTACACTTTATTAGAAACACCAAATTGTAGCTATAAAAATTGCATTTCATTTGCAAATGTAAATGGCTGGCAAAAAACAAAAAAAAACTATTCTCATTTAAACATAATTTCCTTTTCCTGTATTGTGATTCCGACATCCTGCGACTCCAGGATGTCCTCACCATGTCCTGCCCATTGAAGCCCAGTTTTTTGGGAAATAACCGTTGATTCTATGAAAAAAAAATGCAGCACAAAGTTTGTTCTATATGTCGTTTAAATACCCTAGATTTTACAGTTCTACGCGATTTTAAATACATCCACATGCTTGTACATATACAACATATACAGTCTGCTTTTTGGCCATCATTACTTTAAAAAATAATCTCAGGATAATATTTCACAGACTTGCCAATAGTTTCAATTAAACAGCACCTATCATGGGGTTCTTGCGTCTTGGATCAGGCCGTCGATCATCTCTGTAGCCATAGCGGTCCGGGCTGGCATAACGGCCCGGGCTGGCCTGCCGGTGGCCGTCCCGCCCGTGTCCGACAGCCTCATAGTGGTGGCGTCCTTTGCGGCCAGAAGTTGGGGAGGGAAGAACGTCCTGGGGCGTGGCGGCGCGGTACTGCTGTCCGGCACGGGGAGATGAGGTGTGCTGACGTTGGTTGTGGGACGCTGGCTGATGGACGGACTGACTTTTGTCACGGTGGTGGTCTTGGGAGTGAGCAGGGTCTCTGTGCGCAGATCTGGAGTGGGTCGGGTAATCATATGGGTCCCTCCTGAAAGACACAAATTCAGAAGGTGTCGACACGGGACTGTACTGATTTAACTGGTGTCAGCGGCAAGTGTCGGGTTGCATCATACTAGCTGTAAAAGATTAGGATTACTGTATTTTTCGGATTATAAATCGCGGTTTCTTTTCATAGTTTGGCCGGGGGTGCGACTTATACTCTGGTGCGATTTATGTGTGAAATTAACACATTATTATATCATTTCACATGTTATTTTCACACTAAACCGCAAGAGGGCGCTCTAGGCCTGTGTTGATAAGTTCAACATTGTATCGTCTACCTCCCGAGTTGGGGGAGTTGTTTAAAAGTGACACCGAGGATGAAGATTTCATTGGATTTCGTGATTTGGAGTGAAACTGCTAGTTTGGTAAACTTGTTAGCATGTTCTTTATGCTAGAGTTATATGAATAACTTGTAGTGATGGGAACATAATTCACCCACGGAACGTTGGGACGAAGGGAGAGTTCCGGGTGGGAAGGTTTTGTTATGTGGAAAAGGGGAGTTAGCCTGTTAGCTTCTAGCTGAGTCAATAAAATGTCAGCCTTTGGCTCCGCCCTTCAACACTCCGCCTCCGACTCACGTCACTGCTCGCTACAAACTCTTAATATGTTACGTCGTTACTGACATTACCAGGCATGTCAGTCATGTAACGTTAGTATACCGTACACTTATTCAGCCTGTTGTTCTCTCTTTTATTTTTATTTTAAATTTCCTTTCAAGATGACATGTATGTTTTTGGTGTTGGATTTTACCAAATAAATTTCCCCCCAAAATGCGACTTATACTCCAATACGACTTATACATGTTTTTTCCTTCTTAATTATGCATTTGTTGGCTGGTTCGATTTATAATCTGGAGCGACGTATAATCCGAAAAATACGGTACCTTAGATAAAATAAGATTAGATTCCATCCTTAGTCCCCACAAGAGCAACATAGGAAAGTTAAGTGGAGGGCGCAAATACTGCATGTGCTGATTCACACGAGGCTTGCTGGAGTTTGGCTAACGCTAACTCGCTTCCCTTCTTGTGTCATCATACCGAAGCGTCTCCGCTGTCCAGTCCCGAGTCTGGCTCAGCACCTGTTGACTGGCCAATTAGAATGTCTCACTCAGCACAGATTAGGCAGCGATTTCGGCTGAGTTCAGCCTTTGCCATCAGGATATTCCTGGACCGGAGCTGGCGTGCTATACAAGGACGTGTGCGTGCGCTTTGACCACCCAAACCGAGCGGTGCCGCGCAGGTGGTCCCAAGAATGAACAGCTCTGCTTTGTCTGTCAGCAGGGGTGGAGTCATGCACAACACATGCGCCGCTGCCGCTCAGTTCAAGGAATGTTAAGCTCCGTTTCCACAAGGATGTACAGTTTGCAATGGGGCGGCGTGGCTCAGTGGCATGGTGTTCGTCTCCCGACCCAGAGGTTGTGGGTTCGATCCCATGCCATTGTGACCACGTCAAAGCATCCTCGAGCAAGTTACTGAACCTCCAATTGCTCCTGATGCTGCGTCATCAGTAGGTAGTCAAAAATGTAAAGCGCTTTGAGGGCCTTAGAAGGTGGAAAAGTGCAATACAAATGAAGTGCCAAGTGGCATTTGAGATGAGATTGGGTCGATTGGCAAAAGTTGCGAAGGGAAGATTGGGAAGGGAAGATCATCCACAAGAAGTACAATCAAACTTAATTCATACAAGGTGGGTCAAAAATGCTCATGGCTATGCTGTATTTGAAATACTTTCTCTTATCCTTCCTCTAATAAAAAAAAAAAAAAAAGTGGACTTAGTACTTGCATTGTGGGGGTAGGGGGGATCCGCCCGGAGTTCCTCAAGGCTCTGGATGTTGGGGGGCTGTCGTGGTTGACACGCCTTTACAACATCGCTTGGACATCAGGGACAGTATCTCTGGATTGGCAGACCGGGTGGTGTTTTAACCTTTTTAACAAGAGGTGTGTACACAGAGATCGCATTCCTCAGCCTCCCCGGTAAGGTCTATATTTAGTATTGTATTTTACTGTCACGCCGCCACCAGAGTGGCGGTTCATGCTTTTGTTTTCACAGTCAGGTTCCCGTTTTATTTTGAAAGTATTAACTCTCCTCTCACCCCAGGTCACTTACCCTTCCTGCAGCTCACTGATTACCGGTCCACGCCCATGATCACCACCACCTGTTCCCAATCAACCCGGACATAAAAGCCACCTGCATTCTCCCCTCCGTTGCCGAAGTGTCACATCTCAGTGCATGGAAGCGTTCTCACAGTCCTTGATCCACAGTCCTAGTTTGATGTCTTGCCTTGCTTTGTCTTGCGCCCTTTGTTTGCCCCTTGTTTTCCTCCCTTGTGGAGCGCCTTTAGTTGTCCCTGTTTTTGAGTGCCCTTTTTGTATCTCCAGTTTGGAGCTCTTTTTGTTCAGCCTTTTTTCCCTCTTTGAGAGGTGTTTTGAGTTTCGTTATATTAAAACTGCAGCCTTGTTGGCCAACTGTCACTCTGCGTCTGAGTCCTACCTCCTCGCTTCGTGTCAGTACACTTCGGCCAGCATGGACCCAGCGGAGAAGTTGGTGGCTGCACTTCGGCAACAGGCTGCCCGCCTGTCGCACACGGAGGAGGCCCAGCAGGCTATGGTCACCCGGATGGATGAGCTCTCTGGACAGGTGCAGGAGCTGGTGAGCCACCTGCAACACGCCACGCCGAACGTCACGAAACCAGAGACCGCTGAACTACCGATCCCGACTACAGTCGTGTCCGGGGCTGGTTTGAGATTGGCTTCCCCGGAGCGATACTCGGGAGACCAAGGACAATGTCAGGCATTCCTGACCGAATGCGACATACACTTTGAACTCTCACCACAGGCATTCCCCACGGACCGTTCCCGCGTGGCCTTTATGATTTCCCACCTGACTGGACGAGCCAGAGACTGGGCCACCGCGGAATGGGCACGGCACTCCCCGACTTGCTCAACCGCAGCCGGGTTTAGCAGGGCACTTCGCCTCGTGTTCGATCCAACCAACATGGATCGGGAAAAGACTCGAGAGCTTAGTAACCTCAGACAAGGCCGAGAATCGGTGAATGATTATGCAATCCGATTCCGAACTCTAGCGGCCAAGAGTGGCTGGAATGACACAGCCCTTTTTGACCACTTTTTAAAGGGGCTTTCCACAGCCATGCAAGAACTCCTACTGCCCGTGGACTTACCTGGCGATTTGGACTCATTGATCTCGTTGGCCATCCGCACAGGTCATCGAAGGCGAGATCTTTTGCAGACCAGCGGACATCAACGGGGACACGGCTCCGGATTCTTCTGGCATCCAGAAGCAAGAGGCCCTCCGCAAGGTGCACTTCCCCAGTCGCCCACCGCGGGAAGGCCCAGCGAGAGTGACGAGGAGCCGATGCAGCTGGACCGCGCCCGATTGTCTCACCACGAACGCCAGCGACGTCGTCAAGAGGGGCGGTGCTACTATTGTGGAGAAAGAGGACATTTGGTGGTCGCTTGTCCCACCAAGCGAGGCCCTCCGGTGACTTCCGAGACTCCCAAACTGGTCAAGAACCGAAAACTCACGCAAGTCACGATTTCCTGCAATGCCACTTCCACAGACCTACTAGCTCTCATTGACTCCGGAGCGGACGAGAGCCTCATGGATTGGGGTCTGGTAAAGAAATTGCAGGCCGGCACGGAACCACTTTCGACCCATATGAGGGCCAGGGCGCTCAATGGCAAAGACCTATTCCTCATCACGCACGTCACAGAGCCACTCGAGATCCACATTGGACAGCACAGAGAACTTCTTCGCTTCCATGTCTTCCGTTCCTCTTCACACACACTGGTCCTGGGTCATCCCTGGTTGCAGTTGCACAACCCCCGCATCGACTGGCGATCGGGGCGAGTCCTGGACTGGGGAGATGATTGTGAACACCATGGGGTGGAGCGGCCAGCGGCAGAGGCACCTCCCGCTGCCATCCGACAGGTGTCTCTCGTGAATGACCAGGATTACCCGGACTTGAACACCGTTCCCACCTGCTATCATCCTCTCAGGGAGGTGTTCAGCAAGACCAAGGCCATGTCACTTCCCCCACATCGATCCTATGACTGTGCGATCGAGTTGATTCCTGGATCTACCATCCCCAAGGGGAGATTGTACTCGGTTTCGGGTCCCGAACGCAAGGCCCTAAACGAGTACATAGACACTTCATTGAAAGCCGGACTTATTCGGCCCTCGTCATCGCCGGCTGGAGCCGGTTTTTTCTTTGTGGGCAAGAAGGATGGCTCATTACGCCCTTGCATTGACTACAGTCCCCTGAATGAAATCACAGTCAAGAATCGTTATCCTTTGCCCTTGATGTCTTCAGTATTCGACCAGCTCCAGCAAGCCAAGATATTCACCAAACTGGATCTCCGCAACGCCTATCATCTCGTCCGTATTCGTGCAGGAGATGAGTGGAAAACTGGCTTCAATACTCCACGAGGCCACTACGAATATTTGGTCATGCCCTTTGGACTCACTAATGCGCCAGCGGTTTTCCAGGCCATGATTAATGATGTGCTCAAGGACTTCCTCGACCAGTTCGTGTATGTGTATCTTGACGACATATTGATCTACTCACCGGATTTGAAAACCCACCAGAACCATGTCACCCAGGTCCTGAAACGCTTGCTAGAACACAAGCTCTATGTAAAGGCTGAAAAGAGCCTTTTTCATGCGGATACCGTCTCATTTCTGGGATTCATTGTATCTCCTGGCAAAGTCGAGATGGAGCTGGAGAAGGTCAGCGCGGTCAGGGACTGGCCCACACCGGAATCCAGAAAAAAGGTGCAACAGTTCCTGGGCTTCGCCAACTTCTACCGACGCTTCATCCGCAACTTCAGCTCCATCGCTGCTCCACTCCATGCCTTGACCTCGCCACAGCAACGCTTCGTCTGGACCCCGGAAGCCAACGCCGCATTCAACACACTTAAGAAACGTTTCACAGAGGCTCCGATACTCAGAGTTCCCGACCCTACCCGCCAGTTCGTGGTTGAGGTAGATGCCTCCAATCTGGGCGTCGGAGCCGTGCTTTCCCAAAGGAGCCAGGAGGATGGAAAAGTGCATCCCTGCGCCTTCTTGTCCCGGAAACTCTCAAAGGCCGAGCGCAACTACAGCGTAGGAGACCGAGAATTGCTGGCTGTCAAGGTCGCTTTGGAAGAGTGGAGGCACTGGCTGGAGGGCGCGGAACACCCCTTCATCATCTGGACAGACCACCGCAACCTGGAATACCTACGTCAAGCCAAAAGACTGAACCCACGACAGGCCAGGTGGTCATTATTCTTTAACAGATTCTCGTTTTCTCTGACCTACAGACCCGGAAGCAAGAATGTTAAAGCAGACGCTCTTTCGCGTATTCATGACCCGGAAACCACAGCAACCGAACCTGAACCCATCCTGCCTAGAGACTGCATTGTCGGAGCCATGTCCTGGCAGGTTGAAGAGGATGTCAAGGAGGCCCTCCAAGACACGATCGTTCCAAAGGAGTGTCCACCACGACGGCTCTACGTCCCGGAGGGTCTACGAGCACAGGTGATCAATTGGGCACACACCTCTCGTCTGTCTTGCCACCCAGGCACTCGCAGGACCCTGTTCGCCGTCGCCCGGAGATTCTGGTGGCCTTCTATGGAGACATCGGTGCAGGAATACATCAAGGCTTGCCCAGTTTGTGCCAGGAATAAAGTATCGACTCAACCAAGGATGGGTCTCCTCCAGCCACTGCCGATTCCCTCAAGACCCTGGGCGGAGATTTCTATGGACTTTGTTACTGGACTTCCCACCTCACAGGGTAAAACCACGATACTTACAGTTGTCGACCGCTTTTCAAAGATGGTCCGCTTTATTCCCTTACCCAAGCTACCCTCCGCCAAGAGAACAGCCGAAATCATGATCGACCAGGTATTCAGGATCCATGGATTCCCGCGACACATTGTGTCGGACCGCGGGCCCCAGTTTGTTTCTCGTTTTTGGAAGGAGTTTTGCAGAGCCATAGGAGCCAAGGCGAACCAAACCTCAGGCTATCACCCAGAGGCCAATGGACAAGCTGAGAGGCTCAACCAGCAGCTGGAGACCGGACTTCGATGCTTGGTCTCCCAAAACCCATCCACTTGGAGCAAGAACTTGGTATGGGTCGAACTTGCACATAACTCCTTACCCACCTCTGCCACAGGAATCACGCCATTCAAATGTGTTCACGGATACGATCCACCTTACTTCGCGGACCTGGAGGAGGAAGCCTCAGTTCCCTCGGTTCTCGCCATGGTCCGCAGATGTCGCCGAATCTGGTCAGCAGCTCGACTGGCACTACAGCGTCAAGGCGACAGGGTGAAAAGAGCTGCTGACCGGAGGAGGAAGGCCGCACCCCAATACCAGCCAGGCCAAAAGGTATGGCTTTCCACAAAACACCTTCATCTCAAAGTTCCATGTCCAAAGTTGGCCCCTAGATTCGTGGGGCCGTTCCCAATTGCCAAGACCATAGGTCCTGCCGCCGTGCGCCTTCGCCTGCCTCGATCCCTCCGCGCCCACCCCACCTTCCACGTGAGTCAGGTCAAGCCAGTCCAGGACAGTTCCCTGGTCCCGCCCGAGCCTGCGCCGCCCCCTCCGGAGATGGTGGAGGGGGGCCCGGTGTATAAAGTTAAGAAATTGTTGGACGTCAGAAAGCGGGGCCGGGGACACCAATACCTGGTGGATTGGGAGGGTTACGGGCCAGAAGAGAGGCAGTGGGTGCCCGCCCGGTTCATCGTGGACCCCTCCCTCATTGACGATTTCTATGAAGAGCACCCTGACATTCCTGGGCCGTCGAGAGCCGGCCGTTGAGGGGGGGGTACTGTCACGCCGCCACCAGAGTGGCGGTTCATGCTTTTGTTTTCACAGTCAGGTTCCCGTTTTATTTTGAAAGTATTAACTCTCCTCTCACCCCAGGTCACTTACCCTTCCTGCAGCTCACTGATTACCGGTCCACGCCCATGATCACCACCACCTGTTCCCAATCAACCCGGACATAAAAGCCACCTGCATTCTCCCCTCCGTTGCCGAAGTGTCACATCTCAGTGCATGGAAGCGTTCTCACAGTCCTTGATCCACAGTCCTAGTTTGATGTCTTGCCTTGCTTTGTCTTGCGCCCTTTGTTTGCCCCTTGTTTTCCTCCCTTGTGGAGCGCCTTTAGTTGTCCCTGTTTTTGAGTGCCCTTTTTGTATCTCCAGTTTGGAGCTCTTTTTGTTCAGCCTTTTTTCCCTCTTTGAGAGGTGTTTTGAGTTTCGTTATATTAAAACTGCAGCCTTGTTGGCCAACTGTCACTCTGCGTCTGAGTCCTACCTCCTCGCTTCGTGTCATTTACATTTTGTCCTGGCCGTGGACCAGTTCTACACCGTCAGCAGGGTCCTCAACGGTGCATGGGATTTCGCCCAACGAGATGTGTTTTGTGGACTTGGAGAAGGCGTTCGACCGTGTGCCTCATGGTGGTGCTTTGGGAGTACAGGGAACCGAGCCCCCAGATGAGGGCTGTTCGGTCCCCGTACGACTGGTGTCAGAGTTTAGTCCGCATTGCTGGCAGTAAGTCAGATTCGTTCCCAGTTAAGGTTGGACTCCACCAATGATGTCCTTTGTTACCGATTCTGTTCCTATGGATAGAATTTCTCGGCACAGCCGAGGTGTTGAGGGGGTTTGGTGTGGTGGCCTCAGTATTGCATTTCTGCTTTTTGCAGATGATGTGCAGCAGAAGCATTTTTGTTCCATTAATAACAGCAAGTCGTCCGGGTCCTGACGGATCAAAGCAGCCCCAGAACATCCCGTTATTTTTATGCAGGTTGCACACCTTCCAAAAAAAAACAAAAAAACTAATAGGTTCAATCACTTCTTCTTGAATTTATTTGCATGATGCCGCTATCTTCCTTTCAGAAATCTTGCCGCTTACTTCACTTTGTCTGACATGCACAATTGAAGTGATTTCTTGATTCAACAAATCTGCCGGTAATCATGCATGAGTGTGGACTGTGAAATTAACTCATTCACTGCCATTGACGGAAAAAGACGTCAAATGATGCATTTTTTTCTGGTCTGGCAATGAATATGTTAAAAAAAGAAAGAAAAGGAAAAAAGAAAACTCAGCCTTTTAGCATTGACTAACTCATTTTATCAAATGCACAGATGCGAAGAGTGATGCAATCCATTTGGGCAGTGGCGTAGTTAGGACTATTTGGGGGCTGGTGTCAGACAGAAGCCCCCTTAAATATTGTTAAGCTACATTATTTTTTTTAAACATGGTAAAAATCAATGAAGAAATTATAAATTGTTGATATAATGTATAGCAGGGGTGTCCAAACTTTTTCCTCTGAAGGCCACATACAGAAAAATAGAAAGCTGCAAGGGCCACTTTGATTTTTTTTTTTTTTTTTAGTTATTTAGTAACACATTCATTGCCAGACCAGAAAAAAAAATGCATCATTTGACATCTTTTTCCGTCAATGGCAGTGAATGAGTTAAAAGCAGTTTTCCAAAAACTGTGGTTAATCAGAGTTAATTCATGATTTAACAAGGGTGAAGAAGGCAATTACTTTTTCCACACAGGAGCAGATTTCTTTCCCTTAATCATTTAGAAACTGCATTATAGGATGATGTCTGTGAGACGTTCAAATTAGTTTGATTAGTTAAAACATTTGTGTTTCATATATATATATATATATATATATATATATATATATATATATATATATATATATATATATATATATATATATAGCAGCCAGGCCACCATGGCAGGTTGCCCATTCAAAGACTATGTCAACAACAGGCACACGCGTCCCGTGCGCGGTGGCTTTCGTTTGCGCGCGCCGCTGCTATATGGAAAACAATGCCAGTGGATATGCATAGGATCATTGGCAGGTTGTACTCGTACAGTATATGGGAACACCATCAGCAATAGTCCGTCTGTCAGTCCGAGGTCATACTTGGGCCGAAGGAGAGTGAGCGTGCAATCGAGGCACGCCGAAAGAAGAAAATCTGTAACATTACTGTTAATGACAGAAACAGATGGATTTCTCTGTCCCCAGTTGCTGTAGCAGCTCGTGTCGAGTTTCCTGGAGGTTTTGACAGTTCATATTAAGTTCGCCACATGTCTGCACGATCCCACTCGCTTCTATTTGGGGTCAAGATGAGTTTTGGGGTTTGACACACACAGGGATTCCTGAATACCACACAGTCATGTACATGGCAGTCTATGTATTACGGGGGTGTCCAAACTTTTTCATTTGAGGGCCACATCCGGAAAATCGGAAGGACGCAAGGGCCACATGATGTTATGAAGAGAAATTGTGTTTAGTCCTAAAAATTGTACAAATAATTTATTTGTGCTGTTGCATATTTAGAAAAATGCTACAGTATATAAACCAATTTATTTGTAATTTGGCAGTAGGGTTATGATAGTTTTGGAATTTTTCTTTTTTCAGGGTGGTTTTGTTAGTTTTTATTAGTTTAGTTCTTTAAAAAAATGCTTAGTTTTAGTTTCAGTATTAGTATTAGTTTTTGTATGTGTATTACTTGTGCGCAATATTTAAAAAAAAAACACCATGTGAGCGACGTCATCTGAAGGTGCTTTTCTATTGGCTGCTGCTAGATGACGTCACTTCTGTGTGACATACTTTCAAACGTCATTATTCTGGTTTATATCAAAATCAATCTACTAAAAAAATCACATTTAAAATCATCCCCAAAGGCTCATGCATTAAATTAATTACCAAAGACTAAAATGAAGGACATGTTTGCTATAATTATAGTTAGTTTTAGTTAGTTTTGTAAACATAAAATGTAGTTTCAGTTAGTTTTCGTTTTTTAAAAAGCATTTTCGTTTTTATTTTATTTCGGTAACAATATTGTTTTTTGAATATTAGTTTTTTCATTAGTTTTAAAATAAAATAACCTTTAATGGCACCTGTTTTTCGATACCCTCCCTTCTTACTTTGACCTCCAAACATTTTTGTTTTGTTTATTTTATTTGAGCTGAGTCAAATCCCATTTTTAGCATATGTCGCAGGCCACTGAAAAATGGACGGCGGGCCGCAAATGGCCCCCGGGCCGTAGTTTGGACACCACTGATGTATTTACTTTTGGAACTTACAGGGAGCACTAAGAACTCAAAGCGTTTACCTTTTGATGTATTTATAATATCATGATTGTATTTTCCCATAACCGGCTCAGGGAGGACTTGTGGTGAAGGGATGCAGAAAGACAGACATAAACAGAGGAGACATACGAATGCGAGTGGGAGGATTTATGGAATCACAGCGTGATTGTAAACAGGTAGCGCCACAGACGTCTCGGCCATGTGACAAAGGCAGCTAAAGACCTTTCATTTCCTACCGCCCGACTGTGAGCTCAAATGCGGTTTAGCTGGACAAACACGGCCGTCCCTGCAGAACTTTCAAAACAGGCGACGGCATAGGAACTCAACATCCAGAATCCCTGCATGTTGTTTCATTATCAACTATTAACTCATTTGCTCCCAATAACATGTAAAATATGTTTTTTTTAATGTTTTAAGTGTCCCAAAGACGTATTTATACGTTTATTTGTTTTTTTTTTTAATGCTAGAGCAAACATAAGGCTTTGATTCAGCCTCTCAACTGCAAAGAACGGTTGCAGAAATGGTAGTTATTACACAAACGGCCAGCAGGTGGCAGCAGAGCAAAGGAGATCAACCAGGGCCATCTAGAAAAAAAAAAGCTCAATTACTTAGAATTTTGAATAGATTTGTGAAAACTGATGAAACTTAGCTTTCTTCTAACGCTAATTGCTGCAAAACGGAAACAGATAGAAACATACTTTTTTTTCCTGATGAAAGAAGAGACTTTAATCATTCTTTTGTAGCATGCTTTTATAGCAATAGAACACAATTTTCTGTGGGCCTTGAAAAATCAGTCAAAATCCAGTAAAACAGACTGAACGGGATTGCTTCTGTGAAAATGGCGGCGAGTGAATGAATTAAGTGTTGGCTCACGGTTTGAAATGCAGCATGCAGCTGTTGAAAAAGAAAAAAACAGACATCCACAGACTTTTTATGATAATTAAATGAGGTGCACTGAGTTGCCTAAGTTCAAAATGAGTCCTTCAGAAGCTGCGTAGCTGAAACTTACGTCACAAGTTGTGACACCTAAAATATGAACAAAATGGCAGGAGGCAACATGCCAAAAAAAAATGCACGAGCTTCTTCTATTGTCTTTGTTTTCGTCTTCATCATTGCCAAAGGGTTCACAGAAGGAGACATGGCAGAGAAACACCTAACCGCCAGACCCATTTTGCCAGAATCAGAATACCAAAACTACCAATTTGGTGAAAAAGGCATGATAATAACTCGGGATGTTCGATACCACTTTTTTTTTCAGACCGATACCGATACTCAGACCCTCAGTACTCACCGATACCGATACCAACTGCCGATACCAGTAGTACATTTTGACAAATAAAAAAAAAATCACTAAAAGATATTTTTAGACAAATATATTTCCTTTAATTTTGACAAAAAAAAACAGCACAGTCACTCTTCAATAGTCTTAACGCTCAAAATAAAACACAAAAATGCTCTTTTAGTTTAAGATTCACAATTTTGAAGTATTTCCAAACCTGTGAAGTTTTGATGAGAAACTGCTGCAAGCTAGCGCCACTTACAGGCAAGGAGGACTCACTTCACGTCTTCCCCCTCTGCCATCGCTCGCTTGTACTGCGTCACGAGTACTCGAGTACTTGAAAAAAGGCTGGTATCGGCCCGATACCGATACCTGGTATCGGTACTCGCCCATCCCTAATAATAACAATGAAGTGTAGAAAAAACGGGAACTCGCACAATAAAATGAAAGATGAAAAATCGGGACCCGTTCTTCAGCAGGATGTTTCGGTCTCTGGCTCAGCAGCTGCACATTCATCAACCAATCATCAGCTTTGCCAGCAATGACAACGCACCATCATTGACCCCCCCAAAAAAAAAAATCCAATCACCTACAGGGAATGGTTGAGGGGAGGGGCTTTGATTGGATAACCTGGGGCTGGGTCACTGAGCCCCTGACCCGCTGCTTTGAATTGGTAATGAAGTTAATGTTGTCCATATGTCAGCGTGCAAACGTGGCCCGCAGCGTCCGGCTGCGTTGAAGCGCTCAGCTAACGCAGAGGCCGACAAGAAGCTCAGTCACAAAATCCTCCTCCCTGGGGGGTCACCAGAACACACTTCAAATCCTGTTTACTGGACCGGCGTGCACAAACTGCTCTTCCTTTGAGTTGGATTCAACAATGCAACAATGACGATGACGTCTGACGCCGGAGTAACTTGAAGGGAGCGACACAAATCTGGTCCGGTTTGACCTCGCCCCCGCCCCGACGTGCTTTCATTTGACGGGATAAAGTTGCATTTGCGGATTGACTCTCACTGTACTTTGCCTCAATTTCAAGCCATCCGCTAAGTACGATCCTCTCTCCATCTGCGAGGCGCTTTACTTGTGAATGATCCAAACGTGCGCACGCACCCACACGCACTCTCTCTACTCCCGTCCTTCCAGCTGCAGCTCTTCACAAAGGCAGCCCAAATGTATGCTAATGAGTGCCGGGCCAATGGCAGAGCCACCCTCATTTTGAGAGGAAATGGCTTTCAATGATGGTGGCACCCGAGGGGATTTTTGCACTAAGTTCAACTCCCTTCATCAAAGACACGTTCTATCCACTGCTGTTTTCTCGCTTTCCTCCCCATTCCTCCTCCACCTCCTTTTTCTCACCTTGACGAAGATACAAAACAAAACAACACTTTGAGAATATATTTATGTTGCCTGCTCCTCTTGCTGTATTGTTAAGTGCTGCGCTTCTTCACAGTTCTGACTCTTCGTCTCTCTTTTTGTCGAACTTCGAGGCAAATAGAAACTGTACATGTGTATCACACTGATGACAAGCAGGTAAGGCCTAAAATCATTTCAAAAACAGGGTTGATTTTTCCTGTACAAAATACAATGTATCAATATGTATCATAAGGATGAAAACAATATGTAGCCCATCCATCAATTGACAAGGTGAGTTGGAGCGTGTATCTTGCGTATGGGCTAGAGCAGGGGTGTCCAAACTTTTCCATTTGAGGGCCACATACAGAAAATCAGAAGGACGCAAGGGCCACATAATGTTATGAAGAGAAATTGTGTTTAGTCCTAAAACTTGTACAAATAATTCATTTGTGCTTTTACATATTTAGAAAGATGCTACAATATATAAACCATATATATATATATATATATATATATATTAGGGGTGTTAAAAAAATCGATTCGGCGATATATCGCGATACTACACCGCACGATTCTCGAATCGATTCAATAAAAAAAAAAATCTTTTTTTTTAAATTTTTTTTTAAGAGCTCAGAATTGTTCATTCGGTAGTCTTACCGATTCAACGTCTTATCATCATTGCCTTTTTTTTTTTTTTTTTTTTTTTTTTGTGTGTGTGAATCGATTTTTAAACTTCCATTTTTAATGGAAAAATATTCAACAAAACGTCTGACTTCGGGTTAGGATTCACACCTTGAGCATGGAAGAATGTTATATGAACGGAACATTAAGCCTTAATATTTTATTTTAATGCTGTTCAAACATGAAACAGATTACAACCTCTATAAGACTGAAATTTCAGATAAATAAATAATACATTTTCATATAAATCTTACACTCTACAAGCTTACTGATTAGTATTTTCTAAATTTGAATGAAAAAAAATCGCAACAATCGACTTATAAATTCGTATCGGGATTAATCGGTATCGAATCGAATCGTGACCTGTGAATCGTGATACGAATCGAATCGTCAGGTATGAGGCAATTCACACCCCTAATATATATACACACACATATATATACATATATATACACATATATATATATATATTTATGTAGTTAGTTCTTAACTATCCAATGTCATGAGGTCTCAGTTTGAATTGTTACTCATTCGTCTGCTCCGTGATGTTCCCCCTCGGTTCGCTCCCTGCTTTCGGTTATATCAGGCGGCCCAATAAGCCGTGAAATGACTTTTCTCTCCCCTCATCTCCCTATTGGTGTCCTCTCGACATTCACCTTGCATCCTTGCGTCCCTCTGCCGCGTGGCGCTAATGTGAAACCTTCCACAGAGAACTGATGAGCCACGCGTGTTTACGTCCCTAATTTGACAGGAGAGCAGCTAAACAAACGCGCGGCGCGAAACGCAGCGGCGGCAGTTCAAGCCACACGAGAAGCTGCGCATTGCCTGACAAGCGCCGAGCGTCCTCGGGCTGCTTCCGCGCGGAAGCTTCCTGCCGCTGCCGTGCTCTCTGGAGACCTGATCAGTCCTATTCCTGGGATGAGTAGACACTCCCAAGGCAAACACTCCAGATTTAATTATGAGCTCCAAAGAGGATTAGCTTGGGATGTGTACGTCTGCGTGGATGTGTGTGCGTGTGTTTGAGGGAAGGAGGTGGGGGGGGCACAAAGATCGTCATAATCCCGTCTTCTCCCCTTTCGTTGTGGAAGAAATACTTGCTCTTACCTCGTGTGTGTGGGGTGCAGCCGGTCCAATTCCTCATACAGGCGCGACGCTCGGGATTCTTCACCTCTGGGTGCCACCTGCAAGGGAAGCACAACAGAAAGTTGACTCTCCAAACTGAGACGCGACAGTACAAAACTGAGACCTGCAAAATGAACTGGGATAGGCACAAGCTCGGCCGTGGAATATCGCCCCCAAAAAAGAAAAAAAAATAAGCACCTCATTTATGATGGCTTGTCCACATCCAAAATGGTGAGCACCAAACGTGGGTCCCCATTTCAACAAAGGGTGCCGTATTTTCCGCACTATAAGGCGCACCTTCAATGAATGACATATTTTCAAACTTTTTCCATATATAAGGCGCTACAATAGAGGCTGGGGTTACGTTATGCATCCATTAGATGGTGCTGCGCTAAAGGGAACGTCAACAAAACAGTCAGATAGGTCAGTCAAATTTTATTAATAGATTACAAACCAGCTTTCTGACAACTCCATTCACTCCCAAAATGAATAAACAGCTCTTTTATTATTTTCTCTGAGGTAAAGTATTAGCATTAGCTAGCGATCCAAGATGGCGGGATCTTCTGCGCATGCGCGTCACCGATCGCGTCTTGACAGCGAGACCTGTTGCGGCTCAATATTGATCCATATATAAGGCGCACCGGATTATAAGGCGCATGGTCAGCTTTTGAAAAAAATGGAAGGCTTTTAGGTGCGCCTTATAGTGCGGAAAATACGGTAATTCAACACAGCAGCGTTGCATGAAACATTTAGAACGTGCTCACATGTGGCCGTATGGTTTCCGTGGTATCAAACAACAAAGGAGTGAGGACTGGAATGCCCCACATGTGGTAACACACACACACGGAACCACAAGTAAGCACTGCACCCTCATGATGAACATGTGTGAGTATGTTTTATGCAAACAATAGTGGTCTTATGAAAAAAAAAAAAAATGCAGAGTAGGGTGGAGGGGGCACGTATCCTTCCACCCTGTAGAGTGCTAATTAAAGCCACGCCATGTCATATAAACGGCAACTTTTAAAAGACCAACAAAACCGCCTCGATGACTGCAGACATATTTTCGGTGTTGCTGTTGGGTGACTCAGCTCACTCTCACCATGAGATGCTTCTTTTCTTCCTGTGCTCTGGGTGCAACCGAACGGCAACGATTGGAAGAACCATACCATAGACTAGGGGTGGGCAATATGATGACATAAGATTAAGAACTTTAATGTGTTGACGATTTCATAAAGCTGACAGATCGGCAAGATCGTCTGTACAGTTCCACTTTGTGCGGGCTCAAGCTTGGTTTATGCTTGATGCATCCGTGGGAGAATATCGAGAATATCCACGGAAAGCTAAAGTGATGCCGATTTGGTCCGGAAAAGAAAGTCCACCTGCATAGTGTGGAATTGGTTTGGCTTTTTTCCCCAGAGGATAGGCACAGACAGAAGTCATTTGCAAAGATTGCGGGGATGGCAACACAACCCGTTTAACTCATTTGCTCCTAATAACGTGTAAATACGTTTTTGTTTTGTTTTTTTAAATGTTTTAAGAGTCCCAAAGACGTATTTATGCGTTTTTTGTGTGTGTTTTTTTTATGCTAGAGCATACAGAAGGCTTTGATGCAGCCTCAACTGCAAAGAACGGTTGCAGAAATGGTAGTTATTACACAAACGGCCAGCAGGTGGCAGCAGAGCAAAGGAGATCAACCAGGGGCATGTAGAAAGAAAGCTCAATTACTTTGAATTTTAAATAGATTTGTGAAAACTGATGAAACTTAGCTCTCTTCTAATGCTAATTGCTGCAAAACGGAAACAGATAGAAACATACTTTTTTTTTTTCCCTGATGAAAGAAGAGACTTTAAACTTTAGGTTCCATGCTTTTATAGCAATAGAACACAATATTCTGTGGACCTTGCAAAATCAGTCAAAATTCAGTAAAACAGCCGGGAGCGAACGGGATTACGAAATGTGAAAATGGCGGCGAGTGAATGAATTAATCACATGCGGAGACAGCATCCGAAGCCGTACGCCGACAGCCAAAACAAACGGAGACCGAGACCAGCCGCTAGCAGATCCAAGCTAACACTTCTTTTACCAAGGGCACTCCATATGAAAAAACAAGCAAGTGGTGGAAAGGAGTAACTGAGGCTGTTCATTACATTTATGGTTACATTTGATACAAATTGCACCTATAAAAATTTCAATTGAAACCTGTTCAGAAAGCTTAGTTGGCTTAAACGTGTTTTTTTTTTTCTTTTAGGGTTTTATATACATTGTAAATATGTTTTAAATTTTACAAAAATGTTCAGAAATGTGAAGATTAGTCTAAAAATATGTAGTAAAAAAAAAAAAAAAAAAAAAAAAGAATCGTGATGAAATCGAGATTGTGAATTTCTTTTTGAAGAATCGTGATATGACATTTTGACCATATCGCCCACCCCTACCAAAGGCCATTGGGAGTCTTCGAAGTGACCCTATTTTGGTGAGTCATATAACACCACCTCACAAGGAGGAGAGACGCCCTAGTGGTGAATATTTACAATTTAAGAACTAAACTGATAAAAACTAACAGAACCACCCTGAAAACTAATAAAAAATAACTAAAATGAAAAACTCCAAAACTATAATAACCCTACTGCCATATTACAAATAAATTGGTTTATATACTGTAGCATTTTTCTAAATATGCAAAACCACAAATAAACTATCTGTACAATTTTTAGGACTAAACACAATTTCTCTTCATAACATTATGTGGCCCTTGCGTCCTTCCGATTTTCTGGATGTGGCCCTCAAATGGAAAAAGTTTGGACACCCCTGATCTAAAAGTTCAAAATGCTTTCAATCCATATCAGCACTGCCATTATCATTAAACTAACATTACAAACAAGCTATCGCTAACATACAATGGGGAATTTAGTTGGTGCATCTTATTACCTGTGGACTCCCTCAACAGAAATTTATTGCCGTTTCACTTATCTATCATCTCGCGTCTGGTCTGAGTTTTGTCATCCAAACAGGCCGTTTACCCGTCAAACCTGCCACACGCCGTTGCAGGAAAGCATGCGCGCCGGGCGTGTTGCTCACGTGCACACCGACAGACGTGTACAAGATCGCCGACAAGCTGAACAACCGAGCGCGGGTCATACACGACACGCGGGGGGTTCGACACAACAAACAAACACAGCTCAGTGAGCCCACACGGGGAAACACTTAATGCTCGATTCCGCAAGCACATACTCACTCGTTCTGAACGCCGTTGTACATTAGCACGTATCATTAGCATGTCTGGGTACGACAGGGAGCACTAATGTCTCTCAACAGGAACCCCAGAGCCACGATTGGAGAGAGGAAGTCTCTCACTGGCCTACTTCAATGTCTTTAGGTCTTGCTTTCAAATGTAAAAAGATCGTATAAAGTAAATATTCCATCTTTGTGTGGCAAGCCATATTTCATCAGGCAAATGGGACATTAGGCGCAGCAGGATGCTGGGAGTCAGGTGGAGCAGGACCTTAACTCATTTACTCCCAATAACGTATAAATACGTTTTTTTTAATGTTCTAAGTGTCCCAAAGACGTATTTATACGTTTTTTTGTTTGTTTTGTTTTTAAATGCTAAAGCATACAGAAGGCTTTGATGCAGCCTTTCAACTGCAATGAATGGTTGCAGAAATGGTAGTTATTACACAAACGGCCAGCAGGTGGCAGCAGAGCAAAGGAGATCAACCAGGGCCATGTAGAAAACAAAAGCTCAATTACTGACAATTTTAAATAGATCTGTGAAAACTGCTGAAACTTAGCTCTCTTCTAATGCTAATTGCTGCAAAACGTAAACAGATAGAAACATACTTTTTTTTCCTGTTGAAAGAAGAGACTTTAATCTTTCTTTTGATAGGTTCCATGCTTTTATAGCAATAGAACACAATATTCTGTGGGCCTTGCAAAATCAGTCAAAATCCAGTAAAACAGCCGTGAGCGAACGGGATTGCGAAATGTGAAAATGGCGGCGAGTGAATGAGTTAATGTGTGTGTCCGTGTGTTGAGCAAGACATAATGCACATTCTCACAAATTTGCAGGAAAAACAAGAGGTCAGTGGGGAGATACAACGTGGTGGTGAGGAGAAGAGAAGGAAGTGTGTTCAGACAAATTGAGGAAAATTCTTTTGTCTATTGATTATATTACCATAATAGCCTGGAGGCAGTGTCTCGATTAGCCCGTTTAAATCACGCACATGCACACAATGGATGCTTTTCAGAGACAATCCCATTTATCCAAACTTGACAGCCAGCTTTAGTGGCAGATGTCTGGGGGGAAGCAAAAAATAAAAAATATATCCAGGTCATCCTGGCAGGTGGATTTTGGTGCACGGTTTGAGGCGGTTAGGACACAATCAAAAAAGATGTCAGGCGGAAAAACACTAAACTGCAAAAAAAACTTTGTTTTGTGGCATTGTGGCTGCTTTGTGCAAGAATTGGTGAGGCTGACAAAGCAGAATCTTCCAGTCAGATTTCAATCAGCGAATCAGACTCGCACCCCCCAAACCGCCTCCCGCCCAATCACACCAAACAATCTCTGTCTTCTAAAGTGTATAATTGTGTTTGGCTGAGTGAGCACAGACTAACTCTTCTCCATTTTCCCCAAATTAGAGAGCTCTGCTTTGACGCTGCCAGATGAGACTGAGACACACGCACACGCACGCACACGCGCGCACACGCGCGCACAGGGGCGGCACAGCTGTCACATTCATCACTAAGTATTGCTGGAGCTCCGGAAATGAATTTCTCGGGAGCGCGGTGGGCTTTTGATGCAATGTTGTGACGCTCACATATACAATAAGGCTCCGATGAGAGTCCAAATGCTTTGACACAAAGCCCGAGCTTTCATTCTGCCACTGAGACGCACAGATTGGTCTCCTTCAAGCGGCTTTCCTCCGCTTTTCAAATAGCATAATTAGGATCCTGTACAGTTTTGCCTTTTCTTTTTTTTTTTCCACCCTTCTGCTTCCTACTGCCCGCAATTCATCTTAGATGCTAATTAAGCATGTTTAGACTATCATCATGCAGTATCGTGTTTCACAGCCGTTGCTACACTGCTTTGCTAAGTGGCAAATTCACTTTTGACTTTCTCACTATTGAGCAGATGCGCACTTCACCTCGACCATGACGGAACAACAGACACAAAACATTGTGCATGTAGCCTAAATTGATGCCATAATAGAAGGCAGAACGTGTTTATATGAGTTGAGTGTGTGTGTGAGAGAGAGAGAGAGAGAGAGAGAGAGAGACTTTTGCCACACAGTGAGGAATAAACACCTGGACCCATTTGGTGAGTGGGCTCGTTATCCGGCAATGTTGTGTATACGAGCACATACACTCACATACTTTTTTCCCTGCTGGTGGTGATTGTCTTCAATGTTTACTGTTTCGGCTTCAACTATCATATATAATGTATAGACCCTTTCATGGCTTACGTCACAATGATGTCACGGTGTTTACTGGAGGCAAAAACAACCGCTGGAAGCAACGGAAGTGCAGCTAGAAGTAAACAATGTCGTCTTGTTGTGTTTTTGGTTGCCAGAACCGTAACAGCACCAACAAAAACTTGGAATTCTATCGCATCCCAGCCTCTGCCGGTCAGAGTAATCACAGACGGATGTGGTTATTAAACGCGATTTGCAGCGCACACTTCATATCAGGTAAGATTAAACGATCAGCTTCAGCCTGGACAATGATATGGGCTAGACTTAGTTGTGATTGAAATGACTTAAGTTAGTCATTATTTGTGGGATTCCTTTTACATGCACGGACTTATAAAAAGTCCGTGTTGACATGCTACATGCTCGAATGCTAACTGCTAGCTAACCAAACGTTAGCTGTACGGTTCAGTTTTGTCGAAGCGAAAGCTCCACAATGGTTCCGATAACTTCTTGTCAAATTTTTGTAGGAGAGGTACATGCCTCGTATATCCTCGTCTTCTGTCCCTGTCGTTGACTTGGCAGCACTTGCGACCGCACGACACAAAAGTCCTCGCCCAAGTTGTTATATTCTCAATTTTGAACATGTCCATTCAAGACGTAGTTGTAGAAATGCAATGATTTATAAGCCTTCAGTCTATCTTTAGTATAAACGCTCAGTTTTTCTATAAGGTCGATTTAAATGTCCGGCCATTGCACGGTGGGTAGTCCCGTTAAATCGTCTATCCAGTGCGTGAGTGCGTACGGGTCAGTAAATATCGGCCCATCATCAGTCAGAGGGAACTTTTTAAAGTAACATTCACGGTCGTGGGGAGTCAGTTTACTCACATATTAACTCAAATGGCCGTTTTCCGCGTCCATTCCGACGTGAACTTTGTGTGAAAATATGCTGACCGGTGTTAGAACCACACGCCACTGAGGAGTTTTTGCCTCCAGCTAAGCCCCGCCCTTTAAATTGCATCACATTGTTTACAAACTTTAAAGGGGTCTATATGTACGGTATATGGGTGCTGTGCCACGAGATATCTGGGCTGAGAGGGAAATTATTCAATTTCACTTTTTTTTCATTAATTAAATGTATATTTTTGTTTTTATATCTTAGTTAAGAATTCAATACTTTTCCATTACTGTAGATGTATGCAGTTACAATGAACATGCTTCCATTGTCATTCCATTCCATTCATAGAGCAAATTAAGTCCGTTTTGTATTTCAGTACTCATACATTTTTCAGTACTCATACTTTCCATCACATTTTTGGCAGTGTGATTTTAGACTTTTCTTCTGGTTAAATGGCTCAATCAAATTTGGGAAACTGTTGTAATTGACTGTAACTTGAATTTTGCACTTGAACTGTAATCGTCAACAGGTGAATTTGGCCCGCCTTAATATATTTAAATGTTTATATATGCGGCCTAAATAAATGTAATATGTTTACAAACCCGGGAAGCCCATTGTGGTAATAGTAAGCAAATCTGCTTCACAGTTCTGACATTTGGTGTTTGAATTTCGGCTCTGGCTTTCCTGTGTGGAGCATTCCAAAAATGTCAACTATGTAAACTATGCTAGATTTACTGAAGACTCAAAATTGCCCATAGGTGCAAATGTGGTTTTGAATGCTTGTTTGTCTACACAGTATGAGCCCACAGTTAATGGCTGGTGAAAAGTTCAGGGTATAAACTTGCCTCTTGCCCCAAGTCAACCGGCTCCAGCTCACCCACGAACACGAGACGAACTTTTCAAAGATTTACATGGCAACAGGAAGGACCGGACCAGCTTCAGCTTTAGATGGAAAAAGAAGAATCCGCAGAGGAGTAGAGTAAATTGTGTGCAGGCGTGCATGTGGCCATAGGAGTGGCCCTGAGGTGTTTCTTTACTTGGGTGGGCAAAAAAAAAAAAAAAAAAATCCCAGCGAGTTTGACAGGATGTTACTGTACGTTCCCACTCAAGGTTCTGATAACAAAGTCCTTCCATAGCTACTAAAACTGTTAAAGGCTCGGTCTGCCGTTTTCACTCAGGAAAAGGCGCTTTTTAAATACAGGATTTAAACAGACTAACTAACAAAATTTGTTGGCTGCGTGAGGTCACTCCCACATTTACAGAAGCTTACATGTGTGAATGAGTGAGTGAAAAAAAAATAAAAAATCCGTGCGTGCTGTCAAATTGCCGCGGGAGTGACGTCACGCAGCCGACAAATTCGTCCGGCCCCGTTTGTGACACGCCCCCCCCCGCTTTGCGATTGGCTGGAGGGGTATAAACACCGTCTTTCCACAGAAACGTCCCGCTGTTTACAAAACAAACACAAAATGGCAAAATACAGGCTGAGAGTGTGGGGGTTTAGGACAAAATCACCACCAGACATTAAGAGAAGCCCATAGCTGTAAATTGAGAAGTAGTTTGTTTGTTTGTTTAAATCCTGTATTTAAAAAGTGAATTTTCCTGAGTGAAAACGGCAGACCGGGCATTTAAATTCACAGCAAAGCAACTGTGCACGTGTTAAACAATAAAGTGGATAATTTATTTATCTTTTAGTGTAAACTATCAAACAACTCTCTGTGTGTCATTCATTCCAATTTATGTTTGGATGTATTTCCACAAAAGGTCAATGATAACCCCATTCCTACTAAATGGAACAAAAAAAAAAAAAAAGGCCATCAATAGACTCTCCAGCTTAGCGAAAACCTCTTGAATCAGTCGCAGCACTTTGCCCGTGGGCCAGATACGAAAAAGGGAGAACGGCGGGTAGCTGCACAGCATCCGAATGAAGAGACTTAAAATAAAAGCGAGCGGAAAGGAGTACGTGCCGAGCCCGAGGGAAGTTGTGCGCCGATGACAGCCGAGAGGAGTCCGTGGACGTTACACCTCACGGTGACTTTGCTTCTGAATGAAACAAATGGGTGAAGGAACATCACGTTGGATTTCAACTCGTCTTGGGAGAAAGTGAACGTGGCCTGTTCCCCCGGCAGCTGGTCCTGGTAACTTCTTCAGGGTTATTCTGGGTTTTATGGTGGAAAAAAACCCAACAACATGTGGTGTGGTGTATGTAATTATACGGGCCGAAATAGTGCACCAAGCGCAAGCTATCCTTTAATTAGTGCTGGCTTAGAGCGGCGCACCAGGTTACACGTGTATGGGGGGGTGAGAGCGACAGTAAAAGGCCGCAGTACGTGTTCTGTGATCTCAGAGGAGGCCCAATGTCCAAAGCGTGTCTTGTAGTTATTGTATTGTGAGCTACTATATTTGTGCATGGGCGTGTGCACAGAAGCTTTCAAGCCTGCATTTGCTTCCTGCTTTAACAGCTTCAATTGTGGCCAAAGCTTGAGGTGACACAGATGGTGACGTTCTGCGTGTGCGGATGGATGGATGGATGGATGGGTGTTGCTTCTCTGTGTATGATTGTGGCGCGTGTTTACGGCATTTCACATGCTAAAACGCGTGCGGTTTGGTGGAGTCAGCCACAAGTGTGTTTTATCCTCCAACTTGCTTGGGCGGATTGCTTTTGTAAAGTTTGGACAATGAGCCACAACTTTTTATCCCTTACAATTCTGCTTATGTGTGGTTTCTCCTAATGACAGGAGCGCAACGTTTTCATCTATTTTTAAGTGTCTCTCCAAATCGCAAAAATTGTGTTTTCAAGAATTTTTCAATGTTGAAGTGTTAACTGCTCCCATGTTTAATTCATTAAGACATTTGGATCTGATTGGATAATATTTAGATTTGCTCTGTTCAATCGCACAACGTCGTCATACCCAAAACACAATACAGTAGTACCTCTACTTACGAAATTATTTGGTTCTGGAAGAAAGTTCTTAAGTAGAAAATTTTGTAAGTAGAGACGCATTTTCCATGTAAATGCCCTAATCCGTTCCAAGCCTCCCAAAATTCAGACATAAATTTTTTATAACACATAAAAATGCATCAAAACATGTAACAATACATGTTACAATTAGATTATTGCACAATAAATGAGAGTTGTGCATAATGAAAAAAAACAATCAATAGAGTAAATAATAAAAATGATGCTCATTTACCTTTTTAACTGCTATCTTTGTTTTTTGCCCTCTTTCTGGTTCATGTTCTCTCTCAGAAGTGTTTTTGCCTGGTGATTTGTTTTTTTTAACAATCTTATATATTATTATTATTATTTTTTTTTGTCATTCACTCACTCACGCTTACATCATGTAAGCCGCACATGATCTCCCAGGCGGATAAGTGAACCTACGCAATCCGGCACCGAAGGCAAGTGACGGTTACACTCCTCCACCCGGAGCCCTTGTTTTTTTTTTTTTTTTTTGTTTTTTTAACAATCCTTCGAAAATGTCCAAGGCAAACATCATCATAGTGAGCGATCGCCCGAATGGTGAACACTTTTTCTGGGTAATTCTTTTCAATAAATTCCAAAACTTGATGGAAACTTCAGGAACGGCGAGGCACCTTTTTCCAAAAAAGGCCCGTCTCGTCGCAATTAAAAACTTAGTGTGCAACGTAGCCTTCATCAATCGCCAATTGTTTGAATTTTTGCACAAATTCGTCGGCCGTTAGTTAATACATTTACGTAAAACTATCTAAACACCTCATGGCCCGAGGGGCGAATGACGAGGACGCTACATAGACACATTCCATTCTGTATCTACGGTCACATACGGTACAGGTCCCTCTGAGCCAATGGGATGCCAGGAAGATGCCAGTAATAGCCAATGGCAGAGCAGCTGTAAGTATGTTGCGTTCAGGAAACTCTGGATTTTGGATGCAGCATCTTGTGTCTTGCTGGTGCACGACATTCACTGGTATGTGACATGTTCACGGCATGCCGATCTAAGATATCCTATTGGCCCTTGAATGCTCTGAACCAATAGCAGGACAGCTTTTTCATGTTGAGGAAAATAAACCTTAAGTATCGGTATGGTATCGGTATCGGCCGATACTGCAAAGCTGGGTATCGGTATCGGTATCGGGAGCCAAAAAACGGTATCGGAACAACACTAATACATATTATATATATATATATATATATATTATTATTATTATTTTTTTTTTTTTTTGAAGAAGAAGAAAACATCCTAGATTCTCACTACAAATAGGATTTCAATCTTGTTTGCACATGCTGAATGCACTGTTTGGCATTTGAGAATGCATTTAGCGTTAATGTCAGTTGCGTGTGGATGTTATTTGCCCAACATGTTTGATTTGGGAATTGTCCAACTTTAGAACAGAGCCCAAGCTGCATTCTGTCACCTGAAACCATCAAATTGTCTCTTCCCGCCTCGTTGTGCTTTCTGTCAATACCTCCAAGTGTCTCTCTGTCGGTGCCTCCATCCCATCCCATCTGCCTCCTCCTCATGCCAATCCGACTCCCGTTAGATCTCGTTTCCTCTCATCCTCCCATATTCCCCCTTAGGCTCCATTTTCTTCACATTTTTCAGGGGCTTTGCTCTGTTGCTTTGTCATGTTCTCAACATCCCTCACGTTATACGTCATCCGGTGCTGCTCCCCCTTTCTCGGGTTTATCACCACCACCTTCTTATTTCTGCCTCAGGAACACACACCCCTTTGTCTGCTGGAGCAGCTTTTCCGTGGGCCACAGCACCGGCGAGCAGGCTCGCACAGCGGGAACCGCCAAGCCCACACATCATCTACACCTCTCGACTGCGTGCCGGCCCGAGATGTTCACAACGCAAGGTGTGCTCATGAGGAACTACTTGTCAGGTCAAAGTGGCGAGTTGTTAGGACACAGCGGGAGCAGATGAATCTCACCAATAGAACAATACAACAGCTTGCCACGTGGGTGGGGGGATTTGGGGGTGTCGTGTGACAGCCTAATAATATCTTTCTGATGTCTTCATCGTGCGCACGTGAATAAGAGCGTATTCATTACAATAAGAAACAGACAAAAACTATGAAGGGGCTTTGCCTGCGGGCACGAAGCGCCACGCATAGATCGGCAGCAGCGTGAAACGCACGCGCGCGTGCTTGCGTCTGCAAGAGAACGTGAGCCATCGATCACCCAGACAGGCGGGTGTGCGTTTACTTAATGATGTGGGGGGTTTTATTTATGAAGTGATGGCCAAAGTGAGGGGAGAGAGGGAAGGAAGGCGGGTGGCGGCGCTTGAAGCAGAGACAGCCCAAGGATGCGACATTAAAATATCATCAAGGTGATGGATGTCCATAGCACACGCAACATTAAAGGGAAATACAAAACACAAGAGATCGGAATCGGGACGTGTGGTAATGACGAGCGTGCAAACGACGCACAGTAAGTGCGAGGTCCTGCCATTACATTACAATGCCAAATGCACTCTTGTTCATCACCCATAGAAAATTAGTAGACGGTGATGCATGCACTGCGCTCATCAAACATTTCTGACAACATCATAAACATCTGAGTTTTTTTTTCCGATTCATCTCCTTGGTCGATATACCGTATTTTCCGCACTATAAGGCGCATCTAAGAGCCTTCAATTTTTTCAAAAGCTGACCATGCGCCTTATAATCCAGTGCGCCTTATATATGGATCGATATTGAGCCGCAACAGGTCTCGCTGTCAAGACGCTATCGGTGACCCTGCACGATCGGTGACGCGCATGCGCAGAAGATCCCGCCATCTTGGATCGCTAGCTAATACTAATACTTTAGCTCAGAGAAAATAATAAAACAGCTGTTTATTCATTTTGGGAGTGAACGGAGTTGTCAGAAAGCTGCTTTGTAATAGGGCTGGGTATTGCCGCCAACCTCACGATACGATACGTATCACGATACAGGGGCCACGATACGATACAAAACACGATACAGGGGCCACGATATGATACATATTGCGATACATATGTATCCCACATAAGACACATTTGATTTCGTTTTTTTAACCAAAATATAGGAAAATTGGTACACTGAGACACGTGGCAAAAAAAACAAAAACCGGATAAATACGTCTTTGGGACACTTACATGAAAAAAAACGTATTTACACGTTATTGGGAGCAAATGAGTTAACAGTGGGGGTTTTTTTCTGTTATGTTAATCACTCAAAAACATGGACCGAATTAAATTCAGGTTTGTATCAAAAACTTTAAACATTTCACAAGAAAAAAAAAAGTTTGGTAAAGTTTGATTGATCAGTCGTTTGATTGATCAGGTGAGCTGGCCGTAGCAATTAGCTAATAATTGCCTTTCGCTTTTCTGGGAGTTGTCAACCCGAAGGGCAAGGTCAAATTTCGTGAATATTGAGGTCAGGAAAAATGAAATATGTCATGTTCTTTGCCACTTAATTGGCATTGCCACCATTAGAGAGACTGACATTTATATGAAGATGAGAGCTTGTCATAATTACAAGTGTGACCTATTCACACATACAGGGAACATGGGAGAATGGTCAAATTAGAGGGGCATAGATAGGCCGGGGCACAGAGGGGAAAAAGTGTGGAGAGGAATGAAGGAGACTACTTTTACATTTATGGATTAATACTGATATAAACGCACGCAAAGACACCCCCCCAAAAAAACGGGTCAAATAAACTCAGTTGGGGTTCGCCTTCTGTACACGCAGACAAAAAAAATAAACAGAAGTCATGAATAGATACTTTAACCAGACTCTTAAGTTATGTCAGTGCTACTTGGGATCAACCGGCTTGAATGAGCAAATAAGAGACACACTCACCTTTGCTTTCAAACGTGTATGGAAAAAAAAAAAAAAAAAAGAGTGAGAATCCCGTCCTTGAGCTGCCAAGCTTGTGAAAAAGCCTTTTAACCAACCGAGGCTTCAGATATACGAGCGCATAAAAGAGCAACTTGGCGGCTAAAGGGCTGATCCTGCAAGGTCGATACATACAAGTGTGCTCAAGTTGATACTGCTCTCATAGAGCAAAAAAAATAATAATAATAAAATAAATGCTGATGGCACATTACATGTGTCACATAGCCAAGTTACAACATGGATTGCATTCGCCTTTCCAAGTTCCGATTGTACATGTGGTTGGTGTCACAAATATAACAAACATAAGTCATCCGGACTGTTGATTACTTCTGAGCGAGCAAGTGGACAAGCACACAACTTGTAAGCAAATACTTCACTAATGCCCCGCCTCCACCAATCACCCAAAGCGTCACTATTTAGTCAGATATCACAGTCCTAGTATTAAAATGACATGCATGTGTGAGACACAGCAGGAATGAAGCTAACTTCGCTTTTTTACTTTTCACTTATAAACACGAGTCATGTGGAAAGGTTTGAAAAAGTTTGACACTTCTTTGTATGTTTATCTTCAGCATGGTGCACAAGTGGTTATAGCATGTCTGCCTCACAGGTCTTATTCTATGAATTTGAATTGCAGGTGCTCAGACTTCCTCCCGCATTCCAAAACTTTGCATATTAAACATCCATAAGACAAAAAAAGAGCAAGTAAATATATATAAACATATATCCTATTGATTTTTTCTTCTTTTTAAAAAAAAAGATATTTAAGTAATGAAAAGTGATCAAGTTCCATCAATGTTAGTTTCTTTATTAATTATTGCAGTTGTATTACATTGCTAATTTTTTTAAATGAGTAACTAATTAATGTATCAGACTGCATTTTACCCTTTAATGGCCGGACTAATAAATTGTCATTGGGAAAAAAAAAAAAAAGAAAAAAAAAAAAAAAGCTGCCTTGCATTTTCTGTTTATTAGGGACACAAACAACAAAAAAACATACATTAAAAAAACAAAAAAACAAACAAACAAACAAACAAAAAACACACCTAAATTGTGTTGATGAGTTAATGAGTTGAAGGTCATTTCCAAACAAATGTCTAAAATTTAAAAACATTCTAAAGTTAGTGCGCCAAACTGATGCAGTGGATTTTAAAGGGTTAAAAGTAACCCTCCAAATCCTGTGTACATGTTCATGATACAAAAATGGAACAATATGTATTCAATTATTTTCAATATTTTGGTCATGGACTAACTGCTCCAAAAGTTGACTGCACTGCTATTCATTTTTCCCATAAGCTCTTTATGATTAATATTCTAAGTATGCTAAGTCAACAATTATACATCATTGTATAGAATGATTCTTGATAGCTACACAAATGTGAACGTCGGTACGGCTTCTTCGGAAAGCACATCACTGTCATGCTGACTTATCCTGCTTGACAAGATGGTCATGGCTGCCATAATATGGCAGCTGCTCTTACGTATGTAAGAATGGGGGCAGACACAGGCACTGCGGTTTCTGTTGATGTCTATGGTCAGATGCACAGTTTTGGTAGCTTTTGCTGTGTGTGCTTTTAAAAGTAGGTATTGAAACATTAAAAAAATGGTCTAAACCCTGGATTCATGAATTAACTGACAATTTAGAAACAGTGTGGAACAACTTCATTTCTAAATCTATTTTCAAAACAACGCAACAATCTAAGGATATAAATCCAGAAAGGTGCTTAGTAAAAAAAAAAAAAGAAAAAAAAGTGGTGTTGCACATTTATCCACAGAAATGTATCAACGGGTGGCAACAGACTTCCTTTATTTTTAAATATTCTCCATTGTCTCACCCCAAATTACATTTAATCCTTTGCTATTTTAGTTTCATCTTTTCCTGTGTTACTTCCAGGACGTTTTGTCTTGAATTTCCCGTTCTCACAACGTGTTTGTATGTGAATAGGGAGCAATGTGTTTCATTAATAGCTCCTTAGGGGACAAACACACTTTTATTTCTCACTGCTGGCAAGGCTGTCTTTTTATGGGGTAAAAAAAAAAACCCCAACAACAATCAGAGGGCACACCCACGCCGGCTGCACTTTAATTGCATCAGCGTTTGGATAACAAGAGAGCGGCAGCCAAATGACGGGAGCCACGCACGCTGCACAGGGGCGACGTGTAATGAGCGACACAAGCCTCAGGCCACAAAGAAAGCAGCTGCGTTGTGAGTCTATGAGTGGCTAATGACGACCAGCGTATACAGCTTCATCGCTCGGTAAACACGGACGACTGCGGGGGAAGGAAACGAGCGCAGCGGGAGGCGAGTTGAGGTTGGACAGTAAACCCGTCACATGTTTCCAGCCAGGCCTCGGCTTGCGTCTTTGCTCAGTAGAGCCTTGTGAAATATGAAACCAACTCTGAGGAATTGCCTTTGCAACTCGCTGTGGTCAAGGCAAAGTACTAAAGTATGACATTTTTGGATTTACTATTTCAAGGAATCCCATTCAAAAGTGGCGGTTAATGGCTATTGATTTCCACGAAGGTAGACTCATCATCGACATCATTTGTGCGCATTTTCTTCAATCTTGATCAATGAAGACTCAGAGATAAGATAACTCTAGCAGAGTGGGCTGGTCAGGAGAAGCCATTACATCACTGACAGGGCATAATAACAATAATAATAATAAAGAGAACAATAATAAAGATAACAGAAGAAGAAGATAGAAGAAGAAGAAGAAGAAGAAAAAGGTAGAAGAAGAAGAAGAAGAAGAAAACAGAAGAAGATAGAAGAAGAAGATAGAAGAAGAAGAAAAAGATAGAAGAAGAAGAAAAAGATAGAAGAAGAAGAAAAAGGTAGAAGAAAAAGATAGAAGAAGAAGAAAAAGGTAGAAGAAGAAGAAGAAGAAGAAGAAGATAGAAGAAGATAGAAGAAGAAGAAGAAGAAGATAGAAGAAGATAGAAGATAGAAGATAGAAGAAGAAGAAGAAGATAGAAGAAGAAGAAGAAGAAGAAGAAGAAGATAGAAGATAGAAGAAGATAGAA
This sequence comes from Festucalex cinctus, assembly GCF_051991245.1. Taxonomy (NCBI): domain Eukaryota; kingdom Metazoa; phylum Chordata; class Actinopteri; order Syngnathiformes; family Syngnathidae; genus Festucalex; species Festucalex cinctus. The sequence goes on from NC_135412.1 coordinate 4,242,251, forward strand.
GATAGAAGAAGAAGAAGATAGAAGAAAAAGATAGAAGAAGAAGAAAAAGATAGAAGAAGAAGAAAAAGGTAGAAGAAGAAGAAGAAGAAGAAGAAGAAGAAGAAGAAGATAGAAGAAGAAGAAGATAGAAGAAGATAGAAGATAGAAGAAGAAGATAGAAGAAGAAGAAGAAGAAGAAGATAGAAGATAGAAGAAGATAGAAGATAGAAGAAGATAGAAGAAGAAGAAGATAGAAGAAGAAGATAGAAGAAGAAGAAGACGAAGAAGAAGAAGATAGAAGATAGAAGAAGAAGATAGAAGAAGAAGATAGAAGAAGAAGAAGATAGAAGAAGAAGAAGATAGAAGAAGAAGATAGAAGAAGAAGAAATAATGTCTCTATACTGTTCCTGTATGGTACAGTCAAGGACAGAGGAGAAAAGACCTGACTGAAAAGAAAACTGCAGGGGGAGAAGAAAAAAAAAAAAAAGGGTTTTACGGAAATGTCACCAGTCTAAAAGATGCCTCAATAAATTAAATGAAGAGTAGAAACAGGTGCTGCCGGGATGCCATATGCCAACTCCAAATGTTGGCAAATGAGCTACAACTAACCCAAGTGGGTAACATGTATGGGGTTGTGTTTTTATAAACTTCAATGTTACAAATATATTTGCCAAGAATGTTGCGTTTTTAATCTGCACTTTTTCTTTTTTTGCACATACGGTGAAATCTTTTGATAAATAGTGGTTCCATTTGGATGGCTTCTATTTCAGTTTGACATTTAAATTTGAGTGACAATCCATACTATGATTACTTTACATCTTTCACTTATCCCGGGATCGGTACCAACTATTGAAACTATTGAGCCGATATTCAACTAATTTTGTAGTCAAAAACACACGGAAGTCTGGCGAGCATTGGCCACGCCCACCAAAATCTGCTCGTTTAGGCTAACAGTAGACCTTCCTAGTGGAGACTGCAACTCTACAACAAGGTACAATTTCGTGAACATTGCTTTTGATACAAGTATTGCAGGGGTGTCAAACATAAGGCCCGCGGGCCAGATCAGGCCCGCAAAGGGGTTTAATGCGGCCCGCGAGATGATTTTGTAAAGTAAAAAAAATAATAAAATAAATAAATAACATTGTAATGTCGGACTAATTAATCAGCCGGCCACAATCAAAATATATAAAATTTGTAATTTCACAAGGAGTCCTCAGACGAGCAATGCAACGTACGGGGGAATTGTCCTGGATGTCATTTTTTTCACACAACTTAAAGTTATGGTTTGTTTAATTGTTATTATTATTATTTTAAATCATAGACCAACATAAATGTGTTAAATACGACACAAATTCAATTACTGTTAACAAAAATCGATATGACAAGGATTAGCGTCCTTATAACAACATTAAATACGCCAGGCAATGCATTCTGGGAATGCATACAATATATATGCAAAACAGGTCGATTTAACACGTCCGGAACGTATACCGGGAAAGTGTTAGCATTTGTGTTATTCTTCGGAACAACATAATTACACTTGAGTTCTGTAATTTAGGGCTGGTCCACGAAAATCTGCGTATAAATGACGGTAATCGTATATAAGTTATATACCGTTATTTTACCGATGTGGCCCACTTGGTAATATATTTTCTTCCATGCGGCCCCTGAGCTAATATGAGTTTGACACCCCTGTATTAGGGCGTCCAGAGGATGGTTGGTGTCATTGCTGCAAAGCTCACATCAGGTGATCTTTAAAGTATTTCAAACTGCACATCATCAAATCTTGTGCATCTCATTTCTATTTGGTTCATGTCGAGTAAAGAAAGCAAAGCATGTGCCACTCACCCTGTGAGGGTTGTTCTCCAGCACCCTACGTCGCGCTGCGTCCAGCTCCTCATAGCCTGGAGCCGCCCGGGGAGCCTGTGGGTACTCCCGCCGCATCCCCTGGCCCCGCTGATCACTGCAATGACATGCATAAGTGATGCGGACCGGTCGTGTTTGGAGTCAAAACGCGCACGGATTCTCATGAAAGATAAACACCCGCGCACGTCGAGAGTCTGCTCACACTATAAAGCAGGTGAAATGAAAAGAACACGATGCAGTCTGCATCATCTTCCCTCACATTCTTTGGCTGCACGGTGACAAGCAAGGAAAGAGCACATCGAGGCTGACAAGCAGACAGATAACATCCACAAAACAGACTCTCAGCTGGCATCAGAATATGAAGGGAACTTTTCAAGGTGGAAAAACCGGAATACAGTGGTAACCGCTACTTGCGAACGTCTCTTCATGCGAAATTTTCGAGTTACGAAACGGCTCAACGGGAAAATCTTGTTACGAAAGAAATTTCTAGATACGAAAGGTAAAAATACATTATACATCATTCATCCCGCGGCCCATGAGGTGTTCCCATAGTTTTTCGTAAATGTATGAACTAACGGCCGACGAATTTGTGCAAAAATTCAAACAATTGGTGATTGATGAAGGCACAGTAAGTTTTTAATTGCGACGAGACTTTTTGGAAAAAGATGCCTCGGAATTCGTTTAAAAGAATCACCCAGAAAAAGTGTTCACCAGTCGGGCGTTTGCTCAAAGATGATGTTTGCCTTGGACATTTTTGAAGGATTGTTTTTTATTTAAAAAAATAAATAAAAAAAATCAGTTCTTTCCAAAACACCAGGCACAAAAACACTTCTGAGAGAGAACATGAAAGGGCAAAAACCGATGAGGACAGCAGTTAAAAAGGTAAATGAGCATCATTTTTATTTTTTACTCTATTCTTTGCACAACTCTCATTTATTGTGCAATAATCTAATTGTAACATGTATTTGTTACACGTTTTGATGCATTTTTAGGCTTTATAAAACATTTATGTCTGAATTTTGGGAGCCTTGGAACGGATTAGGGCATTTACATGGAAAATGCGTCTCTACTTACGAAATTTTCGACTTAAGAACTTTCTTCCAGAACCAATTCATTTCGTAAGTAGAGGTACCACTGTACTGTATTCTTCTTCAATCCGCCAATCACTGCAATTCAAAGACAACAACTTGGATGCCTTTACTAATAGTTAGTGTACATCAGCTTGGAATGTTCTGACCTGCAATCGTTATTGACTGTGACAGAGCAATAGGGAGCAGATAGAGAAGTTCACTCGGGAAATGCACAGCCTACAACTTTATCGCTCTTTTTCATGGTCGACTGCGTGCGGTCGTGTGTTACGTGTGCGTCGGGACGACGTACTGTATATGGAATGCATATTAAAAACTGCAGTTGACTATGTGGGAAAGATGGTGACCCTCCTGTGATTTAATGGAGCTCTTTTCAAGGAGAGAAGGCTGAGTCATACACTTCCCCGTGCCAGTATTGATATGCAAAGTGTTGCCATTATTCAAGTCACGAGCGCGTACGCGTCTGCAAGGTCCTCGCCAACGCTTTGGGCACAAAACGCAAATCTTAATTGTGCCCGCAGGAGCACCGGCACACATGCTTCGGTTTTTATCAAGATAAATATGTGAAGCGGGATCAGACCGTGTGGCGCTTTCTTCATCGTTCCGGGTTGTCGATGCTCAGAAATTCACCAAATTTCACCAAAGTGTGTATATGCTGGCGAAAATGTTTTCATTTTAGGGGGCCTGAATACGACTCCTGCAGTCACTCAGTCGCATGGAGTTCGGAATTCAAAACAGAACGCAGTCTCAAGGACCAAACACAAAACTAAACAGGAAGTCGACCATTTTGGTTGAATTCCAGCACTCGTACTTTGAGGACCTTACGAGGAAATTTGGGTAAAATGAGTCCCGATTTGAAGCGGGTATCGTAGAGAAATAGTTAACGATCAATTGTAAAGCTTTCATGCCGATCCCGTCGCACGTGGGAGGAGCATGGCGCCAAAAAGCAACGCCCACTTCATTCACAATGAAGCAAGGTAACAAGAGGCCGAGCCATGCTGCCGTCATCTAAATTCACATTCATATCTTGACTCATGCAGACAATATTTCATTGCATGCCGCCCATCTGGTGCCGAGCCCCATTTTAACCAATGGCGTCCATTGTGAATAGGGCTGCACGATATTGGAAAAACATGCGATATGCGATATACTTGCTGAACATAGCGATATCGATATTATTGCGATATTTAACATTTACCTAAAGAAATTACATTTTTATTACCTCATGAAAGAAAAACATTTTTCATGGGGCAAAATAAGCAACCTTCATGTAATCTTAGTTCATTAATTGTAATTATGTCTTGATCATTTTCAACTATTGAATGGCGATGCACATTTTAGTTAGCATCTGACTGGTCAAATTCATATAAAAAGCATGAAATTCCATATAAAACTTATTGCGTGCCTTTGCGATATGCATATTGCAAGGGCCAATATCGCGATATCGATATTTTTTCGATATATTGTGCAGCCCTAATTGTGAATGAGCATGCATGTTTCTCTACAAATGAAACAACACAGTCATTACGACGTGGCTGTCAAGACTGACAATATCAACATCATCTTATTAATGGCCGAGACGGACAGCAAAGCTCTAAATTCTTTCACCCCCAAAGATGCTGATGGGATTAAGATCCACCTTCACAAGTTCTTTCTCTCGGCACTGGGTTACAAACTCCAAACGAGTGCATTACAATCGCTTTACAATGATGAAAAAATTGACTGGGAAATTACAATTACTGCGTTTTGGCCTTGACACACTATTCGTAGAGTGATGCATGCTGATGTAGTCTCCCGTGACAGTCGTGCATATCGCTGGCGATATGAAACCTTGTACCTCCGAAATCGTCACTTTTCAGGAGACCACAAATACGGTATATTTGTTCAGCCACGGAAATTGCATCATCAAAGACAGCAAGCAATTTTCAACACTTTAAATTGGTTAGATACCGATTAATCCCGATATGAATTCATAAGTAGGGATGTAACGATATCCAAACATCAGGATACGATATTATCCCGATATGAAGTTCATGATACGATAATTATCACGATATTGTGGGGGCGTTGGCGATATTTAAAAAAGATCACAATATCGTAAAAAAAGAGCTCACACCTAAAAAAAAATAAAAAAAAAAATAAAAAAAAATTGTGCTTTCGTACATAACAGCAATGCATACAAACCACCTACAATCTCTAATAACAATATTAAGGCACTTCCTTGCTAATGCAAGCACACATTGATCGCTTCACAAGCAAATTAGGTTCCCCTCATGTGACAATTAGCATAGATTTTAAACATAGAAGGCCAAAACATCCCTAATGAAAATTAAATTGCACTAATAAACTAGCCACTAGAGGGTGCTAGAACTGTACAAACGGAAATCAACCTGACTTTTTTTTTAACAGATGTGTTCCTTTTTTTTTTTCCAATTTTAATACCATGATGTCACGATATTGCGCTTATTGTGACATCCCCATTTTATAAGTAAATTTTTTTTTTTTATTCAAATTTAGAAAATAGTAATCAGTAAACTTGTAGAGTGTAAGGTTTGTATGAAAATGTATTATTTATTTATCTGAAACTTCAGTCTTATACAGGTTGTAATTTGTTTCATGGTTGAACAGCATTGAAATAAAAATATTAAGGCTTAATTAATTAATTAAGGCTTATTTTTTATTTTTAACACCGCAAGATAATAATTTGTAAAAAAAAAAAAGACTCCCACATGTGTGGTCTGACCAATGCTTCTTGATAAAATATGAAATTTGCCCAATTGTGACTGATGAAATTTCAGCCCGACACCAGCGATATGCAACTCTTATTAGAGTACCGCATTCTTAACTCATTTACTCCCAATAACGTATAAATACGTTTTTTTTAAATGCTCTAAGTGTCCCAAAGACGTATTTATACGTTTTTTGTTTTGTTTGTTTTTTTATGCTAGAGCATACAGAAGGCTTTGATGCAGCCTCTCAACTGCAAAGAACGGTTGCAGAAATGGTAGTTATTACACAAACGGCCAGCAGGTAGCAGCAGAGCAAAGGAGATCAACCAAGGCCATCTAGAAAAAAAAGCTAAATTACTTACAATTTTAAATAGATTTGTGAAAACTGATGAAACTTAGCTCTCTTCTAATGCTAATTGCTGCAAAACGGAAACAGATAGAAACATACTTTTTTTTCCTGATGAAAGAAGAGACTTTAATCTTTCTTTTGATAGGTTCCATGCTTTTATAGCATAGAACACAATATTCTGTGGGCCTTGCAAAAGCAGTCAAAATCCAGTAAAACAGCCGGGAGCGAACGGGATTGCTTTTGTGAAAATGGCTGGCAGTCAATGAGTTAATTTAGGGGTTTCCTCCAATCATAAATGTGTGGGTGACGCAGCAAAGAGTCAATAAATCTGCATACATGTAAAAGCATAACGACATACAAACTGACTCCACTGACAGCAAAAAAAAGTGAGGACAAAATGAAAGCAAACGCAAGCAATATTTTCAATATCTTTGCGAAGAAGGAGGAATAATTAAAACGTGTTATGGAACGTGGCTTCTTCTATATTTCTCGCCACCGATTTAGACCCAACACACACTTGCAAGATGAGGGCAAGGACAAAAGTTTTTTTTTTTTCTGTCTGGATGCTGGAAGTCGGCAAACATCAAAGTACACAGTCAGCGTTGGGATTCCAGGTGTGATACTTGGGATTTCCAGACAAGCCCACAGGAGCTCCCACTTGGAAGGCAACAGAAGAACAAAGAGGCGAACATTCAGGAAGATACGTTCGTCTATTCTTACATCAGCTGCACTGAAAACGAGAACTGCTTCTCAGTGTACTCGTTAAAAGAACACTATAGTCAGAAAAGTTATTTGTTCTTAAAATACTGATCCACTTCTGCATTGATTCCATTTTTTTCAGAGACAAACCAACACATACAGTTGTGCTTGAAAGTTTACATATCCTATGAGCACACTGTATTGTGAGGAAAAGGCTTAATAATACAGTGGTACTTCTACTTACGAACGTCCCTTCATACGAAAGTTACGAAATTCTTCAACAGGAAAATGTTGCCTCTAGTTACGAAAGAAGTTTCAGGATACGAAAGGTAAAACTACAGTATGGGCCGCTAATCGCAGCTCCCAGAGTTTCTTGAACGCAACATACTTACAGCTGCTCTGCCATTGGCTATTACTGGCATCTTCCTGGCATCCCATTGGCTAAGAGGGACCTGTACCGTATGTGACCATAGATATAAAATAGAACGTGTCTATGTAGCGTCCTCGTCATTCGCCTCTCCGGCCATGAGGCGTTTAGATAGTTTTACGTAAATGTATTAACTAACAGCCGACGAATTTGTGCAAAAATTCAAACAATTGGTGATTGATGAAGGCTACGTTGCACAGTAAGTTTTTAATTGCGACGAGACGAGCCTTTTTTGGAAAAAGGTGCCTCGCCGTTCCTGAAGTTTCCATCAAGTTTTGGAATTTATTGAAAAGAATTACCCAGAAAAAGTGTTCACCATTCGGGCGATCGCTCACTATGATGATGTTTGCCTTGGACATTTTCGAAGGATTGTTAAAAAAAACAAAAAACAAGGGCTTCAGGTGGAGGAGTGGAACCGTCACATGCCTTCGGTGCCGGATGGCGTAGGTTCACTTATCCGCCTGGGAGATCATGTGCGGCTTACATGATGTAAGCGTGAGTGAGTGAGTGATTAAAAAAAAAAAGAAGAAGAAGATTGTTAAAAAAAAAAAACATCCTTGGATCAGTTCTTTACGAAACACCAGGCAAAAACACTTCTGAGAGAGAACATGAACCAGAAAGAGGGCAAAAAACGAAGAGGACATCATTTTTATTCTTTACTCTATTCTATGTTTTTTTACATTATGCACAACTCTCATTTATTGTGCAATAATCTAATTGTAACATGTATTTGTTACATGTTTGATGCATTTGTATGCATTATAAAACATTTATGTCTGAATTTTGGGAGGCTTGGAACAGATTAGGGCATTTACATGGAAAATGCGTCTCTACTTACAAAATTTTCTACTTAAGAACTTTCTTCCAGAACCAATTAATTTCGTAAGTAGAGGTACCACTGTACCCATAAAATCCAACATACTGTGGCAGTTGTTTTGATATTTTCAGAGGCTGAAGTTGACACGAGTAGATGTGCATGTGAATTTTGGTGACGATTCATCGCTTTTCCACGTTTACAGTTGTCCTCATGAGTTTACACACATAGTTTACTTCGAAAAGGGATTTTTGTTGTGCTTCTTTCTAGAAAGCTTTAACAAATATTGGGCCATATGCCATTCTTTCTACTGAGCTCACCATTGTTTTTTTTCTTTTCTTCCAGACAAGTCTTTTATCTCCTCACACCGCTCGCTGGCCCCGCTACTGTATGACAAGGGCCCTCTGCCTTAATACCTTTTGACAAGCATAGCTAACCTTTTCCCGCTACAGGTCACACTCGCGCGCGGCGCTAATCAAATGTGACGCCCGTCACGACACGCACCTGCCATCCGAGGCACTAATGAAAATGTCCCAGCGGTAAAATAGGCGGACGCCACTTGGGAGTCCGCTGCTCGTAGCTTGACGGGATTGCGGGGGGGGGGGGTGACTTGGCTTCAAAAACATTTGGATAAAGCTGTGCGGAAATAAGAGTTTCACAAGCACATGTCTCTCATCTCCCACATGACTTTTTTTTTTTTTTTGCACCAATAAAATGTAAAAGATGAGGGGAACCAGGTGGGCTGTTTCCAGGGACTGCAGTATGCTAAAGCCACACAGGATAGCTTTAATTTATAAGGTGTTCCATATTCTTGCATATCATTTCAAATATTATTAACGGAGTAACTAGTCGCGGAGTCACAAAGCTTTCTAAATGATCAATATGTGCACTGCGTGTCGCAAAACACACGTTAAGCTGGTATTCCATATCCTGCTGAACATACGCTAGCACGTCTTGCATAACATTTTCCAATGCCTCAAAGATTTGCAGCTTAGAATTGTTGACTTGTTTTGTGACAAGGTGGCCCCCTCAAAACACGACTTTCAGCAAGGCAAGAAATAAGTTGTGTGAAGTGATACTTCTTGATCTTTGGTATATTTGGACAAACGTCACAAAAACAACGTCACAGATGTTAATGGCCAATCAAAATGTCAGCTTGAATCACATGATCTTTCATGACCAAAATTATGATTCCAAGGTATCAAGCAAGATTCAGCCGGTACAGCCAACAAGCAGTATAAGCAGTATACAATAGGGATAGACCGATTATCGGCTGGGCCGATTATCGGTGCCGATATTTGGCATGTTGACAGGTATCGGCATCGGCCTTTTTACGAATCGAAAAGTCGATAAAGCTGGAATCTCACCGAACAGCGAATGCTTGCAAATGTAGCAAATTTTGCGTTTTCATCAGGATTTTACTTGTTGCAAAAACATTTCAAACATATTCAGACAATTTTTCACTGTCTGCAAAGATCTTTTTGAACCCTGACGAAAACCCAAAATTAGATATTCAATTTTGCATATATTTGTCACTGCTGACACTGAGAAGTCCCAACACTATTTATAAAAATTAAAAAAAATAATAATTAAAAAATAAATAAATTTAGAAATTATGTTGAAATTTTGCAAAACTTTATTTACAGTAGAAAAGTATTTATTTATTTAATTATTTATTTATTCACTGAAAATACTGGGAAGTCCCAACACTTTTTAATTATTATTAAAAAATAATAAAAAAAAAAAACAAATTTAGAAATTATGTTGAAATTTTGGAAAACTTTATTTATGGTAGAAAACTATGTATTTATTTATTTATTTATTTACTTGCGTAGTTTTGAATTTAGCGTAACACATGCTGATGACCCTGGAAGTTTGTTTCTGCAACACTTTCTACAATTTCTGTTAAAATTTTTAATTAAACAAAGCGGTCTATTCTTTATATGTTAAATAAAAAAATAATAATAATTTTCTTTTTTTTATGCTATTATTTTCCCGTTTACTGCAAATGAATATCGGCTCGAAATATCGGTTATCAGCCTCCTTGACGACTAATAATCGGCTCTGAAAAAAAACGTATCGGTATATCATTAGTATACATATTTATTTATTGTGTTTTACAACAACACTTAACTATTTACAATTCCACAAGTACCAGTGGCTAGAAAGTTGTCAGAAGTCTTTCTGTTCCTGAAAAGCACACGTGTAGTAGTAAGATTTAACATAGTAAGATTAAAAAAAAAATTGGAGATCCTTTATTTTATTTTTATTTATTTATTTTTTTAAAATCATTTTGGGTGATAGCCTATCATTTAAGATGTGACATTCAAATGAACCCCCTTAACAAAAGACATTGAAATGAAACGGTATGTAAGCAATGACTCATCATTGGACCACACACATACACATGTTGCTAGGTTACACTTGGCTGTCTCGTAAAAATAGACCAATTAAGTGTCTGTGTGTGCATATTTGTGCCCGTGTAAGCAGTGTGCTTGTGTGGGCCCTTGACCAACCAGAAAAAGAGTCGGCAATGAGCTTAAATGAAGTTAGGCGCCAATGATTAATTAATATGTGGACATATGCTAAAACATATGGAAAATTAAAATTACGAGTCATTTAGATGTCACGGGACTACATGCAACGTCGATGCACACTGTAAAATAATATTCAACGTGCGTTTCAGTGGTTCCTGGAGACTCTCAGAGACAGAATGCTCCTCATCCATCATGCTAACGCTAAAGACGAACTCATACACATTACCAGCAAAGCAGCGGGGTGACACAGCGAGAAAATGAGACGGAGAAAACGGGCCGGTAATGAATCACCCGCCACTAGTGAATGAGTTCAAGTGGTCCAACAGATCTGTCAGGCCGCTGGACTGTGGCTAATTATCTCAGCTTTGTCTGCATCCTCCCGTCTTCAACATCCTCTGTGGCGCTAACACACAAGCCCACTCTGCCCGTGCTATTTGTCCCTCATTCTGCCACGTCTTTCCATCTGTTCCCTTCTCTCGTCATCCTCTTTGCAATTTGCAAGTCAATAGCGTGAGCTCTCGGAGTTTAGTATGCAAGGAGTTTTAAAGTCGTCTGAATTATTTCACCGGGGAGATGATACATTTGCATTAGAACCCTCTTCAGATTTTACACATGCTCACTTACAAAGCTAAATTTAAATGCACAATTTCCAAAGCAGCTACTGTTATGATGTATAATTCAAAAGGAAGAAGCTTTGTGTGTTTTTAAGCACTTCGATGCTGAATACTAAGGACTCTCATCTGGTGGGATAAATGTGATACGTCGTTTTGTTTTGCTTTTTATCATCATCATCCATGTAGATGGACAATAATCTCACCTTCGACCGCCACATCACGAATGTGCAAACACAGAGTCACCAGACGCTATCAGTTATCCACAAACTCTACATACCATTAGGGTACTGTTGGTAACTTATGAGCACGCGTATAAACGTAGAAACCGGGACCGAAAGCCCAAATTCGGGTACGGGGTTTTGGACACTCGTAAAGCCGGAACCGTACGACCCACAGCCAAAATGAGCACATCACTAGAACCGCGGAGACCAGAGCTTTACAACGATATGTGGCTCGCGCCGGTCCGACCTTCCCATCCCCGGATCCAGGGGGGTGCATAGCCACTAGGGGTGTGAATTGCCTAGTACCTGACGATTCGATTCGTATCACGATTCACAGGTCACGATTCGATTCGATACCGATTAATCCCGATACGAATGGTCACGATTCGATACCGATTAATCCCGATACGAATTTATAAGTCGATTGTTGCGATTTTTTTTCATTCATATTTAGAAAATACTAATCAGTAAGCTTGTAGAGTGTAAGATTTATATGAAAATGTATTATTTATTTATCTGAAATTTCAGTCTTATAGAGGTTGTAATCTGTTTCATGTTTGAACAGCATTAAAATAAAAATATTAAGGCTTAATGTGCCGTTCATATAACATTCTTCCATGCTCAAGGTGTGAATCCTAAAAAAAAAAAAAAAAAAAAAAAAAAAAATTATTGAATCGATTCGAGAATCGCGCGATGTAGTATCGCGATATATCGCCGAATCGATTTTTTTTTTAACACCCCTAATAGCCACATACCTATAGCCCGAAATCAAGCTCGATTTCCGGGTAAAGTCACGGAGGTCCCGGTCCACTGGAGGTCCTTTTCCTCCGGAACCGGACGTCCTACAGGGAAAATGAACACATCCCCGGAACCGCCTGGACGAGAGCTTAACAACGGTGTGTGGATCGTGCCGGTCCGACCTTCCATTCCGGGGATACAGGGGGGGAAACTTCGGATCAACCTATAGCCTGACATCGAGCTTGATTTCCGGGTAAAGTCACGGAGGTCCCAGTCCCCTGGAGGTCCTTTTTCCCCGGAACCGGACGTCCTACGGGGAAAATGGACACATCCACGGAACCGCCTGGACGAGAGCTTTACAACGGTGTGTGGATCGTGCCGGTCCGACATTCCATTCCAGGGATACAGGGGGGGAAACTTCGGACCAACCGAAAGCCTGACATCGAGCACGATTTCCGGGTAAACGTGCCGGTACCGTACGCGGGCCTCCAGCCCGCTTCGCACGCGTATACAAAGCATACACGTACGTATCATACATACATATATGTGTAACTATTGACTGTTGATCCTCTCCACTGCTGTCTCACCTTTCTGGAGGTTGTTGCCTGGACTTGTTGACCTTGGCGTAGAGCCCCTCCAACTCCTCGGCAGAGGCCTTAGGCTGTTTGGTCTCTACAGTTGCAGGGGAAGGGGTACGACCAATCAACTGCAGCGAGTTTGGCTGGAGGAAGTTGGTGATGTGTGCATAGTTGGGGTCGTCGTCGTCGTCTTGCAGATCGGGGAGGGAGCGCGGGCCCGAGTTGAGCTGGGCAGCGTCGATTTCGGCATACCGCGGATCGTAGCTGTTAGCGGCGAGGGCGAGCGAGAAGGGAAGACGGGAGAAGATGTCGCCATGACTCGGAAGTTCACGTTTGTTTCATGTCAAAGTCGAGCTGATTCCTACCTCCGCTCTCTGCTGTCAGGAAACCTGTCGCCCTCCTCCTCGCTCCAGGCTTCCAGTTTGTTTTTTGCCACTTTCGCTGCATCTTTGCTCCTGTCGTCTCTCTTCTTACCGAACCTGCACAAGAAGCAGAAACATCGTTTAATTACTTCAGCAAGATTAATTGTTTGCTGACTTGATCCCAGAAACTCATCTAAACCTATTAAAGGCAGGCCATTTTCCTGGAAATGAATTTTAATTTAATTTAATTTTTTTTTTCCATTAGGATGACAATCAAGAGAGATTATGCGCGACCATGTAGTTCAGCATATGATGCATGAATATTTCAAACGTTTATTACGCATGTTGTTAAATTGCTGCATCTATTTTTTTCACATCACGTTTGCTCGTGTGGCCATCATTACGCCTTTCCCTTTAAATAATTAAGATTCTTTCATCTCATGCTTTCCTCGGAAAGTTTGCTGAGGCAATCTAATGTCTGCGTTTATCTCATTAACAGCGAGACACTTTTCATTAGTGCTACAGGAAGACACGCGGCCTGAATGGTAACCTGTCGGTCCAGCTAAAAGTGGCACAGGGTGAAGGGAAACCAATTACAGGAATCGTTAGGGTTATTTACTGGCATTGGCTCACTTGTTCAAAGTTACCAACAGGAGTTCTTTAAACCAATAACGCCCATAATGTAATCCTAACCCGCATTACCATTAGGGGTGTGCTCCAAAAATCGATACGGCAATATATCGTTGCGGGCCTCATTACAATACACGTATCGATACGCAGGCGTCAGAATCGATATTGCTCATTCACTTTAAATAGGTAGTTAACGTTTGCCTTTGCAGCTTGCACTGTACCTAAAAAAATAAAAACCAGCCGTCTTTGAAGTTAATTGCCTTCAATTAATGCAAAAATAGCTCACCAGTGATTGGACACTGTGTCTTGCTAAAAAAAATTAATGCAAAGGAAGAATAACATTTATTTACTTATAAACTTAACGTGGCACATGTGTCTTAATATACCAGTTTTCCTAATTTTGTTTAAAAAAAGAAACTAAATAGAATGTGTTACAAAAAAATGCTGTTTTTATTTCCCAAATATTTCAAATAGGCACATTTTAGAGCTGTCATTTTAATACTTTGATATTTTTACTCATATCGGCTCATGCCTATACATTTTCCCGGTGTGTCTGTGAAAACGTCTCCTTGCTCTGCAGTGCGTACACATTTAGACCAGGCATGCCGCTTTTTGGTAAACCACAAGAGCTACTTAACAAAAACATTTTTGTCATCCAGCATAATAAACATATCCTTTAGGTATAATATGACTGTTATTATAAAATGCAAGTAAATGAATGTGAAATATCGGGATACGTATCGCCTTGAAGATCGAGTATTGGGTTACATATGTATCGCGATACGTATCGTAACGTGACCCCTGTATCGTGATATGTATCGTATCGTGAGGTTGGCGTCAATACCCAGCCCTAATTACCATCACATCTTATAACATTCCTCTTTCTTTCAAAAAACAGCATTGGAGCGCCAACACTTATTTCCTTTTGTCAAGGCTGCACCAAAAGAAGACCGCTAATTACCTCACCGCCGCCATGCACGACCCGGAAAAAGAACGTCAGTGCCGTTTACCTTCCTATGCACCATCAAGCATAATTATATTTCCTCATTATTATTCAGAATAGCAGATTTATGTGATTGTGTGAGCTGTTAGATAGCATCCCTCTCCAAAGGCATACTGACGGAGCTCCTTAATTAACATTCCAAGGGGGGGCAAAGGTCCACAGCAGGACTCATTATACCTGCATTCATTAGGAAAAGGCAAATCAACTGAGGTTTGAAAGTTAAAAAAGGAAAAAAAAAGAAAGAAAATACACACACATAATGAGGGTGGGACTTTCAATTAGAGACATGTACCTGCCATGAGGATGGTTGTTATCCCGCACTCTCCTATTATCTTACACTATCCCCAAAACTTCCACTTTAACCCTGTTATGGAGAGGAAACTGTGCTAATGGCATGCCTATGCTCCTTTCCTCTACTTGATTGCAATAGGTAACTGAAAATGAATGAGAAACATTTTCTTTTTTTTTTTTGCTTGCCGCAAATGAAAATGTCTCTGTGATGCCATGAGATGAAACCATTAAGGCCTAAGGCGCCTGCCAAAACATGCCTCTAAAACCGATGGGTGACTTTAGAGACACGAAAACCTGAAGTTTTCCTGGAAATTCAACAATATTATACATCTCAACTCCTGAAGGAGACAGAAACATAATTCCAAAAACATTGCAGAGCTTCACACAAACGTAAGTTTATTATTATAAGCGTATTATAAATAATAAATAAATAAAAAGATAACTGTCGCATCAGCCAAGGTCATGACTGATGAGCTCAACTCAACTCTTTAAAATAAATGTGGAACTTGTCAGCCAGCAAAAAAAAGCCATAACGAGGGAAAGGTTCAAAGTTGACCCCCCAACGAAGAAGCAGTGGCTGGGGCTAGTGGAAGAATTATTTGATATAGAAAGATTCACTGATATACTGAGGGTTCAGGAAGGGAAGTTTGAATCAAGATGGGAAAAATGGTTGGAATATAAGAGACAACTGAATGACACCACAAATGCGGAGAAAAGAAAGTAGACCATGAATGTGCGTTATAAAATGATGTGAGGCCCATATGTCACTGTTGATTAGGGCAATATCGTGATATAAAAACTGCCACAATATCCTCGTCGTCATGATCGCAATATTTAAAAGGAACACATCTGTTCAAAAAATCAGGTTGATTTCCATTTGTGCCGTTCTAGCAGCCTCTAGTGGCTAGTTTATTAGTGCAATTTAGTTTTCATTAGGGATGTTTTGGCCTTCTATGTTTAAAATCTATGCTAATTGTCAGATGAAGGGGAACCTAATTAGCCTGTGAAGCGATCAATGTGTGCTTGCATTAGTAAGTAAGTGCCTCAATATTATTATTGAAGATTGTAGGTGGTTTATATGCATTGCTGTTATGTACAAAAGCACAATATTGTGCTTTTTTTTTTTAGTATGAGCTCTTTTTTTTTTTTACAATATTGCGATCTATTTTGAATATCGCCAACGCCCCCACAATATCGTGATAATTATCGTATCGTGACCTTCATATCGTGATAATATCGTATCGTGATGTTTGGATATCGTTGCATCCCTACTGTTGATTGCTTTTTTTTTTTTCCTCTGTTTTTGTTTTTGTTTTGTTTTAGTTTGTATGAAGATGTTATTTCATGCACGTGTGATATTGTAAATTGTAAAAGACTTCAATAAAAATTAAAGTGAAAAAAAATGTAATAAAATAAATAAATAAATAAATGTGGAACATGCTGAACAACATCGAGCTGCGGCTTAATCAATAAAGATATTTAAAATTTAGAGAAATCCAGACGAATCGCTTCAATGAATACATACGAGAAGCGGAGGGAAGACCAAAGTGAGAGTAAGAAATATGCAAGGGCAGACGCGGGAGCAAAAAAAAGCGCCAATGAAAAGTGCTGCTCAGCTTGGGAGGAATAAGGAGATTAGCTATAGACTGTGTTGAGGCGATGCTCCAGCATTGAGGCACCGGGAGAACACTTAATCAGCCAAGCAGAACTGTTATCTCCGTAATTAGATTGCTCTGTATGTATTTTGAGAGGAGCGCACATATCTCAGCGGAGTTTGCTGCAGAAAGAGAGAGCCCGCTGAAAAAAAAGATTAACACAGTAGAGTTGTGTAACAGAGCTTCACTCTCCTTCACGCTGATATGTTTGGAAAATATTCCAGGATGAAAAACCTAATAACAGTCACGGCACACATACGCAGTCAGCGGGGACTTTTTCAGTTGGGGCAGGGGTGTCCAAACTTTTTCCATTTGAGGGCCACATCCAGAAAATCAGAAGGACGCAAGGGCCGCATCATGTTATGAAGAGAAATTCCTAAAAATTGTACAAATAATTCATTTGTGCGTTTGCATATTTAGAAAAAATGCTACAGCATATAAACCAATTTATTTGTAATATGGCAGTAGGGTTATTATTCCGGATGGGCGAGTACCGATACCAGGTATCGGTATCGGGCCGATACCAGCCTTTTTTTCCAAGTACTCGGGTACTCGTGACCACAGACGAGTACAAGCGAGCGATGGCAGAGGGGGAAGACGTTAAGTGAGTCCTCCTTGCCTGTAAGTGGCGCTAGCTTGCAGCAGTTTTTCACCAAAACTTCACCGGTTTGGAAATACTTCAAAATTGGGAATCTTAAACTAAAAGAGCATTTTTGTGTTTTATTTTGAGCGTTAAGACTAGTGTTGTTCCGATACCGTTTTTTGGCCCCCGATACCGATTTCGATACCCAGCTTTGCAGTATCGGCCGATACCGATACCATACCGATACCTAAGTTTTTTTTTTTTCCTCAACAAGAAAAAGCTGTCCTGCCATTGGTTCAGAGCATTCAAGGACCAATCGGATATCTTAGATCAGCATGCAGTAAGCATGTCACATATCAGTGAATGTCGTGCACGAGCAAAACACAAGATGCTGCATCCAAAATCTTATATTAGCATTGGAATTAATGGTATCGGCATGTTACTTGTGAGTACTCACCGATACCGATACCACTGTTTTAATGCAGTATTGGCGCCTCTGCCGATACCAGTATCGGTATCGGAACAACACTAGTTAAGACGATTGAAGAGTGACTGTGCTGTTTTTTTTTGTCAAAATTAAAGGAAATATATTTGTTTAAAAATATATTTTCGGGATTTTTTATTTATTTGTCAAAATGTACTACTGTTATCGGCAGTTGGTATCAGTATCGGTGAGTACTGAGGGTCTGAGTATCGGTATCAGTCTGAAAAAAAGCGGTATCGAACATCCCTAGTTATTATAGTTTGAGAATTTTTCATTTTAGTTAGTTTTTATTTTAGGGTGGTTCTGTTAATTTTTATTAGTTTAAGGTGAGAGAAACAGAGAAAGTCAATTCATGAGTCTTGGTTGAGGAAGACGACTGGACAGGTTGTGCGGTTGTGTAATGGCTTCCTGGCGTCCAGTGCTTCAGCGGATCAGCGTGTATGACTAATATATGACCAAATAATAATTGTTCGGCACCGTTTCCTGTTGCGTCTGTAATATCTTTAATTGACTGCTGAGTGATGGGCAGTCGGCAGCTGAAATGCCTCGAAGCTGTCTCGCCGATACCGATACGTTGTCTGCACTTCAAACTGGCCGTCCCTGAGGGTCAATTCAAATGTCATAACTCCATAAGAACTGATGAATTGCGTAGCTGATCAACACAAATGGAAAGTCTCCGCTCAGGGTCTCATTTGATAATTACCTTCCGCACAATAATTCACTGCCTAAATGGCGGTGTCAAATTCCCTACTGGATGAGTCACTGGCAATATAAATAATAACAATAAAAAAATAAAAAAAAAGTTTAATTTCTTCAATGAGGTTCTTGCCATTTGGAAAATGCCACTGTTTAAGAAGAAGTGCGTGCAATAAGTTCCCGGGCAATCATTTTAGCCTCCAAGAGAAAGTAAAAGTGATGCATGGAATGAAGGAGACCTTTTTGGACTGTTTTGCTTGCTAAGAGACAGAAAACCTTATTCACCCTTTAACTCATTCACTGCCATTGACGGAAAAAGACGTCAAATGATGCTTTTTTTTTTTTTTTTTTTGGTCTGGCAATGAATGCGTTAAAGGGGCTGTCTGCCGGTTTCACTCACGCACTTTTTAAATAAAGGATTTAAACAAATTAACTACTTTTCAATTGATAGATATGGGCTTTTCATAACGTGTGGGGGTGATTTTGTCCTAACCCCCCACACCCCCAGCCTGTATTTCGCCATTTTGTGTTTGTTTTGTAAACAGTGGAACGTTTCTGTGAAAAGACGTGTTTATACCCCTCCAGCCAATCGCAGAGCGGGGGGGGGGGGTGGAGTGTCGCAAACGGGGCCGGACGATCGTGTCAGCTGCGGGACGTCACTCCTGCGGCAATTTGAAAGCACACATGGATTATTTTTATTTTTCTCACTCACTCACTCACTCACTCACTCACTCACTCACTCACTCACTCACAGAAGCTTACGTGTGTGAATGAGTGAGTGAAGAAAAAAAGAATCCGTGCGTGCTTTCAAATTGCCGCAGGAGTGACGTCACGCAGCCGACACATTCGCCCGGCCCCGTTTGCGACACGCCCCGCCCCCGCTCTGCGATTGGCTGGAGGGTTGTAAATACTCCACAGAAACGTCCCGCTGTTTACAAAAAAAAAAAACACACAAAATGGCAAAATACAGGCAGGCTGGGCGTGTGGGGGTTCAGGACAAAATCACCCCCACACGTTATGAAAAGCCCATATCCATAAATTGAAAAGTATTTAGTTTTAGGGCTGCACAATATATCGAAAAAATATCAATATCGTGATATTGGCCCTTGCAATATGCATATCGCAAAGGCATGCAATAAGTTTTATATGGAATTTCATGCTTTTTATATGAATTTGACCAGTCAAATGCTTACTAAAATGTGCATCGCCATTCAATAGTTGAAAAATATCAAGACATAATTACAATTAATTAACTAAGATTACATTAAGGTTGCTTATATTGCCACATGAAAAAAAGTTTTTCTTTCATTAGGTAATAAAAATGTAATTTCTTTAGGTACATGTTAAATATCGCAATAATATCGATATCGCTATGTTCAGCAAGTATATCGCATATCGCATGTTTTTCCAATATCGTGCAGCTCTAGTTAGTTTATTTAAATCCTGTATTTAAAAAGTGCATTTTCCTGAGTGAAACCGGCAGACAGCCGCTTTAACTGAGGCATGGGTTCTAGTTTGCAAAGTGCAGAAGGGCGAGCACAAAAAGACACTTCCAAGTCAAGCACTCAGCTTGAGAAAGGAGGAAGGCAGGACAGTTGCCCTAACATGAAAGAGAAAAAAAAAAAACCTGAAAGCTTTTTGTGTCGGAACAGAAGAGGGCCTATCAAGGAAAGACCTGAGAGATGCAGCCGGTTCAGGTGCAAGAAATGGAGATGCAGGAGCTTGTTGTGACTGCGCCTTTATCAGCCGATATATATGCATGAGGACTTCCTCATCATCCTCCGTGTTGATTCCCCAGCCAGCCCCTCTGATATTTGACTGGCAGCTCACATCAGTGCCAGCAAAGCCGCACATCATTTCAGGAAAGCTGCCCGTTGCACTGAATGGATGGCAGAAAGTAGAGGGAGAAATTAATTTGTTTTCTAGCGGCTGGTGACGGCGATAGCGCCCGTGTCCATTTGCCAACGCTGGGAAGTTGTAAATTAGAATTGCGCCTCAGTAGCGCAGAAAGGATGCTGCTTCTGCTGTGCAGAATTCATTTCCAACAATCATATTTCTCACGTTTTTTTTTATTTTTCAACAATTAGGGGTGGGGGTGGGGGCGGGGGGCGATTGTACATCGGCCTTAATTTTGACAAACTGCGCTGGGGACTGGGTTGAGGGACAATTTGGAGAATAATAATGGATTCAAGCAGAATCACCAGAATCTGCATAATTTAAACAAATGGAGGATTGGCGTGCAAATCAGCGTTTAAGCCAGTGCTTCTCAAATAGTGGGGCGGGCCCCCCCAGGAGGGCGCGAGGCTCCATCAAGGGGGGCGCATTTGACCTCGGGGAACATGCTTTTTTATTTTTTTATTTTGATTTTTTTTTTTAACTGTCCTAGAATAAAGTGCAATTGCACCTCCACTACATTAGGGGGCAGTGGCACTCTCATTATTGGCAGAGTGTGCGCAGGGAGCATTCGCTCGGTGGTGTTGGGGTTTTGTTTGCACTGAGCATGCGCGCTTTGCACACAGCAAAAAAAAAAAAAAAAAAAAAAAAATAATAATAATTCAGCACAAATTATATTATATTTTGGTTTTGCAGGTTAAAGTTTGTTGTTTTTTTTTTTTTTGGGGGGGGGGGGGGGGGTTAATATTGTGCTCCTGATCAGTTTGAATGCATTATTATTTATTGATTTTATGTAATTTTATTTTTCCGTATCATGGTTTGACATGGTCAGTCAAAAAAAAATTATGTTTATAGTTTAATTAAGGATTTAATTTTATTTTTGATTTTCAGATGCACTTTAAATCTTTTCTATTACAGTTAATAAAGCTATTCTTTATCGTAATTTGGTCCACATTTCTTTCTTTTTTTTATTCTTTTATACGTTAATACGGATACAGTGTTATGCACAGGTATGCTTTTAACAATTTTATAGACAATTAATACTATTTATAGGGGTTGGGGGGGTGAGATGTTTTCTTCTTCATGACAGAAAATAATTGAGAAGCACTGGTTTAAGGCAACCCTCATAAGTGAGCCATCGCCGTAGAAGAACTGCCAAACAGGAACTTTTGCATCAACAATTCATAAGGTTGATCAAGGGATGAGTAGCGATGCGGTAAGGGAGCAATACTGCTTATCCACAGGAGAGAGCTTGGAGCTGTGGGCAAAATGAAGAGCTTAATGTATATTTTATAAAAGGGAATACTAATATGAATGAACCGTCTCTTGGAAGACTCCAAGATGGGGCAGCTAACCGCCTTTAAGTGCCAGACGAGATGGCGGATCAAAGAATTACACCTGTGATGCTTGAAACAATGGCGGCATTACGTAACGCATCGTTTTGTTTCCATCGGTTTGAAAGTCAGATGATATTACAACGGTCCATATTTCCCAACCAAACTGGGGTATGCAGGCCTAGGCAAGTAAAGGAGAGAGTCCCTCATATAGCTCATTTTTAAGCATAAAATTACAATGTATTTATTTTATTTTTTATTTTAATAAGTTTATGTATTATTTTTGACTTGGATGGCAGGGTAAAACCACAAAAAGAATGCTTTTTACATGGTTTCGTGGTGCAGATTTTCGTGACATCTACAGTGTTACCTCTACTTACGAACGTCTCTTCATACGAAATTTTCGAGTTACGAAACACCTCAACGGGAAAATATTGCCTCTCCATCTGAAACTTCAGTCTCATAACTTTGAACCACTGTATTTAACAAATAGGTTGTAATCTGTTTCATGTTTGAACAGCATTGAAATAAAATATTAACTCATTCACTGCTAGTTCAGGGAAAAAATAATAATCTTTGACGTCTAAAGCCGTCTATGGAAATGAATGCGTTAATTTTTAATGTTCCATTAATATAACATTCTTCCATTATTAAGGTGTGAACTAGGGCTGGGAATCTTTGACTGTCTCACGATTCGATTCGAGTACGATTTTTGGGTCTACCAATCAATTGAGAATCGATTTTCGATTCTCGATTCAAACAAATTTCGATTCAAAATTATTTGATTGACAAATGATTTCTGCTTCAATTTACAGATATGCACAACATTGTTATGATCTACTCCAGTCTGCTTTGCAAGACAAAATGACAAATAGAGACATGAAAGTATCTTTTTTTGTGTTTTTGTTTAAACATTTATTAAATTTTGTATTGTAAGTGCCTTTTTCCACAAAAACAGCATGTGGGCTACAACTGCCTTTTCCCCTTTGTCTTCATTTCTAATTTAAATAAAATCGATTTTTGGACATTAATATCGATTTGATTTGATTTGATTAATAAATGAGAATCTCGATTCTTTTAGGAATAGATTTTTTTTGGGCACACCCCTAGTGTGAACCCTAACCCTAAGTAAGACGTTTTGTTGAATATTTTTCCATCAAAAATGGATGTTTAAAAATCGATTCGGCCACCTATGTAATCGAGTCGAGAACTGTGCTCTGTAATATCGCGATATATTGCCGAATCGATTTTTTTCTCAACACCCCTAATATTACATATATATATATATATATATATATATATATATATATATATATATATATATATATATACATATATATATATATATACTGTGTATATATAAAATATGCGTATTATATACGCATCTACTTTGTGTGCCTGCACGCGTGTATGAGCAAGACGGCCAAAATCCACTTTTTGTAACAATTACCCCACACTTGCATGGCACCGGCAACCCACCTTGTATGATGAAATATAATGTATGTCAGAAGACACAACCTGGTCTGCAAGTATCAGCTGCATTTATCCCCATGCCTTCTTTTGTAGGGTGTCGCAGCAAGAGGATTCTTACAGTTGACTACTCTAGATTAGGCAAACGGCAGCAGTGGCAAATGTCATTCGACAACAAAACTGAGTGTAAAGAGGCTCGTCGGGGAAAAGGAGCAAAGGATGAAGGGAAGCGAGCGAGGAGGCAAAGTTGCCCAAAAACAACCGTAATAATCCATCAGAAATCGTCTTGCGGCGAGCCCCTTCAGTTTGACAACTGGCTTGCGTCGAGCGCAGTTAACCGGTGACTGTCTTTCAGCCAAGCACATCCTGCCACCCTGCGATAGGATAAAAAGCGGAACGGACCTCGCTAATTGGCTTGCCTCTCTGTCGGATTTCTTCAGCGCGACACATGGAGAAGGAGAAGGTGAGGGTTCGGGGAGGGGGGTGTTTAGCATGATGTTGTGTGGATTTGTAAACAGTGCATCAGTGCTGGCTTTCATGTACTTAATAGCGGCGGAGGGGGAGGAGTCAGCTGAATGTGCACCGATACTGATGGCTGAACACTGATCCTGGGGCAGGTGGGATTTGTCACCACCAGTCAGGATTTGCCATGACAGGTTGAACGCTGGCACACCCGGCGATCGGAGAGCGGAATGAAGACTGTGTCCAACGCCACCTGAAAGTGAGGCTGCGAGTCACGAGCTGCATCCGTCAAAGCCTGACCTGCTGGATCAAACTAATCCCAGCGCACAAACGCGACACAAATGAGCACACGCTTAATCTTTGCAAACTCCCGAAGCCCGGGAGCTGAGCTTAGCTAATATTTTTGACACGGATCATATTAACAGGAAATGAGTGGTGACAATATCTTGTTTGACATGGCCAAGTTCAAGACTGAAGACTTGTTAGCCTGTATTTACGCTACATGGCTCAAGGGGCCCAAATTACGCACAACTCATTTATTGTGCAATAATCTAATTGTAACATGTATTTATTACATGTTTTGATGCATTTTTATGCTTTATAAATCATGTCTGAATTTTGGGAGGTTTGGAACGGATTAGGGCATTTACATGGAAAATGCGTCTCTACTGACAACATTTTCTAGTTTACAACTTTCTTCCTGAACCAGTTAATTTCATATGCAGAGGTACCGCTGGATGGAACTCGGATGTGAGTCCTGTTGAGACGGCTCATTATTTCAGTCTGTTAAAGCTTAAAGCTGGTAATTATCAGTTTTTCAGTTTTTTTATGTATTTATTTTTTACTGAATGATGATGCATTGTGCCGAAAGGCTTTTGTATGAATTTTCTTGAAAATGTTTTTGTCTAAAATTAAGTTGATTATATGACTGTTGTTGTTGTTTTTCTCCCAATTAATATAGCCAATGGCACTCACCATAAATGCAAAAAAAATAGAGATGATCAATGTCGGTATCGGTATCGGCCGATCTTAGTCATTGATGATCGGTATCGGCAGCATAAAACCCTGATCGGAGCATCCCCAATTGTGACGGCCTCAACTGGCAGCTTTCTGAGTATTTTTTTTTAATTTTTTTTTTACCATAAATTTAACGCAATGCTCGATTTTCATTATTCAATTTACACACTTAGCACACTTTATATTGGTCATTTTTTTGTCAATTTAAAGTTCTGTGGCTATTGTGGGTTTTCTGCAAGAGATTATTGCTCACACCTGTAAAACAGGGAATTAAGTCAGTCCGGGCAAAATTAAATTTTGGGGGGGGGGTGACTGCGATTGGTCCAGGGTTTACCTCGCCTACTGTCCATAGGCAGCTGAGATAGGTTCCAGCACCCCCCGCAACCCTTGTGAGGAATAAGCGGTCAAGAAAATGGATGGATGGATGGATGGGATGGGATGGGGGGGGGGCTACCACAAGTAATGGATACAATAGTTTGTTTACTTCCGCTAAATTTTTTTGCAGTAAAAAGGATTTGAACTTTTAAGACCTGCAGTGTCAATACAGTCTTAAAAAATGTGCCAAAAAAAAGCAGAAGCGTTGCATGGGAAAGGAAAACAGACGAGGTCAAGCTTGGCTGTTTTTGCGGTTGGTCGGTGGCCTCTGAGGCACCATTCCAGGTGAAGGCTTCACTGCTGTCTGCTGAGCACAGAGCAGACAGGCAAGGTCTTCGAGGTGCCGCCATTTGTCCTGGCTTATTTAGCAATCAAGGAGACGAGACAGCAATGGGCCTTGATGGCGAGCCAGGTGGAAAAAAAAAAAAAAAGACTTGAAGCTTCATCACAGTGAAACATGAGAGACAAATGAGCATTTTCACTCTCAACTGTTCCCTGACATTTCATTACCATTACCGTTGGACATGCGGAATTATTATTACGCGATTTGCAATATGATGGGACGCGCACGTTGAAAATACAAGTTCCAAATGTTCCTACGTTACCGTATTTTTCGGATTATACGTCGCTCCGGATTATAAATCGAACCAGCCATAAAATATGCATAATTAACTCATTTACTCCCAATAACGTATAAATACGTTTTTTTATGTTCTTAGTGTCCCAAAGACGTATTTATACGTTTTTGTTTTTGTTTTGTTTTTTATGCTAGAGCATACAGAAGAAGGCTTTGATGCAGCCTCTCAACTGCAAAGAACGGTTGCAGAAATTGTAGTTATTACACAAACGGCCAGCAGGTGGCAGCAGAGCAAAGGAGATCAACCAGGGCCATGTAGAAAAAAAGCTAAATTACTTACAATTTTAAATAGATTTGTGAAAACTGATGAAACTTAGCTCTCTTCTAATGCTAATTGCTGCAAAACGGAAACAGATAGAAACATACTTTTTTTTTTTTTTTTCCTGATGAAAGAAGAGACTTTAATCGTTCTTTTGGTAGGTTCCATGCTTTTATAGCAATTGAACACAATATTCAATATTCATCCTCGGTGTCACTTTTAAGCAACTCCCCCAACTCGGGAGGTAGACGATGCTCTTCAACCGGCAATGTTGAAATTATCAACACAGGCCGAGAGCGCCCTCATGCGGTTTAGTGTGAAAATAACAATATGAAATGATATAATAACGTGTTAATTTCACACATAAGTCGCACCAGAGTATAAGTCGCACCCCCGGCCAAACTATGAAAAAAAACAGCGATTTATAATCCGAAAAATACGGTAAAACAAAACATTTAAGGGTATGGACAACCTCCAGGAGTTGTGCAGGCTGCTGCCGTGCACGTTTTCACCACAGGGGTAAAGCGAGGTCATATGCTTACGAGTTGCCCTTTTCCAAATGTTGCCACCGGACTAAAATAACATTTGAGAGGTGCAATTAGATTGAAGCGCACAATGCTACAGATAATGAAGTCATATTTCAAATTCAATAACAATCAACTTGGACAGAGAAAGGCCACACTGCGAGCGCTTCGGGTTGAATGAGGGTGGTGGGAGCAGGTAATTGTGTGGTGGTAGTTTTTCTGGAGGCTGGAATATGCATTTTATTTATTTATTTGTTTATTTATTTACTTACTTATTTTCGCTTCAGAGATGGGGTCATGGGGTTTGTTCCAAATGCTTCACAGTGCCGTCTTGGATACTATAAAGCTAAATTTTAGGGATGTTCGATACCACTTTTTTTTCAGACCGATACCGATACCAACTGCCGATACCAGTAGTACATTTTGACAAATAAAAAAAAATAAAAAAATCACTAAAAGATATTTTTAAACAAATATATTTCCTTTAATTTTGACAAAAAAAAAAAAAAAAAAAAAAAAAAAAAAAAAACAGCACAGTCACTCCTCAATAGTCTTAACGCTCAAAATAAAACACAAAAATGCTCTTTTGGTTTAAGAGTCACAATTTTGAAGTATTTCCAAACCGGTGCAGTTTTGGTGAAAAACTGCTGCAAGCAAGCGCCACTTACAGGCAAGGAGGACTCACTTCACGTCTTCCCCCTCTGCCATCGGTCGCTTGTACTCGTCTGCGTCACGAGTACTTGAAAAAAGGCTGGTATCGGCCCGATACCGATACCTGGTATCGGTACTCGCCCATCCCTACTAAATTTGCATCTGTATTTGCAAAATGCAACCCAATAATATGAGAACGCGCTCTCAGATGCAACTTAAAGGCCGGTCCCATGTGCGTGTCCTTCACTCCGCCCTTCTCTTTGCGTGTGAACATCTCCTCCATTGCTGCCCTTGACACTGTAGCCGATTGGATTGTTATCTGCCATCTGCGGGCTCGCGTTCAGCACGCTCTATCTGTTGCGACAGCCTAATTGAATCTGCCGTGTTGGAAGTGTGGCGATACACTGGCCACACCGTGTCACTGCCAAAAGATAAGGGCTTGCTTGGAGGAAGATTGGCCTCACTACAATCAAGATGGGGACGTGTTGATAAATGCCTGATAAGCGCTCTGGGTAGGTAATGTGTCGATGGACTTTGCTCAGATTGGCCGATAATTGTTTCCTTCTATTGCCAACAAGGTTGCTTTCATATGTAATATCCCATAATCTTTTGTTCAACAGTTAATTTGATTAACACATTCACTGCCAGCCCAGTAAAAATGCATTATTTGACGTCTTTTTCCGTCAATGGCAGTCAATGAGTTAAAATGAGATGTAACCAAAATTGACGGATTTTTAAGCAAAATTTGCCTTAAAAAAAGAAAAAAGGAAAAAAGGATGCTGCAATATAATCACAAAATATATTGGCACATTGTGTTTAACACATTCACTGCCAGCCCAGCAAAAATGCATTATTTGACGTCTTTTTCCGTCAATGGCAGTCAATGAGTTAAATGCATTGGAAAAGGTGGCAGAGTTCTTACTTGCCTCGATTCCTGCATAAAGAATGAGCACACTATATTTTTCTATTTCAACGGGTTACCTGTCAGTTTAAGTAGAAAAGCCTCAACAACACAGAAAATATTTTTTTTTGTGTGTGTGTCTCCTACCTCAAAAGAGCAAATCCTTTCTTTTTCGTCTTCTTCTCCACCTCCTCTGCAGCATCCTCACTTCTCTTCTTTCCTTTGCTCTTTTTCTCTTGCTTCTTTCCGTTGACTTTCTTCTGCATTCTCCCATCTTCAACATCCAGGTCCTGGCGTGACGAGCTGCTGACCGGTGTTTCATGACCGGAGCTCAGCTCAGATGGGTCGTCATCTACGGAGGAATGACTTACGTTGACTGAGGTTTGCGGCTGCCCACATGGACAAGTCAAATGAATTCAAAGGTTTAATGGTCAGACAAGCCTATCCGAAGGAGTTGACGCAAGGCGTTCAAAGTACGTTGTACTATCAAAACATGTTGGTTGGATAGCATCGTGTTCTGGGGCTGCCAGTGGTTCTGGTGCACTGCACGAAGAGGAAGGAATATTAGGGGGGGGGGGGGGGGGGGGGGGGTAGGAATTTGACCAAATTCTTCATAGCCACCTGAAATCAACACTTCAAAAGTTGAAACTTGTTCTAAAGCAGGGGTGTCAAACTCATGTGAGCTCAGGGGCCGCATGGAGTAAAATATATTACCAAGTGGGCCGCATCGGTGAAATAACGGTATATAACTTCAAAACGATTGCCGTCCATTATACGCAGATTTTCGCTATTTGTGTGCCAGCCCTAAATTATGGAGCTCAACTGTAATCATATTGTTACAAAAAATAATACAAATGGAAAGCGGCAACACTGAGTCCTGGACGTGTTAAATCCACCCGTTTTGCGCATATATATATATATATATATATATATATATATATATATATATATATATATATATATATATATATATATATATATATATATATATTTATATTTAGTTCCCAGAATAATGCATTGCATGGCGCAGTTAATGACGTTATAAGGACGCTGATCTTTGTCATATCTATTTGTGTTACCAGTAATTGAATTTATGTCGTATTTAACACGTTTGTTGGTCTATGATTAATAATAATAATAATAATAATAATAATGCTTATAAAAATAATTAAACAAACCGTAACTTTAAGTTGTGTGTAAAATAATGACATCGAGGACGATTCCCCCGTATAAATTGCATTGCTAATCTGAGGACTGCTTGTGACGTTACAAATGTTATATATTTTGATTGTGGCCGACAGATGAATTACTCCGACATAGCGTTTTTATTTATTTATTTATTTATTTTTTTAACTTTACAAAATCATCTCGCGGGCCGGGTTAAACCCCTTTGTGGGCCTGATCCAGCCCGCGGGCCTTATGTTTGACACCACTGTTCTAAACAAACACCAAAACTGGCTTTGTTTTCGGCTAACAAAGTTTTACAAGGCCTTACAGAGCCTGAGCTTCAACCCTACTGAACATTTGTCAACTATGCTTCTATCAGAAGATTTTAAAATTTAAACGAACTGAGGAAAAGTAGTCAAGCGTCCAACCAGAATTATGCCAGCAGCTTGTGGTGACGACAAAACCTGCCTGGTGGATGTGAGACAAGTACGCAAATAGTGTATATTTGACATTGTGAGGTTTAAAACTGCAAACAAATTCTTATTGGTATATTTATCCCACAAAGGAGGAAAAACAGCTCAAATACACAATTAAAATCTCAAAGTCAACAAGATACTCTTGAACATGAAGAATGTAAACTTCTGATCACAACTGATTGTGGGTTTTGATTGGCGAACGTTTTGAACGTTAAAAATTAAAGTTGCTTTTCCTAAATTGCTGACGGGATAAAAATCACATGTCGTTTCATTAGTCTAAGCGCTGCACCTTGGCCGGTCTCCAGCTACGTGGATGCCAGCGTGCTATAAAACTGGAGGAATTTGTGTTGGTAATATGAAATGCAATTTCAGCACAGAATCCTTTGTTAGGCTTGAGATCTTATGAAAGTATAAAACATGCACAGCGAGTACAGTCAGACGCTAATAATCCCGAGCCTTACCGTCTTCAGACGGTCCTTCATAAGACTTGTCGATGGCAATGCGGAAACTCTGGTTGCATCCGCGCCCCCGGACCATGTGTGGCCGTGGGCGGTGAAAGGGGACCTGGGCCTGGATGTCATTGTGCTGGGCCTCCGACATGGCTGACTGGAGGCTTTCGAGGGAGCTGGACTTCCAGAGACCCAGCGTTGGGCCCAGCGTTCCACCGGCAGCGGGACCTGGATGATGCAGAAGTGGGAGAAGAGCAAATGGAATGTCGTTGAAAGGCTGTTGAAAGAAAATGAGGGAATAAACGGATAGACCAGTTGTGATGGACAACGTAAGAAATAGTGAGTGCTCTTGAAAGGCATTATAAACGGGATGACAAGATGCGAGTTTTTCATCATTTTAACATGTTCTGTATGGATGACTTAAATCACGACACTGATGATTTTCTCGGTGAACTAGATACTTCAAGGGGTTCCAAATGGGGCAAAAAAAAAAAAAAAAAGAGTGAAACTGAAGAGTTGACAGAGTCAACGGCGGTGGAGGGCAGGGGGATAAGCACAGTTGCTTTTTAAGTCTTAAATTGACTTTCTGGGAGGAAGTGGGATTTGCTGGGAATATAAGGGGTTATAAATAGAGAGGGGGGGGGGGGGGAGCATTCAAGACTAAAACGCTCAATTTGAGAGTCAGGATTTGTGTCACAAATGTAATTATGGCTGTCCAGCTTGCAGTCTGATAGAATTAAGCTCCTTCCTAGCAGACTTCTGCACTATACAGAAAGAAAAAAAAACGTGCAAATGTGTGGCCATGGATGCATGGCTACAAAATGTGAGGTGAGAAAAAAAAAAGAAATTAAAGTCATGATATTCCCCAGCAAATAGCGGTGCGCGCCCTTTGACTGACTGAAGAGAAGGAAAAAAAAATAAAAGCCCCATCCACTTTTGCTCAGGTCTTTGCGAGTCTGGTGTGCTCACTCCATGTGTGTCAGGTAGTTAAGGTTGGAGTTAAATGAATAATGAGGGCTTAATGGGATGGATGAGCGCCGGAGAGGTGGATATCATCGCCAGCTCGATCCAGTGGAGGGTGAAATCAGCGCTCATCACATATCGTTGCTCACGGTGCCAGCAGAAGCTCTCGTGGATCGGTTTGCATCATGTCCACCTGATTGCCACCGATTCAAGCTGGTGCACACATTTGACAAGCAGCCTAAAAGCTGACCAGGATGACAGGCAATGGCCTTCACAGCTGGAACAAGTTTAAGCAAGGCTCAAATGCGTCTTTTATATATATATATATATATATATATATATATATATATATATATATATATATATATATATATATATATATATATATATATATATATATATATATATATATATATATTAGGGGTGTTAAAAAAAAAATCGATTCTGCGATATATCGCGATACTACATCGCGCGATTCTCGAATCGATTCAATAATCGGCAGAATCGATTTTTTTTTTTTTTTTTTTTTTTTTTTTTTTTAGGATTCACACCTTGAGCATGGAAGAATGTTATATGAACGGCACATTAAGCCTTAATATTTTTATTTTAATGCTGTTCAAACATGAAACAGATTACAACCTCTATAAGACTGAAATTTCAGATAAATAAATAATACATTTTCATATAAATCTTACACTCTACAAGCTTACTGATTAGTATTTTCTAAATATGAATGAAAAAAAATTGCAACAATCGACTTATAAATTCGTATCGGGATTAATCGGTATCGAATCGTGACCATTCGTATCGGGATTAATCGGTATCGAATCGAATCGTGACCTGTGAATCGTGATACGAATCGAATCGTCAGGTACTAGGCAATTCACACCCCTAATATATATATATATATATATGTGCACATCTGGCTCTGTTGCTGTCAATGCAAAACCGTGGTTTGTACAAGTGTTCCGTTTTCACCTTGCGGCCATTCTGGCTGAATATTACTTACCCAATTGTGTCTTAGTAGGATTTAAAGGAGCTGTATGATGGGGAAACTTGACCTTTTAGTATCCCATATCAAATACTGTCAAACACTGTCTTTCCACAGAAACATGTTCACAAAACAAACACAAAATGGCAAAATACAGGCTGGTGGGGTGGGGGTTTAGGACAAAATCACCACCAGACATTAAGCGAAGCCCAGAGCTGTAAATTGAGAAGAAGTTTGTCTGTTTAAATCCTACAGGAAGTAGGAAGTACGGTGCCACTCGCGTTCGTGTCAGAACTGTTTGCCGACTGCCGAGGAAAACACACAACAACACCAACACTGAATGCCCGAAACCGTCCGATGAGGGGTGAGTGTTTTTTAAACTAATATAACTACACCGGGCGTCCGTCTACCGTAAACATCGCGAGCACCTCCGACAGAACATCGAGGTCTCGCGAGACGGGACATTCCGAGAATTGCGCCTCAGAAGCGAAAGTCTCGTCAATGGAAACACCGACAATTCGAAATTGTACTTGATCGAAATAGTACAATACCGCTTTTATTTTTGCGAAAAAGGGTCATGGAAACGCACCTACTGATGTATTTGGAAATGAAAGAAAAAATGTGATTCAGAAAACTGAATCGGAAAAGGAATAGAAAGGAAGAAGATAGGAGGAACGAGAGTGAAGTGCTTCCCCCTGAGAGGAAAAGAGGGTTTTAGCCAGATTAAAACAAGTCAGGCAGACCTCTTAAGCCTGGCCCTCTAATGAAATATGTCAAACCCATAAAAAAACAAAAAACAAAAAAAACACTAAGGCCATTTAAGAGTGCACGGGAAGCCTGTCTAATACGCTGTGTCAGCAAAAACGAGAAACTCGCAAAAGCACTGTCAATACGCATTAGCAAAGACGTCGGCAGGAGATGAGAGGAAAACAACATGAGTGGAATGCTGCGGGGAATAAATAGACACGTTTATTTATCATGGGTCGCGGAGTTACGGGCAGTGATAAGACATTCCAGGAAAATCTTAGCAGCGGAGCTTGTGGGAGGAGCTGAGAGAAGAGGAGGATGAGCATGAAGGTGAAGGTTGAGGTGGAGGAAAGGGTGGAGGAGGAGGCAAAGCTACTGCACTTGTGGGACTGGAAGGCATTCAAGGTCAGCGACAGTTTTAAGTACGCGTGTATTTCATCAGCAACAGGCTTATTTGCTGCAGAAAATCAGGCCAGCAACCTCGTATGATATAATACAACACTGTAAAGGAGAATTAAGATATTTCTAACTGATTTCCAAATCAAATCTAAGCACACATCCACCAGCATATGGAAAAGAGGGAAAAAAAACTACTAGGAAGTAGGGATGTAATGATAAGGGCAATATCGTGATATTAAAACTGCGACAATATCGTTTTTGTCATGTTTACAATATTTAAAAGGAACACATCTGTTAAAAAGTCAGGTTGATTTCCATTTGTGCAGTTGTAGCACCCTCTAGTGGCTACTTTAGTAGTGCAATTTAATTTTCATTGGGGATGTTTTGGCCTTCTATGTTTAAAATCTATGCTAATTGTCAGATGAAGGGGAACCGAATTTGCTTGTGAAGCGATCAATGTGTGCTAGCATTAGCAAGTAAGTGCCTCAATATTGTCATTAGAGATTTTAGGTGTCATATGCATTACTGTTTTGGACAAAAGCACAATATTGTGCTTTTTTAGTATGAACTCTCTCTTTTTTTTTACGATATTGTGATCTTTATGAAATATCGCCAACCCCCCTACAATACCGTGATAATTATCGTACGACCGTGACCAAAATTATTCCGATAAGAAATGTAAAAAAAAAAAAAAAATCACTCTTAAGTTTTTCTCAATCCAAAAAAATACGATATCAGAAACCCTATGTACTTTATGCACATCGAAAATGGACAGTAGCAACCAAAAGAAATCTTGTGTACAAGACACTACACAACACTGTATACATGAATCATAGCTCACTCCCAATTGGTTAGTCAGTCAGCGAATGAGTTAATGATTTGAAATAATAACTCACCCTTTCGATGTCCGTCCAGCGATCGCACATTACTCTCATCCGCCACTGGAACACACAGAAAAAAGTTTTTTGTTTGTTTTTTTTCTTCCTCCCCTGTGCATATTAAACCGTAGTCCAACATCTCAATGCAGTGAGACAAGAAGCCTCTGCTGGTGCTAGTGCAAAAATGATGCCTCAAAACAATGACCACAGACATTAGAGGGCAAAAAAAAAATGAAGCAAAAAAACAGATAAAAGAACATTATGACTTCGGTAAAATGGGATGAGTGAGACATTAGCAGGAAAAAAAAAAAAAGGAGACCATCGCCATCCTATTAAGCGGCACCCAACTAAGCCCAACATGATTGCAGGTAGCCACCACATGTGGACCACCACAGGAGACAATAATAGGTTTTCATTGAGCTGCTTTCTCTCTAAAATCATCATTTTAATTTTTGATGAGGTCAATTTTCCCCAGGGGGTAGATTACTGGGAAACATGAGAAATGGAGGAGGCTGAAATGATGCCAAGTTTTTGGTGAGGGCGGTGTTGTACAACAGAGAGACAATGCCACCCATGCAGATGACACACAAAATGCACGGCTTCCAAAAAGAAATGTTATTTATCTTCTTGTACTATCGTGGAAGGTTTAAAAATGTGAACCCTGTTTTCATCTGCAACTTAATTTATGCAGTACATAGAGTATTTATAATTTAACTCATTTACTGCCAATAATGTATTAATACGTTTTTTTTAATGTAAGTGTCCCAAAGACGTATTTATACGTTTTTTGTGTTTTTTTTTTTATGCTAGAGCATACAGAAGGCTTTGATGCAGCCTTTCAACTGCAAAGAACGGTTGCAGAGATGGTAGTTATTACACAAACGGCCAGTAGGTGGCAGCAGAGCAAAGGAGATCAACCAGGGCCATGTAGAAAAAAAAAACGCTAAATTACTTACAATTTAAATAGATTTGTGAAAACTGATGAAACTTAGCTCTTTTCTAACGCTAATTGCTGCAAAACGGAAACAGATAGAAACATACTTTTTTTTTTCCTGATGAAAGAAGAGACTTTAATCTTTCTTTTGATAGGTTCCATGCTTTTATAGCAATAGAACACGATATTCTGTGGGCCTTGCAAAATCAGTCAAAATCCAGTAAAACAGCCGGGAGCGAACGGGATTGCTTCTGTGAAAATGGCTGGGAGGGAATGAGTTAAAAGTGTCTGTGCATATCGCTTCTACATCTGATGATGAACATCATCTTGTAAAAAAACAGGGTCAGGAATTGCACTACTCTTTGTGCATGGTGTGTGCGTGTGTTTCCGTAAGTATATACAGTACTTAAGCTCTGGTCAATACACTTGAAGCTCAAGTCATTCAAGGTCAACAGAGGGAGTTCAGCTGTTTCGGGCGAGCGGTATTTAATAAAAGCCAACCGATGTTAGAGCGCAAATAAAGCCAGACGCACGAGACGGAAAAGCCTGAGAAGGTGCGCAGCTCACAAGCGGCAGGAACTTCCTGCTGAACCTCAGACGCAATAGAGATGAACAGAAGTGGGGAGATAACGTAAACAGATTGAGAATGGCCAAAGATGGAGACAGAAGAGGGGGGGGGGGGGGGGGGGTGTGAAGTGGGTCTCAGTGGAGCAGGGCAGGGGGAGCGTGTGATAAGACCACCCTTGTCCATAATGAATGGCAATCAAGCTTGGCGTGTGCTGCAGCAAGAAAACCAATCCGCAGAACCTAATGAACCAGAATTGGAAAACTGAGTCAAAGGGGATCGCGACAGGAGCGGCTTTCACATTGCGCAAGGGCCAAAGAGGAAATAAGAGAGGAGAACCAATGTTTTATGAAAGTGAATTTAACAGGGGCTTGGTGAAAACAACACAATTGTAACAGTATAAAAAAACAAGAACGAATTGGGGTCAATAAAGGTCAATACAAGGAATTAACCTTAGTTTTTACCTTACAGCAGGGGTGTCCAAACTTTTTCATTTGAGGGCCACATACAGAAAATCAGAAGGACACAAGGGCCACATAATGTTATGAAGAGAAATTGTGTTTAGTCCTAAAAATTCTACAAATAATTTATTTGTGCTTTTAAATATTTAGAAAAATGCTACAGTATGTATACACCATTTTATTTTTAATATGGCAGTACGGTTAATATAGTTTTGGAATTTTTAATTTTGGTTCTTTAATAAATGCTTAGTTTTAGTTTAGTTTTAGTTAGTTTCAGTATTAGTATTAGTTTTTTTTTGTTAAATGTGTATTAGTTGTGCGCAATACTTAAAAAACACCATGAAAGCGACGTCATCTGAAGGTGCTTTTCTATTGGCTGCTGCTAGATGACGTCACTTCTGTGTGACATACTTTCAAATGTCATTATTCAGATTGATATAAAAATAAATCTACAAAAAAAAATCACACCAAAAACGAAGTACATTTTTGCTATAATATAGTTCTAGTTAGTTTTGTAAACATAAAATGTAACTTCAGTTAGTTTTCGTTTTTTAAAGCATTTTTGTTTTTATTTTATTTTGTTAACGAAATTGTTTTTTGTTGTGGTTATTTCGTTTACCTTTAATAGCACCTGTGTTTTTCGACACCCTCCCTTCTTACTTTGACCATCTCCAAAAAATTTTGTTTTTATTTTATTTGAACTGAGTCAAATGCCATTTTTAGCATATGTCGCGGGCCACTAAAAAAATCGACGGCGGGCCGCAAATGGCCCCCGGGCCGTAGTTTGGACACCTCTGCCTTACACGCACGCATGCAGAAAAACACAAACATGAACAAGGTCAGATCCTTCACAACGGGATAAAAAAAAAAAAGGGTGTCTCCATAGGTGCTGGTGTGTTTGCTCACCCAAGTCCATGCTTTTGGATCCTCGATTTCGAGGTAAGCTGCCCTTGTGGTTGGCCTTGAGCTCATCCATGAGACGCTCACTGCAAAACAGACACCCGTCTTCAAAACAAAACTTTCTCATGGTGACAGCAGCCAGATACCAAGGCTGCATTCGGCAAGAAAATCTGATAAATGTTACGTTCACCATGCCACTCACACCAAAGATAATACGTAAAGTTTATACTATAAACATACCTTGTACATGCACTATACAGTACATACCAAGGGTTGCATGGACTAGCTCACTTGTTGAATTCTAGAGCACGACGTCGACTAGTTGCTATTACATGTTTTTGCCCTTCTTGAGAAGGCGGCAGAGCCGCTTGCAAAAAACAGCCGAGTGTGCTGAATGAAATTATTGTGTCGCCCTAATGGATGTAAATTGTCTTCTATATAAAAAAAAAAAAAAGAGACATCTTTAGTAAGTGAGGGAGACCCGATAAAGGGGAGGTTGAGGGAGCGCCAGCGTCGAACAACATTTTGAACGGCCGTATTTTCACGACTATAAGGCGCACCGCATTATAAGGCGCACCATCAATGAATGACATATTTTCAAACTTTTTCCATATGTAAGGCGCTACAGTAGAGGCTGGGTTTACGTTATACATCCATTAGATGGTGCTGCGCTAAAGGGAATGTCAACAAAACAGTCAGATAGGTCAGTCAAACTTTATTAATAGATTACAAATCAGCTTTCTGACAACTCCCAAAATGAATAAACAGCCATTTTATTTTCTCTGAGGTAAAGTATTAGTATTAGCTAGCGATCCAAGATGGCGGGATCTTCTGCGCATGCGCGTCACCGATCGT
Source organism: Festucalex cinctus (assembly GCF_051991245.1). NCBI lineage: Eukaryota > Metazoa > Chordata > Actinopteri > Syngnathiformes > Syngnathidae > Festucalex > Festucalex cinctus. The sequence continues at coordinate 4,279,902 of NC_135412.1, forward strand.
GCGGGGTCACCGATAGCGTCTTGACAGCGAGACCTGTTGCGGCTCAATATTGATCCATATATAAGGCGCACTGGATTATAAGGCGCACGGTCAGATTTTGAAAAAATTGAAGGCTTTTAGGTGCGCCTTATAGTGCGGAAAATACGGTTCTTTCAGCCGACAAAGAGGTTAACGATGATTTGCAAACAGCCCAAATGCTCACCATAATCCACTGCTGTGGTGGGGAGAACATGCCTTTGCACGTTTCCCCCGTTTGAACAAGTTGTGTAAACGTTACCTGGTTCTTCCAGCGGCAAGCAGACAAAGAGGATTTTTTTCCCCCACCCTCTGGTTGTAAATACCATTGTGTCACAAAACAGAATATTCACCCAGCCGTTTGCAACCAAATGGAGTGCAGGTTCTAATAACTCCAGGCTTATGTTTTAAAAGTGTGATGATTGTGCTGTGTGGGGACACCTGTAGTGAGAAGAAGTGACAGCTGGGTCTCGACTCATTTCCTCCATGGAAGGTGGCTGACGGTAGCCTCCCCTGGAGTCTTCCTGATTGTTGCCATAGAGACCATGGTTGCCATTGGTGGTTGCAACAGGATGCAGTTCTAAAGAGAAGTAAAGCCAATGTTTAAGTTTGTGTTTTTCTTTCTTGGCTGGTGCACATTTTCCACAAAAGTTACACTTGTAACAAAGCGCACACACAGAGGCACAATGAAAAGCTCCTGCATCACCTTGGTGGAGGTAAAAAAATAAAAAATAAAAAATAAAAATACTCTACTATAATTACCTGGGACCAGACAATGCAAAAAGGAACTTCCATCCAGCCATCCATCTTCTTGACCGCTTATTCCTCACAAGGGTCGTGGGGGGTGCTGGAGCCTATCTCAGCTGGCTCTGGGCAGTAGGCGGGGAACACCCTGGATTGGTTGTCGGCCAATCGCAGGGCACACGGAGACGAACAACCATCCACGCACACAAGCACACCTAGGGACAATTCGGAGCGCTCAATTAACCTGCCATGCATGTCTTTGAAATGTGGGAGGAGACGGGAGTACCCGGAGAAGACCCACGTGGGCACGGGGAGAACAAGCAAACTCCACCCAGGAAGGCCGGACCCTGGACTCGAACCCGAGTCCTCAGAACTGTGAGGCGGACGTGCTAACCAGTCAACCACCATGCCGCCCAAAAAGGAACTTTTAATAATAAAAATAAATCAGCAGAAAGTAGAATGTGGAGGATCAACAGAGAGGAAGCATACATAATTTTTTTATTTTATTTTTCTTATTATTATTAATTCTATCTCTGGTGTAATAACCTTATTTATTGATTGATTGAATTTTTATTTTCATTTTATTATTATTATTATTATTATTATTATTATTATTATTATTATTATTAATTAAATCTCTGGTGTAATAACCTTATTTATTGATTGATTGAATTATTTTTTATTTTATTATCTGTTCTCATTGCTGCTGGACATGTAAATTTCCCAGAGGGAACCATCCCAAAGGGATCAATAAAGTCAAGTCTAAATCTAAGTCTAAGTCTAATTACAAAAAAAATCATAACAAAGACATGAAACAACTGTACGCAACTCAAGCAGAATGAAGAATTATTTCCATGCAAACGTATCACTCAAACTTCTTTCATCTTTCAACATTTCCATAAATAATGAACCCCAGACGGGTTTAAAAAAAAAAAAAAAAAAAAAAAAAAAAAAAAAAAAAAAGGCATCCCGCCCCTGTTGTATAGCCTTTTGTGTTCAACCCCTTGTGTACAAAATGATTGTCAACACACAACGGCTGCCATAATCGGATGGGGAAGTGACAATAGAAGATCTCCAGCTCCCAGCAGACAGGGGGAGCTGGAGATGGGAAATAAAGAACGAACACAAATCAATCTGGGAGTCTTCTTTTGTTGTTGTCTTTCTTCGATGGCACACATGCGGAACATAACTTATTTATGCAAATCAGGCAATTAACATCAACAAAATGATTCCGAGGTCAGATCTTTTTCACATGAAGAGTTAATGCAGCATTCAGGAAAAAAAGAACCGTGGAAGTGAATAGGGATGTCATGATAAGGGCAATATCGTGATATTAAAACTGCCACAATATCGTCGTCGTCATGTTCACAATATTTAAAAGGAACACATCTGTTTAAAAAGTCAGGTTGATTTCCATTGGTGCAGTTCTAGCACCCTCTAGTGGCTCGTTTAATAGTGCAATTTAATTTTTGTTAGGGATGTTTTGGCCTTCTATGTTTAAAATCTATGCTAATTGTCAGATGAAGGGGAACCTAATTTGCTTGTGAAGTGATGAATGTGTGCTTGCATTACCAATAAGTGCCTCAATATCGTTATTAGAGATTTTAGATGGCTTATATGCATTGCTGTTATATACAAAAGCACAATATTGTGCTTTTTTTTTTTTTTTAAGTATGATCTCTCTTTTTCACAATATTGTGATCTTTTAAATATTGCCAACGCCCGCACAATATCGTGTTTATTACCGTATCGTGACCTTCATATCGTGATAATATCGTATCGTGATGTTTGGATATCGTTACATCCCTAGAAGTGAAATCCCCTCTCTTGATGTTGTAAACATAACACTTTAACATTATTTGAAAGAAACGTATCATATTTATAAAAGGTTGTGGGTTCAAATGTCTGCTTTGGCTTTGGTGTGTGGAGTCAAACATGTTCTCCCTGAGCGTAAGTGGGTACATCATCTTCCTCATGCGGCCAAAAAACATATATGTTGGTTTCATTGAATATTCTAAAGTGTCCCACGGGTGGAATTTGAGTGTGAGAGGTTTTCTTTTCTGTGATCGGCAAGGTGGTCAGTTCAGGGTGTCCCCCGTCCGTCTCTCGCACCAAAGTGAGCTGTTAAAGGCTCCACCTTCCCTGTGACCCTGATCTGGATGAGCGGCAGTGAAAATGAACGGTTGGTGGGTCCTACTGTAGGGCATAGAAACGCTTGAATGGCTGCTCAAGTGGCGTTTAAAAAATAAATAAATAAATAAATAAAGTGTCAAAAGACTTCACAAACACACGCCGACAAACATGCTGTGCACACTCAGTCGTTGATAACGGAGCACACAAACGTTCGGTGTTGTGACAGCTCAAATGGACCAAGATTTTTTTTTTTCGGCGCGGCAAAGTCAAGCGTGCACTCACCACTGTCGTACGAATACTTGTCATTGAGACTGTTGCCGTTGAGCTCCGGGGGTCTCGAAGCCCCCTGGTAGGCCCGGTGGTGCCGAGGCTCCTGGAAACATAAAAGTACAAAGAAGATCATGAAAGATGACAAATATGGAAATGAAAGACTCATATGCAAGTATACGTGCTGCGTGCAAACCCATTGTGACTTGTAAAAAATGGATGATGTTGACGAAAACATCACAAGATTTGAGTGAACCCGTTTTATTACCCAGTAGAATTAGCGTAGTGGTGTTTATTCCTTTTGTTGACTGCATCTCAGCTGATGGCCGCATATAATATGCAAATAATATGAATCGGTAAATATATCTGAAGGAATTTTGAAGTTCACATGTAAAATTTATTTCTGTTATTCAGGGTTGCATGTAGATTAGTGTTGTTCCGATACCGATGCTGGTATCGGCAGAGGTGCCGATACTGCATTAAAACAGTGGTATCGGTATCGGTGAGTAATCACAAGTAACATGCCGATACCATTAATTCCAACGCTAATATAGGATTTTGGATGCAGCATCGTTTGTCTTTGTGGTGCACATATTCACTGCATGCCGATCTAAGATATCCTATTGGCCCTTGAATGCTCTGAACCAATAACAGGACAGCTTTTTCATGTTGGGGGAAAAAAAAAACCTTAGTTATCGGTATGGTATTTGTATCGGCCGATACTACAAATCTGGGTATCGGTTAGTGTTGTTCCGATACCGTTTTTTGGCTCCCGATACCGATACCGATACCCAGCTTTGCAGTATCGGCCGATACCGATACCATACCGATACTTACGTTTTTTTTTCCTCAACATGAAAAAGCTGTCCTGCCATTGGCTCAGAGCATTCAAGGGCCAATAGGATATCTTAGATCGGCATGCAGTGAACATGTCACATATCAGTGAATGTCGTGCACCAGCAAGACACAAGATGCTGCATCCAAAATTATATATTAGCGTTGGAATTAATGGTATCGGCATGTTACTTGTGAGTAGTCACCGATACCGATACCACTGTTTTAATGCAGTATCGGCGCCTCTGCCGATACCAGTATCGGTATCGGAACAACACTAGTATCGGTATTGGGGGGCAAAAAACGGTATTGGAACAACACTAATGTAGATATTTGCTGACATTCACTTTTAATTTCATTACTTCATCCACCGGTCAATTGTGATTTGGCGAAATGGGACTAAAGCTTTTTGACGGACAAGCAGATTGACTTGACTTAGAGGATCCAGGTAATAAAACAGGCATAACGATTGTTATTTTGGAAGATATTTGTGATAGCCGTACCTAAAAACCAGACAAATGTTCACAGGGATGCTCTCATATTGTAGCTGCACAGCCTGATCACAATATTGGAATGACCTCTCCGCACGACAATTTCGATACGTTTCACCCTTGTGAAGTTCGGGATTTACATGTCATCAATATGTGTATTCGCTACTCTACCTACGCATAAAAAAAAAGTCCAGTTCGATCCAGTATTCCAGAAAGTGAACACAGGTATATTGTGACAAACAAGCCCACAGCACTCTTTGATGGCGGTGATATGTACCTGCACTTCGTTCAAATCTTGACAATATAAAGTATCTCTGCCAAGACCTAATTCCCGCTGGTCTACACAACATAAGGCAATTAAGATTCTTTTTCCCACAGAATGAATGCAAGCACACTATCCAGCCCCCTCCCAAGCACCACAACAAAGAAACCTCCCACCTTCTGAAGATGGAGATATGGGGGGGATTGATGGAGGATTAACTAAGCTGCTTCCGGACAAATAGATGTGCAGCTGTCACAAACAGTAGACAACAAGCCATATAATAATGAAAGGTTTTCCTCTCACAAAGGGTCCCAAGGGTATCATTATTAAGTATTATGTACCTGCTGTCAATCACTTTTCCGATTGGTGGGAAATTTGTGACAGGACCACTGACGAATTCATCATTGCTCGCCCGCTCCCCGTAAACAGACAGCCCGGGGCGAAGCAGGCAGCCCGTCTTCACAGGATGTCTCAATCGCCCCACAATTACGTAAACAGGAAGGGATCCATCTATTAGGCTGACATGTATACAACTATACATGTATACAATCGGCTTCAGGAGGCTTACAGTAGATATCGACATAACCCTGGTCAAATGCCAGGCTTTTGCGATATAACAAACAAGACCAAGACAAATAATTGCAAAACCTTTGCATTATTAATGTGGACTATAATCTGGACAACTCAACTGAATTTAAAAAAAAAAAAAAAAAAAAAAAAAAAAAAAAAAAAAAACTTTTCAAGAGGGGAAGTGAAAATAAACAACTGAGATAATGCGGTTGTACAAGCGTGCAGACCCTCTTATAAGTGGGATGTCTGTGTTCAGAATTAACATTCTAACGGACACACCTGCCACAATTTCAGGTCAGACTGACCCAAAATAAATCTCAGCTGTTCTAGTATGCTTTTACTATTTGGTTTTGCTTTTTTGAGCTGTTCATAATTCTTCCACATTGCCTAATTCCCCAGTTCCAGCTGAAGAAAACCCCCCCCAAAAAACTGCATGTTGAGAAATGTTGTGTTTGCGTCAAACATACCTTTGGAATTTTAGACAAAAAGTTCAACATTGGTATCATTAGACCAGTGCAATTGCACCTCCACTACATTAGGGGGCAGTGGCGCTTTCATTTTTGAGTGTGTGCAGGGAGCATTCGCTCGGTGGTGTAGGGGTTTTGTTTGCACTGATCATGCGCGCTTTGCACACAGCAAAAAAAATAAAAAATCAGCACAAATTATTTCATATATTTTTGTTTTGCAGGCCGAAGTTTTTTTTTTTTAAATCTTGTGCTCCTGAGTTAATGTTGGTGATCAATTTGAATACATTATTTATTGATTTTATGTAATTTTACTTTTCCGTATCATATGGTTTGATATGGTTAGTCAAAAAATGTTTATAGTTTAATTAAGGATTTCATTTTATTTTTGAATTTCAGATGCACTTGAAATCTTTTCTGTTACAGTTAATCAAGCTATTCTTTGTTGTAAGTTGCTCCATATTTCTTTCTTCTTTTATCCTCTTATACGTTAATACGGATACAGTGTTATGCAGAGGTGTGCTTATAACAATTTTAGAGACAAATGATACGATTTATAGTCGCGGGGGGGGCGAGATGTTTTTTTCTTACTAGGGGAGCATGACCGAAAATAATTGAGAAGCACTGCATTAGACCAATATAAGGCCCCGTTCACACGAAAGCCCGTTTCAGTGTATCCGCCTACGTTTCTTACCATTTAGGCAGTTCGTCCACACAGCGGCTCGGTTTCGGAGCTTGAAACCGATCACGTTTGAAACCGGGCTCCAGAGTGGAAAGATTTCAAAACGCAAAACGTACGTTCCAATGTGGACACCATAGCAGGTAGGGCTGGGTATTGCCGCCAACCTCACGATACGATACGTATTACGATACAGGGGTCGCGATACGATACGTATCACGATATAGGGGTATATGTGTTCCAATACTTGATCTTCAAGGCGATATGTATTCCAATATGTTAGATTAATTTTCTTGCATTTTATAATAACATATATAATAACATATATAGTCATATGTATGCCTAAAGGATATGTTTGTTATGCTGACTGACAAAAATATTTTTGTTAGCAGCTCTTCTGGGTGACCACCAAAGCGGCGTGCCTGGTCTAAATTTGCAGCTTTCACAGACACACCGGGAATAATTATTAATTGGCATAAGCCAATATGAGCAAAAATATCACCGTATTAAAATTACAGCTCTAAAATGTGCTTATTTGACATATTTGGGGAAATAAAAACAGCATTTTTTTTCATGTAACACATTCTATTTCGTTTTTTAAACAAAATATAGGAAAACTGGTACATTAAGACGTGTAATGTTAAGTTTATAAGTAAATAAATATTAATATTCTTCCTCTGCTTTAATTTTTCTTAGCAAGACAGTGCCCAATCACGGGTGAGCTAGTTTTGCATTAATTGAAGGCAATTAACTTCAAAGACGCTGCTGGTTTTTATTTTTTAGGTACAACGCAAGCTGCAACGGCAAACGTTAACTGCCTGTTTAAAGTTAACAAGCAATATTGATTCTGACGCCTGCGTATCGATACGTGTATTGTAATGAGGCCCGCAACGATATATTGCCGCATCGACTTTTTGAGCACACACCTAATAGCAGGATTGCTACTTCGCCCGTGACTGCGCACAAAACTGCCAGTCTGTCAACAACAATGGCGGATAGCCGGGTGGTCGTCAATATCCGCAACCTCCTTAGCTTGCTTATGCTTTTACAGCAAGATGTTTTGCGTGATGTTGTACTTGAATTAACCAGCATTGTCACCTCTCAAGGAGGCTTTGCTTCCTTGTAAACAGGGCCGAACTCTCCTCGTCACATGACGGAAAACGGAGAGGTAAAGTTATGTAGTTTATTTTTTCTTACTTGACTAATACTTTTACAACCTTGTGCCTCAGTCTCCCTTCTTTTGTCATGTGTTTGTGAATCTAAGCATTGGTATAAAATGGTTTAAAGGTTTGGGTGTGCAAAAACGGGAGATCTGGAAGCTGATCTACTGGTGCAAGCAAACAAAAATAGCTGCACAATCTATCGCATTTCTATTTAAATGCACTTTTAGCATGCAAAATATCCATGGTTAATTGGACTCTTCTACTCACAATTTCAACTCCATAACGTCAAACTCGGGCTGCTCAATAAGTCGAATTAATTCGATACATCGTCATTTTAAAAAATCGAATCGTTGAAAATTTGTTAAATCGTGAAATCGAGTTTTGTCTTCTGGATTAGAAAAAAAATGTTGTTCTTATGTTCTGTTACATCCAAATGCTTTTATGTGTTGTAATTGTTCACAAGTGGCAGAATGCTGGATGGGTGTTTTACAAAACGTGTTTACAATCGCTACCAACGACTTAATTGTGGCATTTAAGCACAAACTATGAAGGTTAAGTTTATGTTAAAGCTAATCTAGAACAGGTCTACATTACTGGTGTGTGAACATTTTGCACAGGAAATATTTTTGAATAAGTGAAACCTTTTAAATAAACGTTTGTTGGATTTATTAGATTAAAATCGATTAAAATCGTAATCGTCCTGAATGACTGCAAAAATCGAGATTTTATTTTTTGGCCATATCGCCCAGCCCGACGTCAAACTAAGTACTCCAGAGCTACAGTACCTAAAATGTGAGTTTCTCTTTTAAATGGTGTGGTCTCTTATTTTTATACCTGTTGCGAATTGCTTAGTATTTCAACTTCATCCACCAACACTTCACGCAATCTGTTAAAGTGAGCACGCAATGGGGTATATGCCACAGAAGAGGCGGTACGTGATTTTGCACATCAGTTTATTTACGGTCCGGGTTGTGAACGCGCAACCCATGGGCATAGAATCGGAAGCACAAGTATTTTTGACGCAGCCCACACGTCGCAAACCGAACCGGAAATAAACTGTTGTACAAAAAACAGTCCCGCCTCTTCCGTGGCATTGACAACTATTTGGGATCTCAGTAAATCTGGCCCTAATTGTATGGGTGTGCATACCAAGAGGAATAAGGTAAGGACAGAAAAAGATGCAAGAGAGAAGAGAGTATCATTTAATAAGCAAAAGAGTACAAATCAGGGAAACTACGTCTGAAAACCCAGGATAACATAAACCAGCATGCAGGAGGCTTTGGATTACCTTTATTAAAAAAAAAAAAAAAAAAAAAAAGAGGAATGTCAGGCAGGTGAAATAGAAAGCAGAGAACATTGTGCTGTAGCAATAAAGGAATAAACAGAAGGTTTGATTTCACAAGACAAGAGAAAGAAAAAGAAAAGCCAACAGTGATGTGAGAGGTGATGAGACAATCGGTGCCACAAATCATTTCCATGCATTAAATCAAGTGGACAGGCGAGGAGATGCATACAAAAGCAGAGAGGTGCATGTTGTCTATGCGAGCTTGTTTACGGGCAATGCCTTGTCGACACGCACACACAAAGAAATCAGAGTCCGCCAGAGAGCCACAGGTGATGTTGTCGAGTGAGAGCGTGGTTGTATGCGTAGAAATCCGAGTGCGTGTCTCTGTGTCTGCGCGCGCTCGCTTCGCTGCCGTGGGTATGCGGGTCGGCGTACATCTGCCCCGCCATTGCCCTGATGTCTTCCGCGTACGCGCTCCTCTTCAAACTGCCGTGAGGGTAGGCCAGAGCGTGACCACGTGTGTAATCGAGTAAGATTTCTGGTTGTGCGTGTGTGCCGCGCTCAAAGTCCCTCGTTACTTCCGCAGTTCCCGTTAAGCTGCTCGGCGTGAGGTCATGAGACGCAAACCCGTGGGCGGGCCTGTATCCGCTGGCCTCGTCGCCGTACTGAACATTCGCACGCGCGAGACCAAACGTGTAGCAACTGCGTCTCTCCCTATGATTCCAGCCGTGGGTGGCGTGCGCCTCCCCTGGCCTCTGTGTGCAAAACTGCCGCTGGCCGTGAGGTAGCGGCTCGGACGCTCGCCTCCACGGGGTCGGTAGGAGGGAGGAGGAGCACTGAGGCAGAGGCGGCCGGCTGATGCTGCCCGCTTGTACCTGATTGTCGGAAGACTGATGAGGAGTGGCTTGACTGTTGCCGGTATTGTTGGAGTTGGACTGCCCCTACAGGAAAACGAACAAAAGAAGCAGAAATGTGCACTCTTTCAGAACTTATGTGTAAGTGTTGGGTTAAGAGAAATATAAATTCACGCTATTAGAAGCAATTACTACCTAGCAAAAAGTATGGAATCACCAGTCTTGGACGACCACTCACACAGACGTTTTATTGTGTAGATCAAACTCAGATAAAAAGCATGAAACGGTCGTAAGGTCATTCCAAAGTGCAACATCTTGGCTTTCAGAAACACTCAAAGAAATGAAGAAAAAAAACATTGTGCTGGTCAGTAAATGTTACTTTCATAGAGCAAGTGCAGGGAAATAAATATGGAAACACTCCATTCTGAGGAAAAAAAAAAATGGAATCACTCCATTTTGAGCAGAAAATTACGGAGCCCCTATGGTGACATGGTGGGAAAAAAAATAAATAAATTGCGTTCCCTCGCAAAACATTTTGCATTCCCTCGTTGTTTTGCGAGGGAACGCAAAGTTGTTTTTTTCGCCTACCATGTCACCTTCGCTGCGCCGTAAACACTTCCGGGTCATCTTCCATGTGAACAAAAGCGACGAGGATGGAACGTTTGTAAACATGAAACAAAACAGTGGGAAAGCTTTCCCAAAGCGACTAGGATGGAGCATGTATTTTTCCACTGCTTTGTTTACACGTCGCTTTTGTTCACATGGAAGATGACCCCGAAGTGTTTACGGCGCAGCGAAGGTGACATGGTAGGCGAAAAAAACTTTGCGTTCCCTCGCAAAACAACTTTGCGTTTGAGCGAAAAGATTGCGAGGGAACGCAAAATGTTTTGCGAGGGAACGCAAAGTTTTTTGTTTTTTTTTCTACCATGTCACCTTAGGGGCTCCGTAGAAAATAAAGACACACCCAGTCAATTTCCTTTCCTTAATTCGGCACCTGCCTCAAATGACATCTGCTCGTTAGTCAGCAGTTAAAATCGGTGCAGTAATCACAGCTTGGATGGCTTCTGGACCAAGTGGATTGGCAAGAATCATGGCTCCAACAAGGGAGATGTTTCTTGAGACCAAAGACAGGATTATCAAACTTCTTGAAGAAGATAACTCGACACGTATGGTTGCCAAAGATGCGGGCTGTCCGCAGTCAGCTGTATCGAAGATCTGGACCAAGTACAAACAGCATGGGAAGGTTGTTCAAGTCAAGCGTAGACCAGGGAAGACATCGAAGCGTCAAGACAAACAAAAGACCATATGTCTTGAAAACAGAAAATGCACAGCAAGACAAATGAAGAAGAAACGGGAGGAAGCTGGAGTCAATGTATGTGACAGAACTCTGCAAAATCCCTTCAAGGAAATGGAATTTACATACAGGAAAGCTAAAAGGAAACCATCATTGACGCTTAAACGAAAAAAAGAACAAGACTGCAATGGGCTAAGGAGAGCCAATCGTGGACTGTGGATGATTGGATGAAGGTTATCTTCAGTGATGACTCACGAATCAGCATTGGACAAAGTGATGATGCTGGAACTTTTGTTTGGTGCCGTTCCAGTGAGATGTACAAAAAACATCAAAATCCCCACAGTGCTTGATGATATGGGGCTGCATGTCAGGCAAAGGCACTGGGGTTAAATCTTCAATAAATGCACAAGTTTACATTGACATTTTGGACAGCTTTCGTCTCCCTTCAATTGAAAAAAATGTTTGGGGATGATGAAATCATTTTCCAAGATGACACAGAGCAAAAACTGTGAAAGCATTCCTTGGAGAAAGACGCATCCAGTCAATGTTATGGCCTGCAAATAGCCCAGATCTCAACCTAATTGAGAAGCTGTGGTGGAAATTGAAAAAAAAAAAAAAAAAAAGGTCCACAGATGCAAAGTTGATCTGGCAACTACAATCAAAGAGAGTTGGCACCAGATGGATGAAGAATACTGTTTATCACTCATTAAGTCCATACCTCAGCGACTGCAAGCTGTCATAAAATCCAGAGATGGTGCAACTAAATACTAGTGATGTGTTTTGATTGTTTTTTCTTTGTCTGTTTTTCATGATTCCATATTTTTTTTTCCTCAGAATGGAGTGATTCCATATTTATTTACCGGCACTTGCTCTATAAAAGTAACATTTACTGACCAGCACAATGTTTTTTTCTTCATTTCTTTGAGTGTTTCTGAAAGTCAAGATGTTGCACTCTGGAATGACCTTACGACTGTTTCATGCTTTTTATCGGAGTTTGATCTACAGGATAAAACATCTGAGTGAGTGCTCGTCCAAGACTGGCGATTCCATACTTTTTGCTTGGGGTTGTAAAATGATCTTGCATTAAATGTTTGAGCTGTCAAACGATGAAATGTTTTAATCAGATTAATCACATCTTAGAATTTTGATTAATCGTGATTAATCACGGACTTAAAAAAAGCTTTTTTCCCCCAACATATTATGCCTGCTAAATTTGAAGCGCACCAGTTATGTGTTAATTTTTTCGACATTTAATGTTATGAGGACGTCTTCAAAAATTTCTTTCTACTGCACACGCTCATCCTGCTTTTTCTAATCAATTAATGATTTTCATAATTTAAAATGGGGGAAAAAAATGACCTACGGCATATATAAACATTTATTAAATGCTTTACTTTAATGCATGTAGTTATGTTTATTGCTCAAACTCAAACAGCTACCTTTTAAAGTAAAAGGATCATCTGCGGTCAAAATTAATAGTGTGATTAATCTGTGGTAATACAATGATTAATGCGATAATTTTTTGTGATTAATTAATTAGTTAACGCTTTAACTCATTCACTCCCAACCATTTTCACTTAAGTGTTTTCCTGGATTTTGACTGATTTTTCAAGGCCAGCGAAATATTATGTTCTATTGCTATAAAAATATGGAACATACCAAAAGAGAGATTAGAGTCTCTTCTTTTATCAGGAAAAAAAAAAGTATATTCCTTTCTGTTTCCGCTGTGCAACAATTAGCAATAGAACATAGCTAAGTTTCATCATTTTTCACAATTCTGCTTGGAACTGTGAGGAAATCAGCCGGTTTTAACATGCCGTGGTTGATCTCTTATACTCTGCTGCCACTCAACCATTTTCTGCAGTAGATAGACTGCATCAAAGCCTTCTCTATGCTCTGGCATAAAAAAAACGTATAAGTACGTCTTTGGGACACTTAAAACATTTAAAATATGACGTATTTTTACGTTTTTGGGAGCTAATGAGTTAACTTTGACAGCACTAATTAAATGGTAATCTTTCGTGTTTTTTTTTATTTTTTATTTTTTTTATTTTTTTTAACGCTGACCAATTTGCTGTGCATCATCAAAACAATGGCGCGTTACCTCCACTCTGGACGCTCGCAGTACCACAAGCTGGATGGTGCCCCGGGCGTTGCCCTCCGACGACATGGAGCGCCGCAGGGTCTCCATAGCAGCATGGTTGGACCGTCCAAGCAGCGCTTCGCCATTGACTGCAATCAGCTGGTCATTTACTCTCAGACGGCCGTCCTGCGGAAAGAAGTTGGCGGTGATGTTAAGAGGAAAGCCGCCCAGTTGACGTTAAGAACACATCAAATGAAAAACACACAGGGCGCAGAATAAAAAAAATAAAAGGGAAAGGCTTTCTAAAAGTTGAAGGCGAGATAATTGTGGAGTTAGTAATCTCGGGAGAGCCAGAGCGCCATGATAAATATATAGCACGGCTAATGGAATAGCCTCTGTGGGCACTAGATCATGTTTAAGTGTTTTACAAAGCATCCACTTGTGAAGCGCCAATGCAGAGCGGTGCCTTGGCTGGCGAACGCGAGGAAGAGAAAGTGAGGTATGAGATGACTGAGGCGCTGTAGGAGGGTCTTAAAGGAAGGCAGCGCACAGAGAAAAATGAATAATAGGACAATAAAGATGAGAACATACAATTAAGAGTGCGACGTTATGAATGGTCCATTATGGCCAGTGCTGACCTTTGATCGCGCTTCATTAATCAGGCAACGTCTGATGCCAAAGATGAGACTGCTATGACGCTACACAATCATACAAAGCCACATGAACAATTGTATTTTCAACACACTGTCACTGGATTTACACTGCAAGGTTCAAGGTGGTTAGCACGTCCGCCTCCCAGTTCTGAGGACTCGGGTTCGAGTCGGCCTTCCTGGGTGGCGTTTGCACGTTCTCCGGGTACTCCGGTCTCCTCCCACATTCCAAAGACATGCATGGCAGGTTAATTGGGTGGTCCAAAATTGTACCCAGGTGTGCTTGTGAGTGTGGATGGTTGTTTGTCTCTGTGTGCCCTGCGATTGGTTGGCAACCAGTTCAGGGTGTCCCCCGCCTACTGCCCAGAGCCAGCTGAGATAGGCTCCAGCATCCCCCGCGACCCTTGTGAGGAATAAGCGGTCAAGAAAATGCATGGATGGATGGGTGCAAGAGACTTTTTTTTTTTTTTTTGTTGCTCTGTAGTAGCACAGTTGGGATACGCTTCATTTCAGCGTAAAGACAAAAACATGCAGGAATTGTGTATCGTTAGATTGGTATATAAGGCCTCTTTGAAACGTAGATAAAAAGATTGGTGACTGGTGTGTACATAGCCACATCTGCTCAAATAATACAAACACACACACACACACACAAAAACACACCCATACCTGAGTATAATTACACTTTTGTGGGAACATCTATTTTACAAAGACTGAGACCAAGAACAGTTTTTTTTGTTTTTTGTTTTTCTCTCTCCCCGTCCCCTGCCCAGAAAGCTTCCGTGAAGGCAACCGTGTTTGGCGGCGCAAATCCACTTCCTGCCCGGAGATCATGGCTGTACATGTGGATATGTGCGTGGGATGAGAGGCGGGGGGGGGGGATGCACTGTGTTTGCTAAGCACGTGGCTGTTGTGTTTTGGCGCGTTTACGGCTGACACGGTGCAAATTCACAGTGCAAATTGGCATTAAATAATTGCCACTGTGATGAGCCCACTCTTCCCCCCGGCTTTGTTTCGTGTTCCTGAATGGAATTGGACTTCCTGAATTCGTCATAAAATGAGCGGAATCTCCCGTCTGAGGCGTAGCGACAGCCTGACTTGGAGTGAAACTAGTGCAGACACCGATGTGTATTGTGATGTGTATTGCGCACAAGTTTGAAGGCAAACGCACGAGCGGAACTCGGCCGTTGACGTCTCCGCGTGAGCCTGAAGCAGAAGTATAAGGAAGCCTTTAGCAAGAATACAAGCATCCTTCGGTCCCTTTGAAAGACGCTATATAAATCTAAGCTACTATTGATGTCATTGAATAATTAAAATAATTGAAGGTGGTGGCAAGTAGAGTAATGTGGAGGTTACGCCCACTTAAATCAAAGAGTCAACCCAGGCTAACTAAAGTCTGTGTAATGATTAATATATGTATTATTTATGTATTTATGTTTACTTCTTAACGTTGATGCTTGTGGAGTAAATTTTTATTTTTTATTTTATTTTTATTAGTAGTAGTAGCATTAATTCAATCTCTGGTGTAATAACCTTATTTATTGATTGATATAATTTTTATTTTTTATTTTATTATTATTATTATTATTATTATTATTATTATTATTAATTCAATCTCTGGTGTAATAACCTTATTTATTGATTGATATAATTTTTTATTTTATTTTATTATTATTATTATTATTATTTCAATCTCTGGTGTAATAATCTTATTTATTGATTGATTGAATTTTTATTTTTTATTTTATTTTTATTAGTAGTAGTAGTAGTAGTATTAATTCAATCTCTGGTGTACCTTATTTCTTTAAACCTTATTTATTGATTGATTGAATTATTTTTTATTTTATTATCTGTTCTCATTGCTGCTGGACATGTAAATTTCCCAGAGGGAGCATCCCAAAGGGATCAATAAAGTCAAGTCTAAGTCTAAGTCTATTGGATATTTGTCACTTGAATTGTACATCGACATATACAAAAAGTCTCAGTCAGAGGCAGGGTAACTAAATTGAGCCTAAATTTTCTTGAGTTCTCTCTAAAGTAGTCTTTAAAAAGATGTGGATCAAAAATTAAGTGACAAACTACTTTCAAATGTGTTTCTGGGAAATAGGTTAGTCCTCACCATGAGTCTTTTTTTTTTTTTTTTTTTTTCCCATCTCCTCCCCTCTCTGCCTGCTGCTGAATGACGGTTTGCATGACATTTCTCGGCGGAACCTGACGTCCCCTCCTCCGCCCCAGCCCGCCGCCGTAAAGTCTAATCAGGAGCCTGTGCTGCTTTTCATTAGCATGCGTCAATACTGAGGAAGAGGCGCGCTCAGACACGCAAGCCCTCGTGTATTGTGACCCCAATGAGTGTTTCCACATTTCATTATTTTCTCCCTCTTTGCTAGTCTTCAGTCTTTTCAGTCTTCTCTATGTGACACCGCTTAGTTCACTTCTCCCCAACTGTCTTCCCTTCTCCCGAGCAGTTCTTCCTTCTTGTGTGGTATCTCGTCCCAGAAACCTGCTTTGCATGTATCTCATTGGCCCATTCCGTGCGAGTGCAATCTGTACAGGCAGCTGTCAGAAAAACGACTTCTGAAGCTGCTTTAGGGACCTCGAGTCTAGGATCCCTGATCCCAGACCAGCCATTTATCTTCAAGGCCACACTCCTCTCTGTGTGTTTCCTCATTGAGTGCTACAGATCTGAGAGCAGCAAAGAGGGGCACTAGGGGCTGACATGTAAAACGAGGGGGGGAAAAAAAAAAAAAAGAGAAATTGAGGCCAAATGGAGGAATCTCCAAAGTGCTGAAATGGATGTTTTTTGTTTTTTTTTTAACCCTCACGATAGACTCACAGCTACAAGTGAGTGTTCAGTGATCAAGATAAGATGGCTGCAGAGTTGATGAGATGAGGTCAATGGGGGTCAAGGGTCTGCACAAGAGATGCCCTGCTTAGGGAGGAGCTGTGGCGTCAGTGAAAGACAGGAAGAAAGACAAAGAGCCGACAGAGGAGTGAAAGGAGCAGATAACAGAAGACACAAAAATACATGAGCACACAAAAATATGGCAAAAGGCAGACAAATGAAAAATGGCAAGAAAAGTGAACAGTCCATCGCAACATATTATTTGGAATCCTTGCATTTTAATTCAAAGCTATTTAAAACTCATTCACTGCCAGTCATTTTAGAAAATTTTAAAACTGTCAATACTCACGTGATATTACATTCAATAATTATATATAAACCGAATCTACCAAATGACAGAATAGAATAGAATACTTTTTGCCCCGTCCCATTCTTTTATAATTGACAGTAGAAAAATGTAGGTTTGCCAAAATACAGCCATTTCTCCCATGGACTCTGAAACTGTGTTTATTTCGTATAAAATGGGGCAATGATGTCATCTACCGGTGGTTGGGCATCAGTAAAGTTGTTTCCAAGTTTGACATTTACAGTGGTGCATCATCATAATCAGATTCTCCCCCATCTATCCCCACTCTGAAAAATTATAATTGGCAAGTATACTTGTCACTGGGAGTGAATGAGTTAATTGGAATTGTGGTTTGTAATTATGCTGTGATTTGTTTTGTTTTTTTGTTTTACATCAAATTGAGCTGTACGTGGCCCCTGAACCACCAGTTATGACACTGCTGACTTAGATCTTGTTAACTCATTCACTCGCCGCCATTTTCACAGAAGCAGTCCCGTTCGGCTGCTTTACTGGATTTGGACTGATTTTGCAAGGCCCACAGAATATTGTGTTCAATTGCTATAAAAGCATGGAACCTATCAAAAGAAAGATTAAAGTCTCTTCTTTCATCAGGAAAAAAAATGTAATTTTAGCAAGTCCGTACAAACAGATGCTGTACCTTGTAGGCAGCGCCTCCATGGATGATGGACTTGATGAAAATGCCCAAGTCCTCGCCAGTCTCTCTCGACTTGTTGCCCTTCAAGCTGACTCCAAGGCCGGCAGAACCCGTTTCGTTCAGCGGGATTTCGTACATGAGCTGCTCCCTGCCGTCTTCCAACACCAGACTTCCAGCATCTTCACCTTTCTGAAAAGGGAGAGGAAAAGATGGCACGGCGGAAGCCCCAGTGTATGAATGACATTTAGAAAGATGAAAGCCCACTTTTAATAACTACAGCCGTGTATTGCGTGCTGAAGCTTGAGCTCCAAATCAAGTGCACAAACTGATCTTATATGCCTTGACACTTCACTGGTTCTATTTAAAACTAAAATATTGGGATTGAAAGCAAGTACGGGCTTAAGGTGAGTCGGTTTATAAAAAAAAAAAATAAAAAAAAAGGTTGGGAGAAGCAGGTGTTTTGTACTGGAAAGAGAGATGAAGGCACAGAGTGAAAAATAATACAGTAGTGTAGAGAGGTTATTCCGTTTTGAAATGAAAGGCGGCAGATGGAAAGCGAGCCATCTTTAAAGGAAACATAATAACCTTTTCTTACTTCCTCCTAGAGCACAGTGGAGGAGGAAAGGGTGGGGGGAGGCATAGAGGGGCATTTTAAAGTGATAAGCCATCCCTGAGGTATACACGCTTCTGTCGCTCAATGCTGATTCTTTACATTTAATCTCTCAATCCTTCCCTTCTCTCACCCTCTTTGTCCCCAGGCTCTACTTTCTCTTCCAACCACTCACTCGCTCGCTTCTATACAATGTTAAGAAAATGACCGTGGAGACAAGCAACGGCAGCCAACGGTGAGATGAGGTTAAGAATTATCAAGAGCAGAGGGGAAGGAAACTGTCTGTCATGACAGCGTGGCAAAATGGAGTGCAAGCGAAAAGCAATGGGTTGCATCACTCAAGGGGCAAGAAGCAACACAACGCCCACAAGCCTGACGTGTGTGTATATACATATTTATATATAGTATATGTAGTATGTACAGTGTAGAGCAGTGGTGTCCAACCTACGGCCCGGGGGCCATTTGCGGCCCGCCGAACATCTTTCAGTGGCCCGTGACATGTGCTAAAAATGACATTGGACTCAGATCAAATAAAATAAACAAAAGAAAAATGTTTGGAGATGGTCAAAGTAAGAAGGGAGTGTATCGAAAAACAGGTGCCATTAAAAGGTTATTTTAGTTAACTAAAACTAATGAAAAAAACTAAAATTCAAAGAACAATATTGTTACTGAAATAAAATAAAAATGAAAATGCTTTTTAACTCATTTGCTCCCAATAACGTAAAAATATGTTTTTTTTTATGTTTTAAGTGTCCCAAAGACGTACTTATACGTTTTTTTTTGTTTTTTTTTATGCTAAAGCATACAGAAGGCTTTGATGCAGCCTTTCAACTGCAAAGAACGGTTGCAGAAATGGTAGTTAATACACAAATGGCCAGCAGGTGGCAGCAGAGCAGGAGATCAACCAGGGCCATCTAGAAAAAAAGCTCAATTACTTAGAATTTTAAATAGATTTGTGAAAACTGATGAAACTTAGCTCTCTTCTAATGCTAATTGCTGCATAACGGAAACAGATAGAAACATACTTTTTTTTTCCTGATGAAAGAAGAGACTTTAATCTTTCTTTTGATAGGTTCCATGCTTTTATAGCAATAGAACACAATATTCTGTGGGCCTTGCAAAATCAGTCAAAAGCCAGTAAAACAGCCGGGAGCGAACGGGATTGATTCTGTGAAAATGGATGGGAGTGAATGAGTTAATATGTAAAGGCTACATATGTGCTGCCATGACATAATGCATACCCCATTAAATATGGGAGCAGAAATATTGGAGCAGATTCCAATTCTGGAATAAAACTAATAATGGCAAGTAATTACTTCTACCATGATTTTTTTGTGGCATAATTTTCACCATGATATGTAAAATCAGCCTTTAAAAAAAAGTCACTGATCTATTTCTACTCTAACTTAATGCCGGAATTTCAGCGCAGGCTTATTTTTATCAACAAAGCATGTAAGCCTCCGTCAAAAAACAGCTGAACTACAAAGCCGACTCACAACTTCCTGCGTGAAATGTGAGAGACGACTCAGGTGGCAACTTGCGAGGTTTTTAATATTTTTTTGTAATCTAGCAGCGGGTGAGCTAAAGATGGCCCAATCAGAGAAAGAAGGTTTGCGAGGGGGGGGGGCAATAAAAACAAAACCACACAAACTGTTTATTTGTCGAAGCGTACTGCTGATGTGGCGGTACATTCGATGCGATCTCCCCTAATGCCCTTTGCTTGAGGGCACCTGGGGGTGTCTGAGACCCCGTGGCTCCGTTGCGCGACCCCTGCTCCCTCCGCTAATGGCCCTCAGCAATGGCTTTTTAACAAGTTTGCAGCCAGGAGACAGACCACCCTCCTTCAACACCCAAATGACAGACAAAAAGGAGCTTTTCCTCTCCTCTGGGTGGGTGGTGTGGAGTGAGTGATACACAGCGTTTACACACAGAGGCTTTTTGTCATGGAGGATTTCTGGACGGGGGTGGTGGTGGTGGTGGGGGTGGAGGTTGGGGGAAGCTTCAAAGCTGCGGGATTAGTGATGAGAGCGACATTCAATTAAGATGAGATCTCGCCGTGTGCCACAGTAGCGCCGGAGCTCCCAATTAATCGCCTTAATGTCTGCTTGGATGGCGCTTTACACCTTTGCCACACAATGAGAAGCGGGGAAAGCAAAATGTGTGATTCGAAAAGAATAATGTCATATTCGCGGTGGGCGGCGGCGGAGGAGTGGTGGTCTTGAGTGAGGCTGACGTGAAATGGAAAAGCACCGGCAAAGTCACTTTCTGCCTAGCGAACTCCTTTTCCTGCAGACTGAGCTGGGCTCGCAGGTTTAGGTTCAACCATGTGCAGTGTGACCTCTCCATCCTGTCCTTTGTGGGGAAAAAAAAATCTTTAAAAATTAACAACTCACCGCACTACAAAACATCCATCTTATCTCTAGCAGAAACGCGGGCAGGAATTAAGGTGCAATTAGAGTTTAACTTTTTTCTTTTACTGTGTGGACAGTGCTCACAAATACAGGAGAAGAACCAACAAAGTATTAATACAAATTCAAATGCTTTAATTGTTGCTCCTCTGACTGAAAGGGACCGAGGGTGTTTCGCCGTGCCGCATGCTACTCAGGAAACATCAATAGTCACTATTAAAACGAATCAATCAGCAGCTCAGCTCAGCTCACTCTCTGCGACAAGCCTACTTGTACACAGGAGATAAACGCGACTGTATGAAAGCCGGAGCGAAGAATATAAATCACAAGGTGGTTTGGCATCGGTGTGATGAACTGAGCAATGGAACCCTTTTAGCCAGATGACCTGATCCTCAACTGCTGAATCAGCAAGTGTCTTTTTTTTTTTTTTTTTTTTTTTTTTTTGCAGTGACAGATTTCAAGCCTGCTGTTACTTAAACGAGCGGGAAACAGTCCGTGAAAGTGTGTGCGCGCGCGCGCGCACAATCTGAGGAGATACGAAAACATCTGAGATAGAGGACCATGTTGCAGATAAGGGCGAGCTCTGCTCTCTCAAGACCCCATTGAATTTTACAGCATCGATAGAGGCAAGAGTGAAGGCACGCTCTCGCATGGCTCTCCCATCCTTTAAGTCTCTCCCTCTAATGAACAAAAACAAGCAACTGTTAGATAAAGACTATAGAGGCTCTTCAAAGTGCACTTGTTATACCATAAGAGTGCCGGACCATTAATGACTGGGCTTTTTAAATATTGTGATACGTGGTCCGCTGTGGTTGCATTATATTGACTACGTTAAAGTACTTGATGGTAGCAGGTGTTTAAAAAAGCGTGTGGACCACAGTGGACAGAGAACAATTAGATGGAGAAACAGTATTTTAGTGTTCTTAGGATTGTCGTCCGAAACGCGGCCTAAGGGGCTCGACACACGATAGGCGAAAAGCGACAGCGAATTACGTATGGCGTCGCTCCCGTGTGTGCAGTTTGACATGGGAGGTACTTGTCGCCGCACACGGAAAGCGACAAGCAGTTGCTACGGCGGCAGCGACTGACGTCACCCTCGAGCGCGGCTTGTTGACAACAGATTTGATTGGCTATTAAAGTGGAGGGAATCATTGTAAACGGACGTCCCACTGCATAGTTCGAGGATGAAGATTCACAATATTACTGGAATTGCATTGTTGTTGTATTGTTGCTAAGTGTCCTGTCCACGTCACGGAAATCATTGCGTGAAGTGTCATATAAAACTGGATGGTCGGACACTGCTAAAATTAGATCCTCCCATTTTGCCGTGTATCGCACTGTCTAGCATGCCCTGCGTTCATTGGCTCATCAATGAAATCTCCGCTGATTGGTTGAAGCTTCACCCGGGATTTACACCGGATGCGGCTGTGGTACGTTCCGGCGACGCAAGCAATTAGATTCCATTCATTCGAATGGTGCAGTTTACACCGCTTGCGTGTGCGTTGCGTGTCGACTGCGTCTCAGCTGGGCCGTGCCGCAGCCCTTCCGCAAGGATAGATCTATTTTTTATTTTTGCCCGACGCCGCATCCGTCTGCCTCCGGCAAATGGCAAGCTAGCACGAAACACATCGAGCGGGACAGGAAGACCGACGCAGTTTCAAAATAAATTTCCGGTTACACTCGCCAGCTCCTATTTCGCAAACTTCTCAGCAAAACGTGATGTGGGCGTAGACGGGCCTGGAGTTAACGTGCGAGGTGCTCATTCACAGTTTAGACACCAGCGAAAATGGACGAGGAGAGGTTTATATTGGAGGTGGAAAGCCACAAAATAATAAAAGTCCACCTTTCTTTCTGCTTCTCTGTTGAGCACAGACTTTCTGTGTGTTTGTCGTTGTTTTGAATGTCACATGATCGCGCGCGGTCACGCGAGACACGGCGGGAAGTGGTCGGCGACGGAGCTGCCGGACAAAAAATTTACGCGTCCGGAGCACGCAGTCAAGAAGCACCGCACCGCACAAGCAACCAGTGTAAATCAGCGATAGCCTCGGCGACGCGGCAAAAGTTGAACATGTTTCAACTTTTTTTTTTTGTGTATTTGTGCGTGCGTTTGTGTGCGTGCGTTTGCGTGCATGTGCCTTATAACCTTATAAAAAATCCCATTACCCTTCACCTTAACCAGGTACTTCAGAGTCTCGCCAGAGTCGTGAGGTTCAAATGGTCAGGAGACCAGAGAAAAGGTCAGAAAAGAAAAAGAGAAAAGAAAGATAAATCAAAGTGAAATCCAGCACCGACCAAACACTTCCTGCCTTCCCCATGGTTACAAAATCAAAGTCTTACGCCAACCCCAGAAGCCTCTAAATTCCAACAAATTAAAGAGATCTCAAGAGACCAGAGGAAAAACTAAAGAGGGGAAGGAGGGAAGGATCGAAGAGGCAGAGTGACATCCATAGAAACCAGTACATCCAATCATCCATCATCCATGTTTCAACTTTCTAGCATCGCGTCACGGACCTACGTACACGTGCACGCGTGCGATTTTTCACATGCACGAATGTCGCGTGTCGCCCGGGGGGAGGGAGGAAGGCGATTTTCGCCTTGTCGCCTTGCTTCCATAGGAAACGAATGGAGAGCGAGCGACGTCGCTTCCCGTGTGTCGAGCCCCGAATTCAAAATGGCGACCTCTGAACCCTTTAGCCTAAACAGGTAAAGGGTCAGTCATCACCCGTCGTGTGCCAACATGCGTGTCTGTGCTCACACTCTTCCTGTGGGGCCGCTGCGGCTTGCGTGTGACTTCCTCTGGCAAGGCTGAGTCAACAAACCGTAGTGGGACAGGAAAGCCGAGCGTGTCATGCGTGTGTTTGCATGTCAATCCATGTGCGATGTTTATAGGCAAAGGGGCATCAACATGAAGGTGTTTGATCCTTTGAGAGGGGAAAGGGGAAAAGTGACTCAATGTGCAGGAAATGGTTAAAAAAAAACAGACTACAAAGGAGAACGTGGGATGAGAGGAGACAGCAAAAAAAAAAAGAGGGAGCATCAGGGGAGCGATGCAGATGAAAAGAGCACTTAAGGGATGCTGCATTATCATGAAGTTGAGCACTTCCTTACCAGTTCCCGTGGCAGGAAGATGTCCTCCTGTCGGGCAACTACCACACAAACACTTTCTCCCTGTTTGGTACTGCGCAACATGGCCACAAGTTCCTCTTGGCTCCGGCCTGTCATGTCCATTCCGTTCACCTACGCACATCAGCAACACAGCTTAGAAAAGCCTCCCGAGTATAAAATTTGCCACATTAAGAGAAGCATTCTCATATTTACATTTGCAGCATCTAACTGCAGTTAGGGCTGGGTATGCCGCCAACCTCACAATACGATACGTATCACGATACAGTGGTCATGTTACGATACGTATCGCGATACATATGTAACCCAATACTTGATCTTCAAGGCGATACGTATCCCGATATTTCACATTCATTTACTTGCATTTTATAATAACAGTCATATTATACCTAAAGGATATGTTTATTATGCTGGATGACAAAAACGTTTTTGTTAGTAATTTTTCTGGTTTACCAAAAAGCGGCATGCCTGGTGTAAATGTGTACGCACTGCAGAGCAAGGAGCAGTTTTCACAGACACACCGGGAACATTTATTGATAGGCATGAGCCGATATGAGTAAAAATATCAAAGTATTAAAATTACAGCTCTAAAATGTTCTTATTTGAAATATTTGGGAAATAAAAACAACATGTAACACATTCTATTTCGTTTTTTTAAACAAAATATAGGAAAATTGGTACATTAAGACACAAGTTTATAAGTAAATAAATGTTGATATTCTTTCTCTGCTTTCATTTTTCTTCGCAAGACACAGTGTCCAATCACTGGTGAGCTATTTTTGCATTAATTGAAGGCAATTAACTTCAAAGACGCTGCTGGTTTTTATTTTTTTAGGTACAGTGCAAGCTGCAAAGGCAAACGTAAACTACCTATTTAAAGTTAATGAGCAATATCGATTCTGACGCCTGCGTATCGATACGTGTATTGTAATGAGGCCCGCAACGATATATTGCCGTATCGATTTTTTGAGCACACCCCTAGTCAGAGAGTGCTGCTGATGACGTACAGCCTTCGTATTTCTGTCTACAGCCGCCGTCTTACCTCGAGGATGCGGTCACCAGGCTGCAGGCGGCCATCTTTGATTGCTGCACCGCGTTGCAGTATATTCTTCACCAGAATTGGTCCAGGCCCACTAGAAGACGAGTCCCGAGTCACCACTGTGAAGCCTAGACCCTCTGCACCTGCAAGAGGACATGATCAAAATGTACTTTTGCGTATGTATAATCATCTTATTGAAAAAAAACAAAAAAAAAAGTGTTTGTAGCAAAGCATATTGTAAAACAATCCTCATCTTATTTTGCTCTGCTCAGTTGTGGTGGGCATCGTGTGCCAAACATAAATCCATTACCCAAATATTTGTGCACAAATAACCAATGTTTTGCCAGTGTTGAAATTCAAGCTAACACACTGGATGTATTTTTTGATATCAGTCTTTTGTTTACATTTTTCTCAGGCTGTATGGGGACCCAACATGTCCTCAAAACTATTCTACACAGCCTGATCCAAGTCTGACAAGACTCAGTTTATTTTAAAAAGTGCTCATACAAGTGACTCTTGTCTCTGCAGTGACTCCATTCATCCTAATAACAAAATAAAGTGGGTGAATATATTTACGAGCTTTTTCTGGCAACTCATTGAGAAAAACGTTACAAGAAAATAAGGACGACATATTTTGAAAAGTGAAAGTCAAGAACAGAACATTCATCAATCCAAGTTTTATATCGACATCTTAAAATAATCGCCTGTTTTTTGTTTTGTTGTTTTCAGATTTTTCAGTAAACACAAAAAAAATTAACCGTTAACATCATGAGGAGATGATTTATGATTTAGGCAAAAAATATACCGGTATATATTTAGGCAATTATTTTAAGAGGCTCACGATATGAAATGTCCTCACTGCAAGTGGATCCGATGCCAGCTAAATTCAGGAGAGAGGCGACCAACCAATCACAGGACACATCAACAAACAAGAATTCACACACACACACACACACGTTTTAAAATCGTCAATTAACCTACAGCACAGGTCAAAAGTTTGGACACACCTGCTCATGCTAATGCTCATTTTCATGACTATTTACATTGTAGATTCTCACTGGAGGCATCAAAACTATGAATGAACATGTGGACGTAAAAAGAAGGTGAAATAATTGAAAACACGTTTTATATTGTAGTTCCTTCAAAATCGTAGCTCTGCTCTGATGATATTTTTTTTTTTGCACACTATTGGCATGACCTCGAAAATGGTTTTCAAACAGTACTGAAGGAGTTCCCAGAGGTGAGAATACCAAGAATGTGCAAAGCAGTAATCAGAGCAAAGGGTGGCCATTTTGAAGAAACAACAATCTAAAACGTGTTTTCACGTATTTTACCTTTTTTGTGGCGTTACGGTACATAACTCCACTGTTTTGATGCCTTCAATGAGCATCTGCAATGTAAATAGTCATAAAAATAAAGCAAACACATTGACTGACGTGTGTGTGGGCCCAAACTTTTTACGTGTACTTTATATGCACGCTTTTGGAATGTGGGAGGAAACTGGAGTACCAGGAAGCATGCAAACCACCACAAATGCCCGACTTAAATACCTGTGCAATGTTTTGACACACATTCTTATTCGACAGCATGACAATGTCCGTCCAAACCTAGATAATATCCGACTTTGGCCACATAAGGGTTTTGTACTAAACAAAGATTCCCAGTTTAGTGTCTTCTGAATCGACCGATTTCAACCTTTGAGTAAGAGAGAGACGGTTCGCTTCTTGCTGGATTAGCCAGAGTCTGCGTTTAATTTCACGTGTGAGCAGGCCTTGCGGTGCCTGATGAAGGGCGGTAACAGAAAAAGATGGGAGGTTCGAGAGCAGAATATGGGCGATATAACGCTGCTCTTCAGCTTCCCTCTCTGGGGATGCAACAGGAAGATTTTCCTCCAGACCAAGAGCCGGGGTCTCACCGTGCATCACGGAGCAAATGAGGAAGTGGTGACCAGTATTCACTGTTTGGAACTTTACAAAGAAAAGTCTGAGCTGTCCAGTGGCATCCTACTACTTGCTATAATGCGGGTTCCACCTTCCGTTCAAATCACCAATCGTTTTACTATTTAAAGACCATATCAATAGAACCCTTCAGAGTTTGTAAACAATGTGACGCAATTTAAAGGGAGAGGCTTAGCTGGAGGCAAAAACACCTCAGTGGCGTGTGATTCTAACACCGGTCAGCATATTTTCACAGAAAGTTCACGCGGGAATGGACGCGGAAAACGGCCATTTGAGTTAATATGCGAGTAAACTGACTCCCCACGACCGTAAATGTTACTTTAAAAAGTTAACTCTGACTGATGGCCCGATATTTACTGACCCGTACGCACTCACGCACTGGATAGATGATTTAACGGGACTACCCACCGTGCAATGGCCGGACATTTAAATCTACCTTATAGAAAAACTGAGCGTTTATACTAAAGATAAACTGAAGGCCTATAATCATTAGACTACGTCTTGAATGGACATGTTCAAAATTTACAATATAACAACTTGAGCGAGGACTTTTGTGTCGTGCGGTCGCAAGTGCTGCCAAGTCAACGACAGGGACAGAAGACGAGGATATACGAGGCATGTACCTCTCCTACAAAAATTAGACAAGTTATCGGAACCATAGTGGGGGGTTTCGCCTCGACAAAACTGAAACATACAGCTAACGTTTGGTTAGCTAGCGGTTAGCATTCGCGCATGTAGCATGTAAACACGGACTTTTTGTAAGTCCGTGCATGGAAAAATAATCCCACAAATAATGACTAATTTAAGTAATTTCAATCACAACTAATTCTAGCCCATATCATTGTCCAGGCTGAATCTTAAATCTTCCCTGATATGAATTGTGCGCTGCAAACACGAGCATTGTTGATGATAGCCTCAGTCCAGTCCTTTCGCCTAATCGCGTTTAACCACAGCCGTCTGCGATTGCTCTGACTGGCAGAGGCTGGGATGCGATATAATTCCAAGTTTTTGTTGGTGCTTTTACGGTTCTGGCAACCAAAAACACAACAAGACGACATTTTCTACAGACAACCAGCGTTGTTTACTTCTAGCTGCACTTCCGTTGCCTGCAGCGGCAAGTTGTTTTTGCCTCCAGTAAACATTGTGACGTCATCGTGACGTCGGCCATGAAAGGGTCTATCAGAAAAAGAGCTAAACTTGTGACTGGGATAACGCAGGTAACGTCATGCATCGTCATTATTATTGTGTGCGTGTGTGTGTGTGTGTGAGTCCTCCCAGTCATGCGCCATTAACCCCAGAGAGCCTATTGCACCTTGCTCATTCTTTCACAGCCCTGCAAACCCAAAGCTATCAGCGATATGTGCCGTGCTTGCTGTCTGTGTTGGGAGAGCAAAGCCCGTGTGGCATACTAAGGCAGCACACGATGCTATCTGGTTTGTGCACTAAGCCTCTGCCTGCCCTACATTAGCGCATCTAAACCCTGCCGCCTGTCAATCACAAAAGGGGGGGGGGGGGGAAGTCTGTAGCCGAGTGAAAAGCATTAGAACCCCGTAATATTCGCTGCTCTGATCAGGTGAAAGACTGGGAAAGTGAAAATCAAAAAAAAGATGGATAAGGGGGGAAAAGTTGCTCTAAAAAAAAACAATAAATAATTAAAAAGCAATGAAAACCCTTCAATGGCAGTGCGCCAATTCTTTCCATTTTTCATTTTGATAACTTCAAGTAATGTATGTCACGGTGGTTAACACCTCTGCTTCACAGTTTTGTGGTTCTATGTTCAAATTTCAACTTCATTTTTCTGTGTGGACTTTGCATGTACTCCACATGCTTGCATGGGTTTTCTCCTGGTACTCTGGCTTCCCTACCCCATTCAAAAAAAAATGCTAGGTTCATTGAAGATGCTAATATATATTTAATAGGCCTGGGAATCTTTGACTGTCACGATTCGATTCAGAATCGATTTTCGATTCTCGATTCAAACGATTTCCGATTCTAAATTATTTGATTGTGAAATGATTTCTGCTTCAATTTACAGATATGCACAACATTGTCATGATCTACTCCAGTCTGCTTTACAAGACAAAATGACAAATAGATTAAAGTGTCTTTTTTTTAAATTTTATTTAAACATTTATTAATTTTGTATTGTTAGTGCCTTTTTCCACAAAAACAGGATGTGGGCTACAACTGCCTTTTCCCCTTCTTCTTCATTTCTAATTTAAATAACATTGATTTTTGGATATTAATATCGATTCTATTCAATTAATAAATGAGAATCTCGATTCTTTTATGAATCGATTTTTTGGCACACCCCTAATATTTAATATATCCATCCATCCATTATCTTAACCGCTTATTCCTCACAAGGGTCATATATATAACTAATATTTGTATTTTATTTTTTCCAACAAATCAATGAAATTATTTAATGGAATAAATGAATAAAAAAAAATTGTATCAAAACATTTAAAAAAGCCAATTTTATAGAAATCAATTCAACAAATATTACAGGACTCCCATGAATGTTACATGGGCTTGAATGGACTGTGGCCTCAGGCTAATTCTGCCCATCTCTGGTTTAAAATCTAATCGCAAAACAAGTGACGAATGTACCTTTCTTCAGGTCGATTTTGATCCTCTTGCCACCTTTCTTGTTTGTAAGGCTGGCTGGGCCAGGCACACCAGAGGTCGTAGTGGCCGGAGGGCTCTGCCTGCGGCTCCCCGCTGGGGAAGAGCTCGCAGTCCGTGCCGGAGGTGTGGGAGAAACCCTTTCCGACTGGGAGTCGCCGTACTGAGAATCTGACGACAGTGGCTTCACGGGGGTCGCCGCTTGGTTTAGCAGAGGTGGCTCTGGGATTTTGGCTTCTGCATTTTGACGCGTCAAACTTTCACTGGGTTTGGAATCTTGTTTGGGCACAGGTTGGAGATCAATTTTGGCACGGGTCACCATTGGACTCTTTGCTTTCAAGTCTTTGCCTTCTCCGCTGAACAGCTGACCAATCAGGCCCTTCTCGTAGCGTGGTTTGTTGGCGACGGGGACAACTTCCAGGTGCATAGAAGGGGCGGACATGGCCTGGCAGAACACTTCCTGTGAACTGCAAGAAGAGAAAAATGGGGTTCAGGAATGTGTTTACCGTATTTTTCGGATTATACGTCGCTCCGGATTATAAATCGCACCAGCCAAAAAATGTGTCATTAAGAAGGAAAAAACATATATAAGTCGCACTGGAGTGTAAGTCGCATTTTTGGGGGAAATTTATTTCATAAAATCCAACACCAAAAACATACATGTCATCTTGAAAGGCAATTTAAAATAAAAATAAAAGAGAGAACAACAGGCTGAATAAGTGTACGGTATACTAACGTTACACGACTGACATGCCTGGTAATGTCAGCAACGACGTAACATATTAAGAGTTTGTAGCGAGCAGTGACGGGAGTCGGAGGCGGAGTGTTGAAGGGCGGAGCCTAAGGCTGGCATTTTATTGACTCAGCTAGAAGCTAACAGGCTAACTCCCCTTTTCCACATAACAAAACCTTCCCACCCGGAACTCTTCCTTCGTCCCAACGTTCCGTGGGTGAATTATGTTCCCATCACAACAAGTTATTCATATAACTCTAGCATAAAGAACATGCTAACAAGTTTACCAAACTATCAGTTTCACTCCAAATCACTAAATCCAATGAAATCTTCATCCTCGGTGTCACTTTTAAACAACTCCCCCAACTCGGGAGGGAGACGATGCGCCGCTTCCTCTTCTACCGGCAATGTTGAATTTATCAACACAGGCCTAGAGCGCCCTCTTGCTGTTTAGTGTGAACATAACATGTGAAATGATATGATAATGTGTTAATAATTTCACACATAAGTCGCACCAGAGTACAAGTCGCACCCCCAGCGAAACTATGGAAGAAACTGCGACTTATAATCCGAAAAATACAGTATTTATTTATTTATTTATTATTATTATTTATTTATACCAAGTGTTGTTCGAAGGAGACATCAAACTGTGAACAAGATGACTCCTATTAACTGGAGAGTCAATGAGTGTTTGTGAAACACTCCGACATTGCAAAACGGCAAAAGTAATTTGCCAGGCAAACAATAAGAGCGAGGAAAAAAAAACCAAAAAAAATGGAAGGTAAATGAGGCTTATGTATCCTTAAATGAGCTTTACCAAGGAGAGGAAGAAGTGAAGAAGAACCGGGGCAGGAGATTGTAGGTGTGTGTGCGCGCTAGACAGAAGCGTATTAAGACACACACTATTTAAGAGATAGAGCAGACAGAAAATGAGGCTTCTTTTTTTTTTTCTGGCAAACTGAGTGACAGGTAAAGTATCAAGCTACAGCAATGGTGGATTGGCTTTTCTGGTTTTGGTTCTTAATTAAATCCTTGAGACTTAATCCCAGAGTCGTTTTCGAATGGCCAGTTCCATTTTTCCATTAAATCTTTTTTTTTTTTTTTGTAAACTTCGGGCCAGGCAATGGGAAGGGACTTTCAGCTTCAGGTTTCAGGTATTCAGATATAGCCTAAAAATTACCGTCTATAACACGATTTCAGTAAATATTGCAATGTTGATATTTCAGAAGAATTATTAATGAATTAAATGATGGATAGGACGCATATCACATCGAAACAGCAGCTATTTTGGAGGACACAATTCTGATATCCTGCAAAACAATTCAAAGCAGAAGCTATCACAAAAACTCAAAAAGTTCAATGGATAAAGAATTGAGAAGCTGCAATCATTACCGTTTTAGAATAAGAGCAGTTGCCCCTCCACTACATTAGGGGTCAGTGGCGCGCTCATTGGTAGAGTGTGCGCAGGGAGCATTCGCTCGGTGGTGTCGGGGTTTTGTTTACACTGAGCATGCGCGCTTTGCACACAGCACAGAGTATGAGTATGAAGTGTAGGCACGAAGTCTAGCAGACCCTCAAGTGACACCATGAAAAAATATTTAACAGGGATGAGAAGACAGGCGGAGAGAGACGGAGATAAAGAGACAAACGAAAGTCTCTCGAAAGCTAAGACGAGGAAATATGATTAACTCTTTGACCGCCAAAAGCGTTTAATGACGTATTCTAAAATCCTAATGAATGTCGCCAAAATCGTTAATTTACGTTTATTACGTTTTTTGTTTTTGTTTTCTCTCAATGGGCAGCGCAACGTCTTGTGCAGCGCTGCCTTGTCACTAAACAAAAACTATTCGTGTCAAAGTCACTGTTGTGCAAAAAAAATTTATCTTTCCACAAAAAGCTTGTTTTTTCCTCTTAATATTTTTGTATAGTCACTGAAATGACCTCATTTCAAACGGCGATTACTAAAGAACAGAATAAAGTTGAAATACTTTTTTTTTTCTCATTAAAGAATGGAATCCAATCTTTCATGTGGTATCCACCAAATTTATGTCGTCATACCGCCACCATATTATGTTTGCTTTGAAAGATGAAAGGTGAAAATGCTCAGAATCATCTGGCACCGTTGGGGGGTTTTTTTTGGATAACATTTGGCAGTTAAAGAGTTAAGCATATGGGGGGGGGGGGGGGTGTTCTTCTTCCTGGGGGGGGTTTATGGCAGAAAATAATTGAGAAGCACTGGCCTAGTCCAAATTTCAAAATACACGTTTTGTTTTTGTTTGTTTGTTTTTTTGTGTCGCCGTACCAGCACGTTTATGTTTTACATACACTATGATCACTTCCCAACATACTCACTCTGCAAAGGACTTATCCTGGAGGTGTATTCCGTTAATTTGAACAATACACTCATCCTCTTGAAAGATATTCTCTCTCTTGGTGCGACTGGTGTCCTCGATGTTTGTAATGTGGAGGCCCAACATCCTGCGCGACACACACGGAGGAGAAAATGTCGACTCACGGAGTGGGTGACCACATTCAGTGTATGATGTCATGGCAGAACTTGATTCTCTCGTGCATTTCCAGTCAACATTGCCATCTGCCTTTCTCTAATGTTGTTTGATGGATTACAAGTGGCAGGAACAAAGCGCGGTTGTATTTGTGTGCGTGTGTGCGTCTGCATGTCCTCACCTTCCACTGAGAGAGGAGCAATAGGGCATGACTTGGATACCGAGGGGCCCGCGATCCCCCAGTAAGTTCACCGTTCTTGTGAGGGAGCTGCCAACAAAATGCACACATTATAAAGCAAATACAGATGTATTGTGTACACCCACACCCACTTTTCCTATCTTTTTAAGCCGGACTGCTGCATATAGCTTGCCTTTTTTTTTTTTGTCCAGGAAACATTGATAAAAACAAATTAGTTTACAGGTAGCTGCTCTTAGTTGTGTCTGTGGGGGTGTGGTGGCGTGTGCATGCATGTGTGAGAAAGACTGGGCTGCAGGTTGCTACTTCACTCCTTATCTGGCTGCTTCTTAAACATCCAAAGCCGCTGGACAATGGAGGAGAGATAAACGTATGAAAAAGGCCAAGAGGAAACAAGAATGAGCCCCTCTTAATAAGCTTGTGCTAGATATGAACTGTGACTCGAGAGCACATAAACAAGGATGATACCACTCAAGATAAAGAAAAAGAAGGCTGCTTTTGATACGAAAGAGACTTTCGGCCCGTTTGTCTGATCCGGAACAAATCTTAGTTGTATAAGTTGTGCAGCAAGTGGTGGTGCAGGCAAGCAAGAGTGAAGAAATGAACACTATATTGTTTGCTTTCACGCATAATGCAAGTTTGGGGGGCTTGTGACACACGCCTCTGTAGTCATCACTGACCACTCTCCACTCAAGCCCCACAAGGATCACACATACTGTACTGTATACAGCAGAGGTGTCCAAACTACGGCCCGAGGGCCATTTGCATTTTTCATTGTCCCAGCGACATATGCTAATAATGGCATTTGACTCAGTTCAAATAAAATAAAAACAAAAATGTTTGGAGATGGTCAAAGTAAGAAGGGAGGGTATCGAAAAACGGGTGCTATTAACTCATTTACTCCCAATAGCGTATAAATACGTTTTTTTTAAATGTTCTAAGTGTCCCAAAGACGTGTTTATACGTTTTTTGTTTTTTTGTTTTTTTATGCTAGAGCATACAGAAGGCTTTGATGCAGCCTCTCAATTGCAAAGAACGGTTGCAGAAATGGTAGTTATTACACAAACGGCCAGCAGGTGGCAGCAGAGCAAAGGAGATCAACCAGGGCCATGTAGAAAAAAAGCTCAATTACTTACAATTTTAAATAGATTTGTGAAAACTGATGAAACTTAGCTCTCTTCTCATGCTAATTGCTGCAAAACGGAAACAGATAGAAACATACTTTTTTCTCCTGATGAAAGAAGAGACTTTAATCTTTCTTTTGATCGGTTCCATGCTTTTATAGCAATAGAACACAATATTCTGTGGGCCTTGCAAAATCTGTCAAAATCCAATAAAACAGCCGGGAGCGAACGGGACTGCTTATGTGAAAATGGCTGGGAGTGAATGAGTTAAAGGTTATTTTAGTAAACTAAAACTAACGAAATAACCACAACTAAAATTCAAAAAACAATTTCGATAACAAAATAAAATAAAAACAAAATGCTTTAAAAAACAAAAACTAACTGAAATTACATCTTATGTTTACAAAACTAACTAGAACTATTATTATAGCAAAAATGTACTTAGTTTTTGTCTTTGGTGTGATTTTTAGTAGATTTATTTTTATATCAACCGGAATAATGACGTTTGAAAGTATGTCACACAGAAGTGACATCATCTAGCAGCAGCCAATAGAAAAGCACCTTAAGATGACGTCGCTCCCATGGTGTTTATTAAAGAACCAAAATGAAAAATTCCCCAACTATAATAACCTTACTGCCATATTACAAATAAAATGGTGTATATACTGTAGAATTTTTCGAAATATGCAAAAGCACAAATACATTTTTAGGACTAAACACAATTTCTCTTCATAACATGATGTGGCCCTTGCGTCCTTCTGATTTTCTGTATGTGGTCCTCAAATTAAAAAGTTTGGACACCCCTGGTATACAGTAAACAAACAAACGCATGTAAGCTACAGTACCTTCAAATTGTAAATCCTGTGTCCTTACAAACACACAAACCATTTTACATACGTGGAATTTACAGACATGCACGACTTGTAGAGCACAGTTACATCAGAATTAAATAGTGCTCCCGGCTTCCCTATCGTGCACTCAAAACCATCTATTATTTATGCACATTAGGCTGTGTGGACCACTTCATCACAGTTGGACACCTGCAGGAGGCATCGATCAACTTGTTGACACCCAAGAACCTGCTGGAGCCTGATTGGTAGGACATTTAAACTGCTCCACCGACTTGCCATCTAGTGAAGGCAAGAGTGGAAGCAAGACACCTCCCCACACACCTAGGCATCAGGTAGCTTTTTAACTTTTGCACCACAGCTTTTGTAGGGGAGTGATGTAATGATAGAATAATGATTTTAATACTGCAATATTAAAATTGTCACAATTTCATCATTACGTTATATTAAAAACAGCCATCTATCAGCCATCTAAGGCCAGGTTGTTTTTCTTTTCTTTTTTCAGTTCGAGCACCCTCTGGTGGTTAGTTTATTAGTGCATCTTAATTTAAATTAAACATGTTTTGGCCACCTACATGTTCATCATTGCCAGATGAAGGGGAATATACTGCATTTGAGTTCCTACACAAATTGACTCAATTCACAATGTACACATGTATTAGCAAAGAAGTGCCTCAATATTAAGTATGAGTACTGAATACTGATTGAACGTTGTTGATGTACATTGAGGTTAATATAACCTGCACTATTTCAACTCTATGCATAATTATAAACTCGTCTAATTAGCATTGTATACACGAGACATTAATATTCAATTACTCATGTTTATTTGTATTTATATTTTGTGTTCTACGGAATCCACACACACACCCACATAAGCCAATTAAACTATCCAAAGAGGAAACCTGCTCTGATTATTAATAGCTCACATGGCAAAACAATGTTCTACGGACATACTGCAGGGGCTGGCACGCCCATAAATCAGTCACACCAGCAAAAATTTTTTCAACATCTCTGTCAAAAAACATGACTTTTCACCCGATTCAGCCAAACACAGCATTGTGCACCGTTGAGCCAACAGGAGGAGCACATGACAATAAAATGACTGGCCAAGCCTATTTCTTTGTAACTGCTGCTATTTAGCAGGGATGTAACAATACCGACAATATCACGATATCGTGATATTAAAACTGCCACAATATCGTCGTCGTCATGTTCACGATATTTAAAAGCTACACATCTGTTTAAAAAAAAAGCAGGTTGTTTCCATTTGTGCAGTTATAGCACCCTCTGGTGGCTAGTTTTTTAGTGCAGTTTAATTTTAATTAGGTATGTTTTGGCCCTTCTATGTTTAAAATACACTAATTGTCAGATGAAGGGGATTGTAAAATGTTTTGAAGCGAGTCAATATGTGGAGGAACTCGATGTGGGTTTGCATTAGCGATTAAAAGTGTCAATATTGAGTGTTATTAGAGATTGAAGGTAGTTTATATGTATTGCTGTTATGTACAAAAGCACAATATTGTTTTTTTTTTGTTTTTTTTAGGATGAGCTATTTTTTTTTTTACAATATTGTGACCTTTTTTAAATATTGCCAACCTCCCCACAATATCGTGATAATTATCGTATCGTGAGCTTCATATCGTGATATCATATCGTGATATTTGGATATCGTTACATCCCTAAAAGAATATTTAAGCTTTTTTTAACAATATCGTGAGCTTCTATACAGTATTGTGAGTCTTTGTGACCCTGTTTTTTATATCGCCAACATCCCCCCCACAATATTATACATTATGTTGTGAGGTTCATATCGTGACATTATCGTATCATTTGGATATTGTTACTTGATGTTGATGTTGACTTGGCGATTATGGCAGATGTACTGTATGGTAGGACCATGGTGTACCTACTTGGATACCTGACGCATTTTGAAAATGACAGTTTTAGTGTAAAACACATTACAAGTGTGGTTTACCCAAAATAAACAAGCAGAGACCAAGACAATATGCACTCAAACACTTAGTGATGAATGATGTATAGTCTCACAGTAGTACTGGTATCAGCACGCACGCACATACTTCAGTTAATTATGTTCATTTATATTTTATAAAATTGCAAACAAGCTCATCAGACGAAGCCACAGCTTGTTAGTGCAACATCCCAATATATATTCACCCGTTTCAGCCTACCACCGACAAAACAAAACAGTCATTCACGGAAGTAGGGGGAAGGGGGGGTACATTAGGATGAATGAAAAGAGCAACAAGGAGTGAGACAGATGGCGCACCCACTCGTGGTTGACTTCCCCTACATCAACAGGGGACCGAGTGCCTAACGAACTTGTAGGCGATCGCTGAAACGCAACTCCTTCCACCACCATCCATCTGTTACCATGGCAAACTATCTGCGCGAGCCGGGCCTCCGCTCTGTCATGAGGCTGTCAAAATATCGCTGTACTGTAAAATGGTACACACACACACACAATATCCATCCGGGCCACCTGTGAGCTCCAGTATCCACTGTTAAATAATCCTGACACCTTTCGGAGATGCTGTGATGGGGGCAGTCAGATGTTGACTTGGCGATTATGACAGATGTTGATAACCTCCCATCATGCCATGGGACTGTGAGGTCCCCCCCCAAAAAAAACGGATTAATGATACAAACAATAAACCAGTTTCCGTGATGATGAATCTCACCACACCAAAGAACAGTTTGAAATAAGGGGGAAAAAACAATGATGAAGGTCAGCCATGTCAGTTAAAAAAAAAAATATATATATATATATATATATATATATATATATATATTTTTTTTTTTTTTTTTTTTTTTTCAGTCTTTCTCCAGTCATGCAGCATTAATATGTTTTTTGCTATTTGGGTCTAATATTTCTGATGACTTACAGAAGGGCGTCATATAAACGCAAATGAGCTCTACATAGTCTTACCTAAATGTAATCTGGTTCATCTTGGTGAGATTTTTTGGACCTCCTTCAGTGCATGATTGATTTCCTGCAATGATAAAAAATACAAATTCATTCAGTATTGCCCAAATAAAAACATAACGACGCATATAAATAAGATTTAACTAACGTCTCACAGGAAGCAGTAGATACAAAGCGAACCGCTCTCAATTAGTGCAGTAAACGAGCGGCGTCATCATCAATCACCTTCGCAAATTGTGGACCGCTGGACACCGAGCTCCGCCAGGCGACACTTTCCTCCCCTCGCTACCTTTGTGTTTACGTCTTTCTAGTTGGCCCCACCCCCGCACTGCATCACAGCCCCGTGTCAAGCAAGGATCTAGTTGTTGAGTCTGAAAGTCAACAAGCCGTGAGCAAACGGACGAGGAGTGAGATGTGAAAATAAACGAAGGGTAACTTCAACGTCCACTGCTGCAAGACCCTTAGATACACTCGCCCCAAAATCATTTAAGACATGACGGGCGCAATTAGATCCTTCTGCTTCGTCACTTTCATTTTGTCACTAGCACTAATGGCTAAAAAAGTTCCCGCCCACCAGCTCCCTAACTCAGCACACACCCCCCACCACAACCAACCTGCCCACCCGCCCATATCTATAATGAAACACACACAACCAACTCCCCAAACAACAATCTGTCACACTAAATCAAAGCTGTAGTGCTATTATTCCCCCAAAAAATATTACCAGCTTGTTTAAGGAGACATAAAAATTCCAAGAGTGCATTTCTGAATGTGCACGTATATGTCGCCTGAACAAATAGTGACCTACTTATGCGGCCGTGTGAGATTATCACACAATAGAGTGTATATTAGGGCTGGGGGGGGGGGGGGGGGGGGGTGTTACAGGAGGATGAGCCACAGGCACTATTGTTGCTGAGCGTCTTTCCGTGACCTAACGCAAGATGGGCTAATGTCAAGCGCTTAAATACACATTGCGTCTGGAAAACAGTGCAAATGATGACTTGCACACAGAGTGGTCGCCTGCCTGTATGTTGTACTTGCACCTGCTTATAACTTAAATGACACAAATTGAGACGTGTTATAAAATGAATAGTCTATGATATATTGTATATGAGAGAGAGGAGAGGAGAGAGAGAGAGAGAGAGAGAGAGGAGAGAGAGAGAGAGAGAGAGAGAGAGAGAGAGAGAGAGAGAGAGAGAGAGAGAGAGAGAGAGAGAGAGAGAGAGAGAGAGAGAGAGAGGAGAGAGAGAGAGAGAGAGGCAGTGTGATGTTAAACCTCTGATTAAGAGCAATTCAACTTGGACCTTAAAATCAACATAGTAACTCTGAACCTGAAATCAGTTGTACAATTTTATTCATATGATTTAGAAAATTTGAGCTGAATGTATTATTGAGTGTGACGTAGAGATAAGACGTCAACCAGGTGTGAGGTGTGTGAGTGGTGCCAATGGATGCCAGTCTGTCAAGAGATGGTGTTCAATGCTGCTGTGAGGTCAAGTAGGATGAGAATAGAGTAGGCCAGAGTCCGAAGCTATGACGAGGTCATTGGCTGTTTCAGTACTATGGAAGGGACAGCAACCAGACTGAAACTGCTCATAGATGTTATTTGAGATGAGATGGTTGTGAAGTTGGGTGGCAAGTTGCCACTGGCAACAGATTTTTCTAGAATTTTGGAGATGAAAGGTAGGTTGGATATGGGTCGAAGGTTACTGAAGTGGGTTTGGTCTTGGCCTTTTTTTTTTTTAAGCATTGGTGGAATAGAAGCATTTTTGAGAGTCCGGGGAACAATACCAGTAACTAGGGAAGAGTGGATAATGGTGATGAGGGAGATTGAGATTGAGATTGAGATTGAGATTAGATGAGATGAGATTGAGATGAGATTGAGATGAGAATGAGATGAGAATGAGATGAATTGAGATTGAGATGAGAATGAGATGAGATTAATTGAGATTGAGATGAGATGAGTTGAGATGAATTGAGATGAGAATGAGAATGAGATGAGGATGAGATGAATTGAGAATGAGATGAATTGAGATGAATTGAGATTGAGATGAGTTGAGAATGAGAATGAGAATGAGAATGAGAAGAGTGAGACGAGACGAGACGAGACGAGACGAGACGAGATTGAGATGAGATTGAGATGAGATTGAGATGAGATTGAGATGAGATGGAGACGGGGTTTAACAAGTGCAGTGGGAGTGGATCAAGATGGCAGGTTGTTGGTTTTGAGTTGAGAACGAGCTCAGATATGGTCTGGAAGGGGAAGAGAGTCAAGTTGGAGAGCAAGGTTGGGGGGGGGGGGGGAGCTGAAGCTGTGCATGAATTCAAACATCGATGTGTTTACTACACATTCAGTCACACAGTAACTGAGAAAGTCTAACTCAGCTAGGCTGCTGCTAAATCCATGTAGGAAAATAGAATGCATGCTCTCTTGCAGGAGCTTGTGTGCTTTGTCATTCACGGTTGCCTGTTTACGTTTGAGATCAAAGTGTAGCCACCTTTAGCTCAGGCCTTAGTCATCCAATTGATGACATCTGTACTCATTGGCCCAGCAGTATGTGGAATAGGATCAGGGCTGGATTACTTGAAGCATCAAGCTTCTTTGAACTTAAACCAGAAAGAATGGTTTATGAAATGCTTTTATTCTTGATGTTTTGGGTTTTTTGAAGGTGATTTTCACAGATATGTTAATAAGAAACCTGGGAACTAAAAAAAAATAGGCTAAATGTGTCCTTTAAATCATCGGAAATGATCCAGCACGCTCAGGTTGAAGTAAGCGTTGCATTTACTTCGGGTAATGCTGAGTCATTGCTGACTCTAATGTTGGTACCATGGTTTCTCTTTTCACTCTCACACACACGCCAACACGCAAACACACCCCAACAGTCAACAGTGTGCTGTTAAATGGCAGCTTCTTTGGAAAAGATGGAGTGCACTTCATTTCAAAGTGCACCCCGAAGCAGAGTTCTGGGCCAGGGTGAATGCTTCTTCATCTTTGTCCTCAAAGAGGGCATGCCTCAAAGAGCATAATGGCAAATGGGATGTCTTCATGCCTTGGTTATTTATTTACTTTCTTTTATACGTCCAAGACATTTGACAGAAAATGCTCACATGTCCATTTTTTTAAACAAATTAATTCAGTGGAATTTAAAAGGAGCAAACGTACGTGTTGAGCCGGGTTTACGATGGAGCCTTGTGTTCTGATTCGAATGAAATTGAATGACCAAACAGAATGAAAAATGCTCCGAACGAAGACCTCAATCGGAAAATAAAGGCTGGATTCATTCGGAATTGCATCGGTGGTGTATTCCTGTTGCCAATCCAAACAAACATCATGTAAATAGTTAAATCAGAACGTGAAATGAATTTGTCATTAACACACTTGAAAATGGCAAAGTCCCACCAGATTTCATCTCGTCTGCAATGGGAAAACGTATTTCAAACTACTTGTATCTAGTTTATATCAAGCTGTTTCTTTAATAAATTGCTCAAATAACAGCCAATATTACACTAAATAGATTAATCAACTCCATCTTGATAAGACATGGCTGTAAACGAGCTCTTCTGATTAATGTTGCGGTGCATAGAAACGGCTGATTGGAATAGAACATGTCACATGTAAATGGTTGACCAGACATTTTCCGTTGGAATAGTTTCAACCGGAATGACAAAAAAAAAATTCTCCATGTAAACCCAGCTACAGTGACAAAACGCTCACCATTTGGGATGCTTCATTGTTTCGTTCATCGTGTATTGACGCAGTGGTCATCTCAAGGGGAGGAGCCAATACGGAGTCACTGCTGCTCCTCACCAAAAGGGGCGTGTCTGCAATAAAGAAGGAAGTTTAGTTCCCTAAGCATTTTTTTCACAGTAAGCAGTACAGTTGAAAATGATATTGTCACTTCTATGTACAATAAGGAAGGGAACATGAA
The DNA here is from genome assembly GCF_051991245.1 of Festucalex cinctus. Taxonomy (NCBI): domain Eukaryota; kingdom Metazoa; phylum Chordata; class Actinopteri; order Syngnathiformes; family Syngnathidae; genus Festucalex; species Festucalex cinctus. Next base: position 4,321,583 of record NC_135412.1, read on the forward strand.
GAACACAAAAAAGCTTATTTTCCTAAACAAAGCTACTTTTAATAAACGAGAAGTTAAGAAGAAAGAACATTGGAGGCTGTACGTCCACACTGTTAGAAGACAACTGCTACTAGTCGTGCTACTTGAACAATTTTGGCGCCTATGGGGCAGTTTGGGGTATGTTGCTCAAGGATACCACAGCCGTGTGTCTGGGAAATGTTGAGATGGATGGTCTTTAACCTGGACCGCCATAGTGGCAGGTGATGATCTTAACTCATTCCCTCCCAAAAACGTATTTATATGTTTGTTTTAATGTCTTTTTTTTTTTCATGCAAGAGCATACAGAAGGCTTTGGTGCAGCTTCTGACATGAAGAGGTGGCTTAAAACAATGGTAGTTACTACAAAAAATGGCCAGCAGGTGGCGGCAGAGTGAGATCAGCCAGGGCTATGTTGCAACAAGCTCTTTTTCATAGTGTTTTCACCTGGAATGTGAATTTCTGTATTCTAATGCGAATTGCTACAAAACAGAAACAGACACAAATCTATTTTTTTTCCTGATGAAAGAAAAGATTCTTAATGTTTCTTTTTGTAGGTTCCATGTTTTGATAGCAATAGAACACAATATTCTGTGGGCCTTGTAAAATCAGTCAAAATCCAGTATAACAGCTGGGAGCAAAGGAGTTGTTTCTGTGAAAATGGCTGGGAGTGAATGAGTTAATAACCCTTTTTTGACATGGGTGACAAGTTACGGCCTTTTTTTTTTTTTTGTTTTTTTGCTGAACTCATCAATGTGTTACTGTGTCAAGCTGTTATGATGTCACATTATTTGCACAGCGAATAAATATTTCCACCCCACTTGCACACACAGCAGTGGAAATAGAAGCCAGATTACAGTTTATGGTTCCAAACAGTCCCGTGGTGAGCTAAATAAAATTGCACTGCTCGGACAAAATCTGGAGGTTGAAGTCCAGACTTATAGCTGATGGTTTTAATCATAAATAAATACATAAATAAATACATAAATAAATACATAAATAAATACATAAATAAAAAAGGATGCAATAACATGAGGTGCGCAATTATTAACGGCTGCCTCACAAACCTGAACTGTTGTAAACCATATCAGCATCCATCTAACAATAATTGTAAAGCTTACATGGCACCAATCCTTCACTCATACACATTTATAATACCGTATTTTCTGCACTATAAGGTGCACCTAAAAGCCTTCAATTTTTTCAAAAGCTGACCATGCGCCTTATAATCCAGTGCGCCTTATATATGGATCAATACTGAGCCGCAACAGGTCTCGCTGTCAAGACGCTATCGGTGACCCTGCACGATCGGTGACGCGCATGCGCAGAAGATCCCGCCATCTTGGAACGCTAGCTAATACTAATACTTTACCTCAGAGAAAATAATAAAACAACTGTTAATTCATTTTGGGAGTGAATGGAGTTGTCAGAAAGCTGCTTTGTAATCTATTAATAAAGTTTGACTGACCTATCTGACTGTTTTGTTGACATTCCCTTTAGCGCAGCACCATCTAATGGATGCATAACGTAACCCCAGCCTCTACTTTAGCGACTTTATATGGAAAAAGTTTTAAAATATGTCATTCATTGAAGGCGCGCCTTATAGTGCGGAAAATACGGTAATCATTTAGCCCTGCCCAAACCAGCAGGGTGCGAGAGAGTTGGCACAAGACAGGTCTTTGAATCCATCAAGAAACAATTCAAAAGAATGTAATTTGGAGCTTTGTGTTGCCTTGGGATTTTAATATGCAGCCTAATGGGAGCTGGTGTGATATCAAATCCTCTGTCAGGGTGTGGTCACACAGAAGCCAACAGAGAAAAAAGAAAGACTGGAGCAAGTGCAGGATAAATGAGAGTAGTGCACTGAAAGATTGTGACGGAGAAGGGAAGGAGAAAACTGAGAAAAGGGGAATACGAGCAAAATCCTCTCCTTTCCTGTAATCAATCTCTCTTTAGGGGGCAGTGACAGGGTCCTGATCCAACGTGGGCAGAATACAGAGTGTCAAGGAGGAAAACAAGCAGGAATGGGAACGTTTTTTGTGTGTGCGTGCGTGTGTAGCTGATAAAAAATGGTCACAAATATCCTTTCAAACAGCGTTCACATATTACTCGTCTAGTAGTGATGTGTTTGGGTTTGTTGAGCAATTTATATCATCAAACTTCAGTACAGTACGGAAGAATGAGCCCTAGTGTGAGCAACAAATCTCGTGGCATTATTGGAGATTTCTTAAGACTCCCTCCAGAGCAGGAGATGTTCGCCCTTCTGCGTAAAGACTGCGCACTAATGATGCTTGCTTGATGCCACCACATGCTCCCCGGTGATTTGCCAGAACACGAAGTACACATTCACTGTACACTTGTGTGGTCTATGGTCACAGCTAGGGTCCATTACTTAGCCCCATAAATCCTTCTTCGTTCATTTACCCAAGTCCTCCAGCTGTTTAATGTCCCTTGCCTTCATCAGCTATTTGAAAGAGCATAAGGGCGACTATGTTGACCCCTGAGCTAAAGTGACCTTTGGGTCAAGTGGTGGCGCCAGGGGTCACATCTATGGATTAGAATGACACTGGCAACTCTTTCAGGGCATGACCAAGATTACCTTGGAGACGTTTCTGATAGTGACTGAAAGGTTCAAAACAGGCCTTATTTAATGCAAGGTTCCGCTCACTTTCCAGTGAGTTTTTCGAGAGACCCAAAAGGGGCCTCACAAATTTATCTGCTTAGAACTCTCCATCTGCTAACTCGGCTGCTTGTACAGCTCTGGGAGGTATACTGCAAGGATTTCCTCTTGTTGTCTCTTCTAAAAAAAAAAAAAAGTTCAGTAGCACTACAGTGCCGGTTCACTGCAGGGGCAGCGGTAACAGCAAGGACACTTCTGTCTGAAAGCTTACCAGCATAATCGGTGTCACGTGATAGGTGCTGATGGTGACTTTGTCTTGCAAGCACACTAAGTAATGACTGAGTGTGTATGTTTGCATGTACATGTGTGTGTTGCCCAGTGGTCTGTTTCTCTGGCAATCGACCGAGCGACCCGGTACAGGCTGCTCATGGGATGATGCGATAAGGACTCTTCCGAGAGTGTGTGTGTGCGCGTGTGTCCATGTAGCAGCGGATCAATGCAGGCCTAATCATCCCACTGGGCCAGTGTGAAGTCCAATCATCCTGTTCAAACAAACCGCTCAGCCACACACATAACACGCGCACACGCAAGCACTTTGATGCCTAACTGATTACAGAATTACTCCTTGCTCCTTCCGCCACCACTCAACCGGATTACATGCACGCTATAACCAGATTATTGTGAATAATCAAATGGAGGTAAGCACACCAATAAAGGAATTAGAATAAACCTGAATTTCCAGAAAAAAAAAATGAGTTTACATGGTTGGTTAAAACTTAGTGCATGTTCTCCCCGTGCCTGCGTGGGTCTTCTCCGGGTACTCCGGTCTCCTCCCACATTCCAAAGACATGCATGGCAGGTTAATTGGGCGCTCCAAATTGTCCTTAGGTGTGCTTGTGAGTGTGGATGGTTGTTCGTCTCTGTGTGCCCTGCAATTGGCTGGCAACCGGTCCCGGGTGCACCCCACCTACTGCCCAAAGCCAGCTGAGATAGGCTCCAGCACCCCCCACGACCTTTATGAGAAATAAGCGGTCAAGAAAATGGATGGATGGATGGATGGATGGATGCATGGATGGTTGGATTAGGTACACCAAAACAACGTGACATATTCTTTTCATATTCTGTTATGTTCTCTGGCGACCCAACATTTAACCGTTATTTCTATTGTTAACTCATTTACTCCCAATAACGTATAAATACGTCTTTGGGACACTTAAAACATAAAAAAAACAAACGTATTTACACGTTATTGGGAGCAAATGAGTTAAGAGGTGGAGGAAGTTCCACTCACATAGGCTGCGCATTTGGATGTGAAGAAAACTGTGCGCTGCAGTCGAACAGTTGTTTCATTTGTATTTTTCTAAGTTATGAGTTAACCGAGTTATTAATGATTTCACATATTCAGCAGCCTGGAGTTTTAGGCACAAATCACGAGTCAAGATGACTAAACCTAACACTCAGTGACTTACTGGATTTGAGGACGGCCTCATTGACTTCTATCTCCCCTTTGTTTGGCTCCTGGAGCTGCACGTGTGAATAGTAGCTCAGCGGCTCTGGACTGGGTGGAGTACTTGAATCGCCATTAGAGATGCTCTCCCTGGGGCTGTCTGTCATCCCACGCTGCACTTCGAACAGCGCCACCAGCTAGAAAAGAAAGACGAGTGTCAATTTGAGAGCCATGATTGCAGTCAAAGGCCTGGTGCTTCTCAAAAAAAAAGGATTTTCATAAATGTGAACATTCGTCCTACTCCCAACCACATGACCACCGCGTGGCTTCAAGTTTCAAGTACGAAGTTACGAGGATTCGCGAAGTTTTGGCAGTGTTCTAACGCCCCCCCTCCGCCACCCCCCACACTCCACCAGGCAGTTCTTCCATGGTCCTGTGAGCGTCGCTGTTTTGTAATTCAATGGGACTTTTTGAAATTGCAGTTTCAAAACAACATTGAAAACATTGTCAGTCTTTCAACCAATGTCCAGGGAAAACAATGCCAAAATGCCTTTTTTTAAACTTGGCTGGTGACCGTTTTGAATCTCTGAAAGTTTGTGGGTGAAACACTGTAAAATTAAATTATGGGGGGAAAAAAAAGGTTGTCTTTTTGAATGATTTAACATGCTTTTTGGAGATTCAAACCCACTTTTCAGGTTTGGAAATATTTTTTCAACGTTTTGAGAACGTTCAGAGTTTACAGGTTTCAAAAACGGGCAACAAATAAATGCCGAGGGAGAACAATGCCAAAATGCCATTTTTGAAACTTGGCTAGTGACTGTTTTGAACCTTTTTTTTTTTTTTTTTTTTAACGCTTTTTCAGTGATTTTTTCAGTCATTCAAAAAATATTTTTGGAGATTCAAAATAATTTTTGGGAGATTCAAAACATTTTTTCAGTCATACAAAAATGTTTTCGGAGATTCAAACCGAGGTTTCGAGTATTGGCAGGATTCTGATTCCATATATAACCAGGTGCGAGACTCTGAGGTCGTGTGTCTGCGTGCCTGTGTGTGTGGTGGTGGGTGGGGAGGGGTTTTGAGGGCGAAATTGACAGTCCCGTGAGATGTGGCATGAGAAAGAGAAGCTGTCATATGCAATGACACGGCCAGCACAATGAGCCAGGCACGGTAGATGAATAGGATTGAGGGAGAGTGCAAGGGAACAACAAACTGTCTAATTGAGAGCGCTTTCAATTGAGCAAATGAGAAGGTGTGTATATCAGCAGTGGGGCGACACCTCCGCTCAAGTGTGGATGTGTGGCTAATGTGGATAATGGGTGTGTGTTGGAGGTCTCACGCCCAGTTATTAGAAATATAAAGCAAAGAAGATAACTGCTTAATAAAAAGAAAAAAACTGCAATTAACTCATTCACTCCCAGCCATTTTCACAGAAGCAATCCCGTTCGCTCCCGGCTGTTTTACTGGGTTTTGACTGATTTTGCAAGGCCCACAGAATATTGTGTTCTATTGCTATAAAAACATGGAACCTACCAAAAGAAAGATTAAAGTATCTTCTTTCATCAGGAAAAAAAAAAAGTATGTTTCTATCTGTTTCCCTTTTGCAGCAATTAGCATTAGAAGAGAGCTAAGTTTCATCAGTTTTCACAAATCTATTTAAAATTGTAAGTAATTGAGCTTTTTTTCTACATGGCCCTGGTTTGCTCTGCTGCCACCTGCTGGCCGTTTGTGTAATAACTACCATTTCTGCAACCGTTCTTTGCAGTTGAGAGGCTGCATCAAAGCCTTCTGTATGCTCTAGCATAAAAAACAAACAAACAAACAAACAAAAAACGTATAAATACGTCTTTGGGACACTTACATTTAAAAAAACGTATTTACACGTTATTGGGAGCAAATGAGTTAAACACTGGAGCTGAACTACGGTGTGCATACGTATATATTTCCACTGGCTAAGGCAGCGTGGCACACATTTTCTATCCCACCATGACGTCATCTCTCACCTGAACCTCCCATGATTCAATATCAGCATGCTACATGGCCACACACACAAAAAAAAAAAAAAAAGGAGAAAGGAATTGAGGGAACTGGCAGTTGCAGCGAGAAAAAGATGAGGAAAAAAAAAAAGGAAGACTTGACACCAGGAAAACAATCTGATTGTGCCGCTTGATGAATGCATTTCCAGCTCTTTCTTTCTCCTTTATCAGCTTTCCTCTTTGCCTCCTTATCTCCATCCATCCCCAGCGGCCGTCTCTTTCCCCCCCGAGCTTGCTGACTGCATCAATCAAAGTCCATGCCCATGGGTTGAGTGCTAGACGTGTGAGTGAACACACCAACGTGCACATGCACAAAGTTGCAGGGATGAGCTTGGCCTAGCGTGCATTATTTTGAGAAACGTCTTTCAGCATGTGGAATGGAGGTAATCATTTCTATTTTTTATCTATTTATTTATTTTTATTTTGTTTTTGTTTTTTTAGATAACAGAGAGCCTTGATAAAGAGCAGTGGAGAATTTAAATTTGAGTCGTTGTATTTTTGCGACACCCGCTGGCTTTTTTTTGGCAGTTTTGGGAAATAACACAATACATGTACGTATGTGTGTAGGTTACAAAAATAAAATAATTGTATTCAAAAATAGGAAATCAGATTAAAGGTACATTAAATCCAAATGTGGATTATTTTACAGGATTACAATTTCCATGCAGTAAGAGAACTGGCACGGCCGTTTATGTCGATCGATCAATCTAACACTAACACTAGATTGATCAATCCATCAATCAATAAATCCATCAATCCATCAAACCATCAAACCATCCATCAATCAAATCAATCAAATCCATCAATCAAATCCATCCATCCATCCATCCATCCGACAATCAAATTAATCCATCAATCAATCAAATTAATCCATCAATCAATCAATTAATCCATCAATCAATCAATTAATCCATCAATCCATCAATCAAATCCATCAATCCATCAATCAAATCCATCAATCCATCAATCAAATCCATCAATCAAATCAAGCAAATCCATCAATCCATCAATCAAATCCATCCAACAATCAATAAATTAATCCATCAATTAATCCATCAATCAATAAATTAATCCATCAATCAATCGATTAATCCATCAATCCATCAATCAATCCATCAATCCAACAATCAATCCATCATCACACAATCCATCAATCGATGCATCAATCAATCCATCAATCAATCCACCCACCCATCCATCCACCAATCCACCCATCCATCGAGGAGATAACAGGTCAACAATACCACGACCACCTCAAATGAGGAGACTGTTCATGCGATTGTTAATAAATAATATTATTTTTTTATTTTTACGATTATTTTTAATAAATAATAAAAGGGAAAAAAAAAGAAGAAGTTTTTAACTTCTTCCTACTCCCTTTTGAACATGTAAGTTATGATTAATTGAATGATTATGTTATTGGGATTTTCTTCTATTTTGATTGTTGTTGTTTTTTGTTTTATTTCTGCTGTTCATCTGTTTATATGTTCAAAAAAATAAATAATAAAAAAAAATTGTTCAATAACCAAATGGATGACTGTGGCATACACGTGTCACATGCCACATGTATGCATAAAGGACGAACAGGTTTCATTTCTCAGGACCATATCCTGCCCATCCATCACTTACAATTCCAAAGCACTTTAATTCACCTGAAGATGAAAATGGACACTAACACTCGGTTGTCATTTACCTCCTGTAAATAATATAATAAATTGCCAATGAATACAAAGACAAAAACAATTAAAGCCGCAAGCAGCAATCGTGAACATTCATTCACACCCACTTCTTCATGGCAAATCTTCAGATGAATCAAACTTTGACACCATGGTCCGCCCACATTCGATGGCGGAGGCACCAAAGTTTCACAGATTAGCGTCGCCCATCTGTCTGGAAGACCTGCTTCCAATTTGGCTAATTTCGGCAAATTCCTTTGTACAAGCCCTGAAATTCAACAATGGCTAATAAACCAAAATGGTCCAGCTCAATTTCGGGCAAGGACACTTGACACCATTTTGTGTTATGATCGATAGTTTTGTGATGATCGAGCAAACTGGTTGGGGCATACAAAACAGCCCTTCTTAAAAACAAGTTAATTCCTGGTGAAACATTAAATCTTGTCATTAATCATTAAAACACAGGCAACATTATTTTCACTCCTGACCCTCAATGCGTTTGTTTCCTTCTTCAGCATAAATGAATATGAGACACAGATGTTAGAAACAGGAGACATTGTTTACATGTTACAACTCACAGATGGAATGGTGGAGTGGCATTAATAATGTATTCAATCACTTGCTAAAAATAATTGCATGCAATAACAGAGCCAGTAGAGAAGAACCCCCAACCCATTCCCGCCACGCGCACACACGCAGACACACATAAAATAATGAAGCAGTGAATCACCGCTACATTGCGGTTCGTCGTTAGCGCCCCCGTTCTATTGTGGATTTTTTATTTATTTTTTTAAGTGACCCTTTATAATGTGTTTTACGTTATACAGGCTATAAATTTAGTAGCACATTTTGCCACCTTAATTATTAGTGTTCCCATGGAGAAAAGAGAATACAGTAAAAGCTGTTGTTGCCCTATGTGTGTGAAAGTAGTACTTGTTTGAAGGGATATAACTACTTTAACATTTCATTTCTGTAAGCCTGTTTATGGAGTTTTGTGTTTATAATGTTGGCATTAAGCTAGAGAACTTTTGTTGAACATGGTTTGTTTGAACATATTAGTGTGAAAATTAGGGTTGGGCGGTTAAACGGTATCCCGCGGTGTCTAAAAATAGAAACGGTGTCACTTTAAATACCGCCATTTAAAAAAAAAAAGACAGAAAAAGAAATATGATGTAAGTATATTTTTTGAGAGAAATATATAAATGTGTACTTGTTTTCAACTTAATATAACTATTTACTTATAACTATTTAAAAAAAAAAAAACTAATAGCAATAATTAATCATGTGCCAGTCATCTGTAAAGCAGCACCCGTTGAACTGTGCATTGCAAAAAATAAAAACAGCGAGTCAGACTCAGCGACAGATCAGAAAAAAAAACAAAACACAATGTATAATAACTTAACTAACGACCTGCTGTTTTTTTTTTTTCTTTTTTCTTTTTTGTCTCCTCACTGTTAGTGCCGCGATGGGTTGCTTTCACGCGTCCTGTGGCTCGGGCCACAAGACTCAGTCTTTAATAATAATAGTGACTGTCACTAATATATTTCTTTTTTTTTGGGGGGGGGGTTGTGTTGTTTGTGTGGTAAAGTAAAGCTTTGAAAACGGGGGGGGGGGAAATCATTGCCATTGCAACCATGGAGAAAAACTAAAGAGAAAAAAATTTGACGATATTACCGTATACCCCGGTGTAATGAGGAGACGGTGAAACGTTGTCAAAATCTTAATACCGCCCAAACCTAGTGAAAATACACGGCATAAGATTTCATTCTTTTTTGTTGAAGTGTCAGTCTTACAGTCAACTTTAACTGGGATCAACAAACAGCTCGAAGCAAGCGCAAGGGCCTCTCATTTGGAAAACTTTGGAGAGCTTTTTTGTTTGTTCAAAAGACCGTGATATACTGTCTCCCATTTCTTTACAGCAAGAGAGTGAGAATGGGGGCTAGTAATACTTTAGAGCATATCTTACTAAGTTTAAGTGTGTTTAAACAAGTTTAAATATGTTTAAAGTATGTAAGAGGGATACAACTGTTTAAATAGGTGAGACTGGAACATATCCCTGCGCTAAACTGGCGTTTACTTCTGCCCAATAACGAATGTTTTAAGGACAATATGTGCCTGAAACACATTGCGCTGCAAAAAGGATGAACAGTGCCACCTTGCTTTAGCCAAACAGTTCTGCATGCCAGTAAAAAGTCAATATCAGCTGTGCGCACACACACAAATCTAAAAAAAAAAAAAAAAGCCCCCCAAAAAAACACACTCACTTCCTTTTCTCATTGCCTCGTACTAATCAGCTCATTTTTCTTCGAGGCTGCGGTGCTTGCATGTGTGCCTGTGAGTAAGTGTGTGTGTGAGGTACCAGTCTATTGAGATACTTTGCTTTTGTGCTGTTGTCATCCATCTCACAAATACCCCCTTCCCCATCCTTCATTCTTTCTTTGAAAGGACGATGCATAATTCAGAAGGTGGATGCTGCATCCTGACAGCAAATGGTAACCCAATCATCTCTCTCACACGCGCCTGTGCGAGGCTGCAAACCTTAAGTAAATACATAAATAAATAATAGCGGTTTTAAGCACCTACATGGCAATCAGAGTGTAACACTCAAATCTCAGGGGGAAAATCTGCTAAAACACTAAAAGGAAGTCAGACGATACATCAACGGGCCACACGTGGCAAAACTCACTTTTAAGTGAAGTTGAGTGGAAAAGATTGAAAGGCTTGATATCAGTGGCATCACATGAGGATATGACAACGATAGGAAACAGTAATGTGGGCCACGCCATCCTACAAATAGCGAAAAGCCATTAGTCACGCCCAAATATATTCATAGTAGGCCTTGCACGATATACCGTTTGAACATCGCGGTTGCGATGTGCGCATGCGCGATAGCCACGTCGCAAGACGTGCGATGTTTCCTGTTTTTTGTTTTGTAGAGCAAGCAAACGTTTGTTTTGCTTCATAAAAGCAGCAAACTACTACGCCTGCTTCGCGCTCCCCTCCTTTCTACTACCGTAGGAGTCACCGGAGGCCCCTCCCCCCTGCACTCTTCAAGTGTTCGAGAAACTGCCCAAAAATATACTTTAATGCACACAGTAAATAACTTGTACCTTATGGATCATATTTTAAACCGAGAAAAGCACTTACGGTATTACAGTACTGTATTCTGAACTGATATTTGTTAAATTTACGTTGATTTTATTTTCAAGGAATTAGTAAATGTCATATTCCACAAAAACTACAAAATATATGCTGCAGAAAATATGTATAGTAGCATCGTTAACTTGGTTCAGTGGAGCAACAGGTAATTGTAAGTAGTAAACTGCACTGCACTTGTGCTCTTCCAACAACCAAATCTTTATAATAAGAAAATTGGTTAAAAAAAAATAAAATAAAATATATATATATATATATATATATATATATATATATAATAATAAGTATGAAACACTTGTTTAACTCTTTTACTGCCACACATTATTTAAAAAAACAACCCCCAATGCCAACGGATTTCGAGCATTTTAACTATTTTTTTTCGAAGCAAACAGAATATTGTGTTTTTTTGCTCCATAAACAACATGGGTACCACATGAAATTTCGCATTCCATTCTTTCATGAAAAAAAAAGTATGTTTCTACCTTATTTCGTTCTTTGGTAATCACCATTTGAAAATAGGTCATTTGAGTGACATTGAGCGAAAACTGAAAAGAAAATTGACAGTGACTTTGATACTAATATTTTTTGTTTAGTGACGCTCCATCAAATTTGGTTTAATGTTACAAAGGCTTTGAAAATTCACATTAGCCTTGAAAACGTTCTATTTCATCAGATTTCGTCATGTTTCATTGTAATTCGCAGCTCTAGTTAGGGACCGAGCAGCTCCCGCTGCCATCTGCTGGCCATAGTTAGTGGGTGTTTTTGATTTCACAACTCATTGACCCGGCTGCGCTGCACTTGGACGTGGCACTGACCACTGATATGTTTAAAAAAAAAAAAAAAAAAAAAAAAAAAAAAAAGTAGTTGACGTCACTTAACGTTTATGGTGGCATAGATCGTGATTCTATTAAACGTTATTAAACGTTTTTGTTTAACTACTGTGCATTTCCTCCAATTTAATGCCAGTTACCATTTGTCTTGTTGGTGTTTTGATCTGGGGTTTTTTTTGGGGGGGGGAAGTACCGGTAGCATTAGAAACCAATGAGTGTGGAGCTAATCCTGCAGATGTTGGGGATTACTTGACAGAATAGCACACAGACAGAAACATACACATGATGTGAAGTGCAGAAACAGATGCTTAATCGAGCTTGTCAAGGCTGTGATGAGGGACTCCTTAAAAAGGGAATTTTATGCAGAGATGTTGCCACATCGACTTTTTTTCATGTTCCTTGCTTGTCGTTTGAAGAGACGCCAGCAGTTGCACATCGAAGCAAGAATATCCACATCGAACATAACATTGCTTTGATGCTGCTGACAGACCCATCCGCTGCAGCAGCAAAGTAAACTACACCCGCTGTTTAAGCACTCGTGCAAAATTTGCAAATGACCCAGATATTATACACGACATAAAAATAGAAAATTGGCAAATGCAATAAACTGTCACTACTGACACTGTAATTTAGAGTGGAAGTGTCATCTTAGTCTTGTCTTAGTGTTGAGGGAGCGTTAACAGGTGTAGCGCTAAAAAATAATATAAAAAAAAAAATAAATTAAAAAAAAAAAAACAGGGATGCACGATAATGATATTTTCAACTGATACCGATAAATCAACAATTTAGAGGTGCCAATGTCGATAACCGATAAGTAAGCCGATAATTGTTTGCAAAATTAACTTAAATACAAATATACTTTCGAGATTTTTCTATTATCTGGTTTATCTGTTTGACGTCAAATTGGTCGATAATTGCCGAGAATTATCGGCTGCCGATATTATTGTACATTCCTTAAAAAAAAAAAAACTAATTTTAAAGGAGACAGATGCATTTTTTTTGTCATAATTTAAAATCGTTCCCAGGTGCTTTAATCACAAAGTCTATCTATGTCCTCTGCTCTTATGTATGTTTATCTGATTCTTAAGAACAATTTAACTGACAATATTGTACCTCATGTTATCATTTAAGCACAAGCACACTACTGTGTTGGCTCTAAACATTTTTGTCACAGTATTTTTTATTTTTTTATTTATTTATTTATTGTCACCCTTTTTGCGCGGCACGCCCATGTTAAACATTGCCAAGGATAATTCAAGTTGCCTATTCAGACACATTAGCGGCAGTGGAGCTCCATTCATTAAGCTAATCAGCTTGAAGATGAGTGTTGAGAAGCAGGAAAATAGAATAATAATATAACAAGTGATGCACTCACAATGAACGCAGACGTGGGTTCAGCTGTGCAGTCGCAGCAAAGAATCATGAAACGTTTTTAGCCTAAATGAGCTGGATTCGGGCTTACGCGCATTCATCATCCCCACCGCTGCAGTGAACGTGTCCCTCCACCCAAAGTGTGACTCTCGGCTGATTTGCGTTATTAGCACAAAAAGACTTTCAGAAAACACGCTAATAGGGATGTAACGATATCCACGATACGATATCACGATATGAAGGTCACGATACGATAATTATGGGGGCGTTGGCGATATTTAAAAAAGATCACAATATTGTAAATGAGTGCTGTCAAAGTTAAAGCATTAACTAATTAATTAATCACAAAAAATTATCGCATTAATCATTGTTTTACCACAGATTAATCACACTATTAATTTTGACCGCAGATGATCCTTTTTAGCCGACAGTAGATGGTTACATTAAAGGTAGCTGTTGGAGTTTGAGCAATAAACATAACTACCGGTACATGCATTAAAGTAAAGCATTTAATAAATGTTTAAATATGCCGTAGGTCATTTTTTCCCCATTTTAAATTATGAAATTAATTTATTAGAAAAAGCAGGATGAGCGTGTGCAGTGGATATACATTTTTGAAGACGTCATTACATTAAATGTCGAAAAAAATAACACATAACAGGTGCGCTTCAAATTTAGCGGGCAAAATATGTTGGAAATAAAAAGCTTTTTTAAGTCAGTGATTAATCATGATTCATCAAAATTCTAAGATGTGATTAATCTGATTAAAAAATGTAATCGTTTGACAGCTCTATTGTAAATAAGAGCTCATACTAAAAAAAAAAAAAAAAAAAAAAAAGCACAATATTGTGCATTTGTACATAACAGCAATGCATATAAACCACCTACAATCTCTAATAACAATATTGAGGCACTTCCTTGCTAATGCAAGCACACATTGATTGATCGCTTCACAAGCAAATTAGGTTCCCCTTCATCTGACAATTAGCACAGATTTTAAACATAGAAGGCCAAAACATCCCTAATGAAAATTAAATTGCACTTATAAACTAGCCACTAGAGGGTGCTAGAACTGCACAAATGGAAATCAACCTGCCTTTTTTTTTAACAACTGTGTTCCTTTTAAATATTGTGAACATGACGACGCCGATATTGTAGCAGTTTTAATTATCACGATATTGCCCTTATCGTGACATCCCTACACCCTAAGTGATGTCAGCGAGTCCAGTAAGAGTAGGTCTGCTGTAAATAAGTTGATCTAATCTTTAACAGGGTGTGAACTGCTGCTCAGCAGGCTTCTGGGTCAAAATGCTCGATAACTGCTAAAGCCAATTCATCCTTTCTTCCTTCAAAGATTGGTTGCATGTCCCTTTGAAACGGCAGCCCTCTGGGATCTCATAACCGTGACCCTGCAGGCATAGCAGCTAATGCAGGAGGGGAGTGGCGAGGGACAAGATCTGACACGGCGTTGACCCCGCGCCATCTCCGTTAGCCACAACACGCCAATTGCGGCAAGAACGCAGAGGCCTCATTCCACTCTTTTGCTTTGGTGAGCCGACAAATCACTTTGGAGGGGCTCCATCAGTCAAAGTCGTAAGCTCGCGCAGTGGCCCATGTTAACCGAATTAAAATTTAGAGGCAAAACTTGCTCGGCAGCACACGAGGAGTGAGCACAATTGTGGGAGTGTATTGTTCAAAGGGATTGCGAAGAGGGTGAGGCTGAGGAGTTGAAATTTTAAGAAATTGGAGGGGGAAGAAAAACATGGTGTTACAGTGACAGATGTACTAGAGTTGATTTACTTTATTCGTGACAAGCCACGGTCCTAATTAACATGCCGACATGTCAGATTGTCAGGGTGTTGAACATTTTCACAGGTAAAAGATGTATGGATAATGATTAGTATGCAAAGAAGGTATACAGATTATAATTAGGCTGGCACTAATTAGCGCACCTGGACCTCGCGCCGGTTTCCTGAGCCACTATTCACACGCCAATCAAACGCCGCTCACCGTGACGATTTTTCAGGAGCAAAGGGGTGGGCGAGCCTGAGCTGTCATGGAGCTTACCGGTGAAGCCTGGGATCACATCTTATTCACTCACACCGAGTTTCTCTCCGTTAGATTACCACAAATTAAGAGCTGCCTTATTGTCACCTATTAAAACGAGCTGACATTTACTATGTAATAGTCAGGGTTAGGGATAGACCGATTATCGGCTGGGCCGATTATCGGCGCCGATATTCAGCATTTTGAGAAATATCGGCATCGGCCATTTTGAAGAATCATATGGCCGATAATAGATCCATTGTTTTTTAAGTGTTAACTTCAGGGAATCAATTTAAATGTAAATTAAAAAAAATATATATTTTTTCATTTTTGTCGACTCTGGGAACTCTCTTCACCTTCTGTTTTTGATTGAAATTAAAACTAAGATAAGTAAAAATGTAATACTTTGGATATTTTGAAATTTTGGAAGACTTTTATTTTGTGTAGAAAATAATTGTTTGTTTTTATTTAACTTTTGAAAACATGCTACTGCGCCTGGAAGATCCAAGAACTTGTCTATTGACTAAGATTTTGAAGGGGAAAAAAACAAAAAAAACAACCTTAAAGATATTTTACGAACCCTAAAAGTTGCTCAACAAACATATGCTAAAAAAAAAAAAAAAAAAAAAAAAAAGAAAAGAGAGCTGGAGTTTGTATTTTTTCCAAATTTTGATGTCCCCTTTTAGTGAAAATGAATATCGGCTCCAAATATCGGTTATCGGCATCCTTCACGACTAATAATTGGTATCAGTAACGGGCCCGGAAAAATCTTATCGGTCAGTTGACCAGAAAAAAAAAAAAAATGACAGTGTATACAAAAATCACCTATCCCTTTGCATTTGAATAAAAAAAAAAAAATGATAGCATCCACATCCAGTTGGGTTGATTGAAACATGATTTATGACTTCTTTTGCTTTTAAGTTGATCTCTTTTCAAGGGTTTTCACAGAGAATTCTTCTGCTCTCTCCAGCTACATACAAAGTACAAGTCTTTCTTCATGACATTCATAAATCACCATCCGTCCACTCATACGTCATCGTCCATCTTCTTAGCCGCAGTGGGGTAACGGTGACAGGGGCTTTAGCAGGCAAATCCGAGACTTCTCTCTCCCCAGCCACTTCCTCCAGAGGTGTTCTCAAGCCAGTAGGGAGACATGGTCTCTCCAGCATGTCCTGGGTCTTCCCCAGGGCCTCTTCCCAGTGGGACATGCCCCGAAGATCTAACCAGTGAAGCGCTCAGGAGGCATCCTAACCAGATGCCCGAGTATGTACAGCCCTTTGTATACAGCAATGCCTGTTCTTAAAGCGCTTTACAAATAAAGTCGAGTCGAGTCGAGTCGAGTCGAGAGCGCATATTAGCTTAGCGGTCGATTAGCATCACAAACTCAAAAAATAAAATAAATAAATAAATAAAATAAACACCGCAGATTGTTGATCTTGGCCAAACGATGTCGTATCATACAGATTAATGAACTTTCTTACGAGAAACTCTTTTTAAAAGCTTTCCCCAGATCCTAAAAACTTCTTCTGTACATACAACACAAGTCAATTCTATAAGTGTCTAACATGATGTCTAATTAGTTTCCTCATGAGAGAAAACGCCAGCAATCCATCCATCCATTTTCTTGACCGCTTATTCCTCACAAGGGTCACAGGGGGTGCGGGAGCCTATCTCAGCTGGCTTTGGGCAGTAGGCGGGGTACACCCTGGACTGGTTGCCAGCCAATCGCAGGGCACACAGAGACGAACAACCATCCACACTCACAAGCACACCTAGGGACAATTCGGACCGCCCAATTAACCTGCCACGCATGTCTTTGGAATGTGGGAGGAGACCGGAGAACCCGGAGAAGACCCACGCGGGCACCGGGGAGAACATGCAAACTCCACCCAGGAAGGCCGAAGCCTGGACTCAAACCTGAGTCCTCAGAACTGGGAGGCGGACGCGCTAACCACTCGATCACCAACTCAAGCAATCCTAACCATAAAAATGAATGCTTTAAGAAGCAAATATTAAAACAGCTTACGACTGTCACACACAAATGTGGATCTGGAGAAATCGGCAAATCTCCACTTTGGCCGGCGTTTTTTGAAATTTTCGTTTTTAATTTAAAAAAAAAAAAATTCCTTGGGATGTGTGGATGACAGTGCAAAATGCAGAAAAATATATCCCGTTTGCAAAAATCCTGATCATTACATAAGGAATATTTAAAAAAAAAAAAAAAAAAGTGTTGAAAAACTTCTTTTATTCTGAGAGCTTTGTTACCATGGACCGATAAACATTTAAGGCTTATAGAAATATTTTTGTGACCCTTTCCAGCTTCCTTTTTACAGGGCAGGGCAGCTTGAACCAAAACCTCCAATCTCGCCACATTGATTGTATTTTAGGTCGGCTCACTCCTGACTGTGATAAGCTCTTGGAATTGGGGCTTTTTCTGGCCACTGGATTTATGGAGTATACTCAAGTCTTTCATTTTATGTATTTATTTTCATTCATTTTATTGGTTGTTCTATACAAAATACATATTTTATCGAATAAATGGAAAAAAGAAAATGAAAAATGTCATTAATGTTACATGATTTTAATGAAAAATGCTACATCGAGACATTGGGGATCAAAAACTTAAGTAATTTTTTTATGTTATTTTTAAACGTTATTATTTTTTTTTAATCAATCGGCCGATCATTTAATTATTTTTTTTTTTACCCCAAGCATAAGCCTAAATAAATGTCATATTGGTTGTGTCCCAATCCATAGTATTGTAGATTAAAAACTAGTGTTGTTCAGATACCGATACTGCATTAAAACAGTGATATCGGTATCGGTGAGTACTCACAAGTAACATGCCAATACCATTAATTCCAACGCTAATATAGGATTTTGGATGCAGCATCTTGTGTCTTGCTCGTGCACGACATTCACTGATATGTGACATGTTCACTGAACGCCGATCTAAGATATCATATTGGCTAGGGGTGTGAATTGCCTAGTACCTGAAGATTCGATTCGTATCACGATTCACAGGTCACGATTCGATTCGATACCGATTAATCCCGATACGAATTTATAAGTCGATTGTTGCGATTTTTTTTCATTCAAATTTAGAAAATACTAATCAGTAAGCTTGTAGAGTGTAAGATTTATATGAAAATGTATTATTTATTTATCTGAAATTTCAGTCTTATAGAGGTTGTAATCTGTTTCATGTTTGAACAGCATTAAAATAAAATATTAAGGCTTAATGTTCCGTTCATATAACATTCTTCCATGCTCAAGGTGTGAATCCTTAAAAAAAAAAAAAAAAAAAAAATCGATTCTGCCGATTATTGAATCGATTCGAGAATCGCGCGATGTAGTATCGCGATATATCGCTGAATCGATTTTTTTAACACCCCTAATATTGGCCCTTGAATGCTCTGAACCAATAGCAGGACAGCTTTTTCATGTTGAAGAAAAAAAAAACTTAAGTATCAGTATGGTATCTGTATCGGCCGATACTTTAAAGCTGGGTATCGGTATCGGGGGCTAAAAATCGGTATCGGAACAACACTATTAAAAACCATAACATAACAAATTCAGTCAGACGTTTTGTCTGGTGGAAAACTGAGTTGAGTAAGTGAAAGAAATTTGCTCCTAAAAAGACAGCAACCAAACCAGATCGAAAGTCTTTTCATTTTGACAGGTTGGCGATAAAGAGAAGACACATTTCCAAAAAAGTATCGTTTTGTTGTAAATGTGAGCGACTACAAGTCCTTAACACACTCACATTTATGGTGAGTTGAGAGGCTAATGACATGCTTCTGTGTACATGCATGTCCACCAGCCAACCATTGTAAGTCATTAGCATCCGGGGCTAATAGCGGGGTCCATGCTGTGCTGGGGCTCGCCTTCACAATGAGTCCACTGCGGGATGATTGATGGCATGATGCCGTTGGCCAAAATAACGGGGGAAAAACAAACGCGCGCGCACACACTAACGACAGAATTAGTTTGCTGTGGCAAGGCAGACAAACAAAAGAAAGCCAGCCTAATCAGAAGAAGCAGGCGCAGCTCATTAATCTACACAAGCTCAAAGTGTCTGGAAGCCCAGAGACGAGACAAGTCAGATGATTGGCACATGGCGAGGATCACTGCCTTGCCATCTTTTTCATCAGCCAGCAAAGCATGAGAATAAAATTAGAGTGGAGATGAAAGTGGGGAAGTTGTTTAGAGAATCGGGAGGAAGCTGAACAAGGTAAATAGGACAGTTCCTCAGCAGCAAAAGGTTCGAGCGAAGCCTGTAATTGCCCAAAAAAAACGCAGCTAGAGAAAGGCAGCTGATGCCAATATGACTTGTTAGCAAAGGAGCTGATCTGTGACACTGGGAAACAGAGCCTGGGAATGGAATCATTAAAATCTGTGAGTCACAAACACGACGCACATATTATTACGATGCAGCCTGAAAATGATGCCTCTGTTCTGACAGATTAAAAAAAAAACAAAAAAACGCCTCTTTCCCACCTCTGCAGAACAATTCCGCATCTAGAATTCACTTCTGTCATTGTTTTACTGACACTGTGCACACACAGAAAACAAGCGTACCATTGCTCACACATCGTAAAATAACAAAGAGGAAGATGTACAATACTTGCCAAGACGTCAATTTGTCTTCTAGTTGAAAAAGTATCCCTCATTTACCTGTCAATTTCCCCTTGAGAAAGCATCATCAGCACAATACGTTTTAGAAAATTAAAATGAAAAATTCCACGTGCCTTAGAGCATTTACATTAGTGTTGTTCCGATACCGATACTGGTATCGGCAGAGGTGCCGATACTGCATTAAAACAGTGGTATCGGTATCGGTGAGTACTCACAAGTAACATGCCGATACCATTAATTCCAACGCTAATATAGGATTTTGGATGCAGCATCTTGTGTCTTGCTGGTGCACGACATTCACTGGTATGTGACATGTTCACTGTATGCCAATCTAAGATATCCTATTGGCCCTTGAATGCTCTGAACCAATGGCAGGACAGCTTTTTCATGTTGAGGAAAAAAAAACTTAAGTATCGGTATGGTATCGGTATCGGCCGATACTGCAAAGCTGGGTATCGGTATCGGTAAGCCAAAAAATGGTATCGGAACAACACTAATTTACATATTGCATGTTTATATCATAACAAAAAGGTGTTTTAGCTTCATGCAAATTTACATGACAGCTTAATCCCAAAAGTTAAGCCTCATTGCCACACCTTCAGTCTCTCAAACAAAGGAACAGAAAGATTGTCAGATGACAGTTTTGCTGTCAAGTCTCAGTGACCATCATCAGCCTGGCAGGCAAAGACATCAAAAATGGAGCAAACCTGAGTGACGAATGGATTCGCATTGCTCACTTCAAAGCAATCAAGAGCCCTTTCTTGGCTTACCTTGTCCCTATCATCCACTAGGTCTGTCAGCAGGTCATCCATGTCCAGGATGCCTCCATCAGGGTACTCTAGATGAAGGGTTTTCACGGCACTCCTCCCATGCTGCACAGAGAAGCAAGAAGAAGTAACTAACATATTTAGTGACTTTTTTTTTTTTTTTGCATGTGGCACCATTAGTAGGCATTAGGGGTGTTAAAAAATATCGATTCGGCAATATCGCGATATTACATCGCGCAATTTTCAAATCGATTCAATAGGCGGCCGAATCGATTTTTAAATATCCATTTTTGATGGAAAAATATTCACCAAAACGTCTTAGGGTTCACACCTTAAGCATGGAAGAATGTTATATTAATGGAACGTTAACCTTAATATTTTATATTAATGCTGCTCAAACATGAAACAGATTCCAACCTGTATAAGACTGAAGTTCCAGATAAATAAATAATACATTTTCATACAAATCTTACACCGTGCAAGTTTACTGATTATTTTCTACATTTAAATTTAAAAAAAAAAATCGCAACAATCGACTTAGAAATTTGTATCGGGATTAATCGGTATCGAATCGAATCGTGACCTATGAATCGTGATATGAATCGAATCGTCAGGTACTAGGCAATTCACACCCCTAGTAGGCATTATCTGTAGACATGTCAGTCGATGTGTTAAGTGGCCTGATGTTTTAGAGCGGTGAAGTACAAAGTACAATTAACTTCTAATTCCGAAGAATTTCAAAACTGGGTTTGATACGTAGATCAGGAAATAAAATATCGTAGGTAAATGAAAAGTAAAATAATGCCCGACAAACGTGTTGCAGACAAATTGAGCATGCCAAATTAATTCACAAAATAGGCCACATTATTCCAACGCATGTAAATAAATTCAAGTACAGTACTAATTGTACGAAAATCATATTTTAGACATGCACAAGCAGGGAGCGCGAGCAATGCACTCAAAGTTTGTGCAGAGTGGCACGGCTGCACTTGTCCGGGGTGTTCCACTCAAACAAACACTCCCTGCTCCGCCTCTTTTATTCTTGCCCCGCCTCCCCGACAACCATTGCTGACACGGTGCTTATGGCAAAACAACACACTATGATCGGGTGGAGCCTTGTTGGTTTCAGACTTGTAGTGTGACTACACGTCGGGTCCATGACAGAGTGAATTTATCGGGTAATCTGACAGCGCGACTGTCATGAAAGACAAAAAAAAAGTCGTGAAGTTTGAACTCAACATACATCCTCCACTATTGTATTTTTAATGTTGATCATGCTGATGGTGCTTGGAGAGTTTTTTTAGATGGTGCTTAGTGTAAAATGTTTTAAAGCAAAAATAAATGGATTTAAAAAATGTACAGAAATGTTTTTTTTTTTTTTTTTTTTAAACATTCTTCGTATAGGCGGAGTGCCAGCGGTCAAATTCCAGGCTGGTTTCATTATCATAATGCAGACAGAGCACAAAACATACACACCCTAAGACACTGAACAGGCTACAATTCACAATCTAATGAGATGCTAGACTGAAATTCTGAGTTAGCAAAGAATGTTCCATTTTGAACGACACAAAAACTGCTTAAAGATTGAGCATTTTTATATTTGAAATTGAGACTTTTTTTTTTTTTTTTTTCAAGTGGACATCAAATTGTCAAATTGTGCTAATCGTGATGAAAAAAAAATTACAGCAACAGGTCATAACCAGCATATTCTGCTGCAACAACATCAGGGCAAAGCATGTGCACAGGATCACAGGACAAGCCGGTCAAACCTGATGGGTGACATTCTTCTGCCGCTCATTTGTTTCAGGCGTGTACTTGGGATTGAGTAAACACAATTTAAAACAATGAGTAGCTCACATGCAGTGATGTCACAAAAAGGTCAAGAAATGTGAGGCATGATTTTTCCCACCCAGAAAGCACAAGTTTGCCCATCTGCTAATTAGTGACCTTATTTGGGTAAGCCTGGAGAGACTGATAACATCCGACTACCAGCTGATCATGATGAAAAGGTACCACTGCATGACAATTCAGAGGGAGATCATCGATTGAGGAGTTTAAGAGAACATTCATCTGAGCGCTCATTCATTGTCAAATCCTGTGAATTCCTCTCTGTGTCCACAGCTCTTCCAGTAACATGAGATATGAAAGGATCTAGACTTAGGTCCTCAGTGGAGGACACTTTGAATGGATCAGGTCATTTTCAAACATAAATGGGTTCCTTACAACAAACAAATAATACGATTGTTGTACAATACTTTGTCACAGTTTGGGAGGAAGTCAAAACTTTGAAAGACTCACAGCCAAGCACCCGCTGAAGTAAACAACTCATTAACAAGGTCCGTGTTCCTCTTAGCATCGCCATAAACAATCCCAGCGTCAGTGATTAAAACCAGCTTTCCGACGCTGTCCTAAGGATGTGGAGTTTATGTGGCTGCAAAGTGGATGTTGTTGGCAGCGCTGCAACTGTCCTCGTGATCATCTGCTTCTATTAGGAGGAGGCTACAGGCTGTTGAGTCAGCATCCAAGGCGGCTAATTAACATGCCCGTTCAAGAGAGATCGAGGCCCCGGGTGTAATCTAATCACGCGCTCGCATTTAGACTTCTTCGGAATCAATAGGGGCCGGTGGGCTGAGCGGGCTGTCAGTGAAGTGTGTGCGTGCGCGCGCGCGATTGAGACTCGGCGTGTTTTGTCACCCCGCCACTTGCCAAGGGAAAGGCCGCACAGGCAGGATGAAGCGGCGCAGCCAGATGATAAGAGCGCAACCTGTCACCAATCCTAATCCCCCATCACTCAAGAGGACAAAGCCTCGTGTCTGCCGCGCACATCCCAGACCGCGGCCACATAGAGGCGCATTAAACAGTCAACTTCCACCTGCCCACTGAGATACCAGAGCTTTAAAGAGGAAGCTATTGTCCGTGTAGACAGGCAGGGCCGCTCACATCCACACAGTGAGGAGGAAAACAGATATACAGGTAACGGCACAAATGGTGTTAATTTTGTCAATGAAAACTATCCATCCATCCATCCATTTTCTTGACCGCTTATTCCTCACAAGGTTCACGGAGCCTATCTCAGCTGGCTCTGGGCAGTAGGCGGGGTACACCCTGGGCTGGTTGCCAGCCAATCGCAGCAATGAAAATTAAATAAAAATATTTTGGTCAACACACATTTTTCAACGGACAAAAACTAAACTAGACTACGGTGGACTAAAACTCCCTTTAATAAACAATAACAATAACAACCATCCACGCTCACAAGCACACCTAGGGACAATTAGGAGCGCCCAATTAACCTGCCATGCATGTCTGGAATGTGGGAGGAGATCGGAGTACCCGGGGAAGACCCACGCAGGCACGGGGAGAACATGCAAACTCCACCCAGGAAGGCCGGAGCCTGGACTCGAACCCGAGTCCTCAGAACTGGGAGGCGGACGTGCTAACCAGTCATGCCGCCCTATTGTAATAATAATAATAATAATAATAATAATAAAAACTATAATAATAATAATAATAATAATAATAATAATAATAATAATAATAAAAACTATAATAATAATAAGAATCATAATAATAATAATGTGTTTTACTTGAGCCCTGCGATTGGCTGGTAACCAGTCCAGGGTGTCCCCCGCCTACTGCTCAGAGCCAGCTGAGATAGGCGCCAGCACCCCCCGCGACCCTTGTGAGGAACAAGCGGTCAACAAAATGGATGGATGGATGGATGGATGTTTACTTGAATTCCTCTTCAGGTTCCACTGTACTGAATGTTTCTAAATATTTTTGTATGAATGACAGCCACAACCTTGACTCATGAGGCATAACATCCAGAAGAAATTAATAAACATAATGATTGCCAAATGTATCAATGATAGATCTAGTAAATAATGATGATAATGTATGGAGTTGATGGCACCTGTGTTTGCATGAATCTTCTGTGGGGTGATGAAAATTATATGTATCTCACAAATGATAATGATTATTATTATTATTATTATTATTATTATTATTATTATTATTATATTTGTAAGACTTTCATATATATTATTTCCTTCTACTTTTTGAAAAACAATTTTAAGCATTTATGTGTGGACTAAATATGACAACTGAAGTCATGTGGAAAAATAAGAGAAACAATGATGTGCAGTTTTACTTATTTCTGCATGTAAACTATGTAGGAAATCAGGAAGTGCAGACTCGGTTTTCTTTCATACAAGGCAATCTCCCGTTCAACAGGAAACTTCCGGTTTTTAAGCGTTTCTGTCGCGTTCTATGTCACGTGACAAATGACGTAACCAATCGTATTTGGTTCAAATGGGAAGAATGTTAGGAATGAATACAGGTTGATTATAATTTCAGTACACGAGCTGTGTCTCCCAAAGTGAAAATTGTGTGTTTTTTAAATTGAAAAATGAGGAATGTGTTTACCTGATCCAAGATCCGACGGTATCTTCGCGTGGATTGGTCGGTTAAATCCCGTACAGTCCATTCGGGTTTACACGGAACCACCACCACTGTGTCTCCAAACGTCACCGTGACCTTCATAATGGCGAAACAAATGTACTCGAAATGTCAGATAAGGGGGTGGAAGAAAAAAAAAGTCCGCTGTGTGGCCGGCCGGTTCCTTGCACGTCCAAAGTCAAGCAACAGGTGTCTCGAGTCGGGGCAGGATCAACCTACGAGTCGCTCCCCCGCTTGAACCGGGCCGTTCAGGTGTGAAAATGCACGCCAAACATCGTCCTGAAAGCTCCCCGCCACTTGCGGATCACAAACGCGGTCACAGCGGCACACGTTTCGTCATGTTTGGCCGCTACACCCAATCAAAACAAACAAGTCTCAAACCCGGAAGAAATCACAGCTTTGAGGCGCTTCAGGAAATCACTCGCGTAAGAGGACGGTCGCTGAGCCAATCACATTTCGTCACCTTCCACCTGGCTGAAGTCGCTTTATTTTTCTTTCCTTTTTTTGTCTTTTCTTTTCTTTTCTTTTCTTCCTGAAAACATGAAAAACGGAAACAAATACTAATGATAATTTAATTTATTAATAATTTCATTTGTATATATTTTTTTTTTGTAAAGCAAAAAAAAAAAAAAAAAACAGACTGGACCTGGAGAAGTAATATTACTGTAGCAATAAAAATAAGTTCAAGAGCAAACTATAGAATGATACTAAAACCACTGTATGTTTCTTCCATGTTACTTTGTCATAAATTTTATATTTATATCTTAATTTAAAATGGCACGTGTATGCTCAAATTGTGTATATAACCTGTGTCTTCTGTCCAAAAGTGTTCTAACAGGAAAAAAAATCAGATAAACTCCCTTCCTCTATTAAAATTAACTTACAGTATTTCTTTTCTAAAATATCAAATTAATTTTAATCAACCAAAAACACAGAAATTTTGTTTGTTTTTTTGTCGTTCCCCCTCTTTCTCTCTCTCTCTCTCAATATTTCAGAGTAACTTAACCCAAAAGTACTTTTCAATTGCTTATTGTTCTTCCTCTCCCTGTCTAATTGTATTGCTACCAAAACCATGTTGCTAGCTATGTTAGCCGATGATGTTTGCCGATTGAGGCGTGACACTGTGATGACTAGTTTGCTGGCGATTGTTGTGTTAATGTCAAGACATACCTGAATGTGTCCTTATTAAATTTGTTTTGGATTTCCACGATGTTGACAGGATCTTATTTTGCGATTTGCACAGTCAACATCTGAATGTTTTGTTGTTGTTTTTTGAGGCTCCATTAGTACGATGAATTTGTTAAAGTACGATGAATTTGTTAAAGAGATTGACAAGATGCACACGTCTGCTATTATCTCCAGATGTGCTGGCCGATTAGACAGTGAATTCACTTATTTACATAATTAATTCAGACTAGAGTGAAGTGTTTGAGGGGTTGAACGGTTATATGAGATGAAGCAAAGAGAGAAATCCATATTTAAACTCCTACCACAATTTCATTTGGTTTCAAGCTGTTTTTGCAAAGCAACTGAATATGCTCCACTTTCCATCCCGACTTAGCAGTCGGACTTGTTGCTAGCGATTAGCGGCAGTCAGTTTGAGACGAGAATACCGTCAAGACAGTCGAAGCAACACCTGAATCCAACTGGATAACACATACTATTCAACTGTCACCTCCTATTCTTTGTCATAGTTTCACTTGGCAACTTTCTGCTCCTGCCATCGGATGTGACAATGGCACAACGCCGGTCTGACTTCATTACACGGCAATCATGTACAGTGTTCTCATTCATATTGCTGCCAAGTGACACCGGGCCGACAGGCTGACAAATCACATAAGCATGCGCACACACGAGCAATGGATTTCTCACATGATTGCCTGTGTGGCGTTATTTTAAGAGAGACGCTTTTGGTGTTTGTTCAAGGTGACTTTCGTCATCAGTAATGTTTACATAATACAAACGTTAATACCTCAAATGTGGTCCATTTCATATGTGATCTCAAATCTATACTATTGGTCAGCTCCTACAATTGAATGACATCCTTACTATTATAATGTGTTAAAAGAAACAAACATCCTTACTATTATAAAATGTTAAAAGAAACAAACAAAAAACTAGTTTGCTCTAATGTTAATGGACTTTTTCTTGGTTTTCTGAAAAGTGATGGTTCTGGGGGTACAAGGATTCTGCCCAACACTTTTTTTTCTCCATTCCAAGTATTTAGCATGTCCAAAGAGCTGAGTGATTACAAAAAAAAAATAAAAAATAAAAAAAATCTCTCCCACATGGAAATTACGGAGCCCCTCTGGTGTCAGGGTCTGAATTTTTTTATTTTTTTATTTGTTTGTTTATTTATTTTTGCTAATCTGTACCCACAGTTTACTAATCTGTACCCACAGTTTAGTAAAGCGTACCCACGGTACACTAAACCGTACCCACGGTTTAGCTCTTCTGTGGCGTTATGTAACACGCATGCGCACGCAACGTTGGAGCGGTTGCTTGACAGCAGTATTAGCAGCGAACGGCTGCTTCTTTTCCATCTTAAACTGTAGACTTATGTATCCAGTTGATGCGTAATGTTGCGCTTGTGCCACTGTGAGGCGCTCGAACACTTTTCTTCTTTCTTTCTTTTACTTCCGTGTTAAACCCGAAAGCTGTTGAAATGCAGACGTGTTTTGTTGTGTTCCGCAATTATTACGCCACACTTGGCTAAAGAAACTTCATCTTTCCGCCATCCATTCATCCGAATGCATCGGTAAGCTGCCAAAACGAGTCTATAGTTTAAGATAAAAAAAATAAAATGAAAAAAAAGCAGCCGTTCGCTGCTAATACTGCTGTCAAGCAACCACTCGAACGTTGCGTGCGCATGCGTATTACATAACGCCACAGAAGTGCTAAACCGTGGGTACAGTTTACTAAACTGTGGGTACAGATTGTTAAACTGTGTGCACAGTTTACTAAATTGTGGCTACAGATTACTAAACTGTGGGTACAGATTAGCAAAAAATAAATAAAAAATTCAGACCCTGATGACACCAGGGGGGCTCCGTAGGTAGAAAAGAAAGGTGCTTGATAACAATGCATATTTTCAGGTGATGTCACACTTTGTTATGCCATCACAAACGACAACTCTGTGAAATTACTGTATATGAGATGCAAACCATGGAAATATTGGGGGGGGAAAAATAGCAAACTTTATCAAGTATGTCTTTTGGGTCTTTTCAGTCAGGAAGTGAGGTGTGCCAGCCAAAGTGCTCGTTGTCAATAAAAGCCCAGTGATGGTTTTTGTTGTTTTGTTAGTCTCTCTGAGTGCAATTTACAGGGTTGGGTTGTCTGGGTCGATAATCGTGTTGATTTGCTTTCACTCTCTGAGCAGTGCCCCTTTTCTAAAGAGCAAAATTGACGTTCTCAGCGGCAGCAACACTGCCCTCGCGTTTTTGTTCTGTTTGAGACGAAGGCCGCTCAATAGCTGCGACTCGCTTCACTTCCTGCTGTGCTACTTTATCAGCCAAGTCAAGTCGGCATTCAGGATTTCAAGTGGCAAGATATGTACTTGACAGTGATGACGAGAAAATAATTTATAAGTGTGAAAGGAATAAAATTAAAGCTTTAAAATTACTTTTTTTTGTGTGTGTGGAAAAACAACTAATACCACAAAAGTAAAGGGTGAAACAGTAACTCACATAAGTGAGTCGACTCCAGGGATGTCCAAACTACGGCCCGGGGGCCATTTGCGGCCCGCCATCCTTTTTTTTAGTGGCCCGCGACATGTGCTAAAATTGGCATTTGACTCAGTTCAAATAAAATAAAAACAAAAATGTTTGGAGAATGTCAAAGTAAGAAGGGAAGGTGTCGAAAAACACAAGTGCTATTAAAGGTTATTTTAGTTAACTAAAACTAACGAAAAACCTAAAATTCAAAACTACAATTTCGTTAACGAAATAAAACAAAAACGAAGATGCTTGTTAAAAAAAAGAAAACTAACTGAAACTACATTTTATGTTTACAAAACTAACTAAAATAAAACTATTATAATATAATAATAATTATAATTATAGCAAAAATGTCCTTCGTTTTAGTCTTTGGTAATTAATTTAATGCATGAGTCTTTGGGGATGATTTTAAATGTGACTTTTAGTAGATTTATTTTAATATAAACCGGAATAATGATGGATTTATTTATTTATTTATTTATTGTCCAGGCTTAGCACTAGTAGTGGCTGGGTGTTTGTGCACTGAATCCATGCCACAGTTGCTATTGCAGATAAATGAAACGTTTAACTTTAGAAGCGTTTTGGACGGTGAGCGTGAGATGCCATGGGGAATAAAAGTGCTTCCCATTACACCAAAGAACACCTTCGAGTCGTGTTTCATCGCATTTTGTAATGTCAGATATGGTTGCAGACATCACGTTTTACTACGGATGACGAGGTTTCTCATCCCCACTGTAACTGCCATGCCAAATGTTTCGACAATTTAAACAATCTCACCGGGCATCAACGGCAATCACGGCCTGACACTTTTGCCTTTTCTGTCCCCTTCGTTGTCTTGCGACCATTCCTTGTTTGTCCACGGTGGCTGAAAACAGGACTGCTACGTTGTTATTATTTTTATTAATTAAATCTCTGGTGTAATAACCTTATTTATTGATTGAATTGAATTTTTATTTTTCATTCTATTTTATTATTATTATTAATTCAATCTCTGGTGTAATAACCTTATTTATTGATTTAATTGAATTGTTATTTTTCATTCTATTTTATTTTTATTATTATTATTATTATTATTATTATTATTATTATTATTATTAATTCAATCTCTGGTGTAATAACCTTATTTATTGATTTAATTGAATTTTTATTTTTCATTCTATTTTATTATTATTATTATTATTATTATTATTATTATTATTATTAATTCAATCTCTGGTGTAATAACCTTATTTATTGATTGAATTGAATTTTTATTTTTCATTCTATTTTATTATTATTATTAATTCAATCTCTGGTGTAATAACCTCATTTATTGATTTAATTGAATTTTTATTTTTCATTCTATTTTATTATTATTATTATTATTATTATTATTATTATTATTATTATTATTATTAATTCAATCTCTGGTGTAATGACCTTATTTATTGATTTAATTGAATTTTTATTTTTAATTTTATTTTATTTTATTATTATTATTGTTATTATTATTATTATTATTAATTCAATCTCTGGTGTAATAACCTTATTTATTGATTGATTGAATTATTTTTTATTTTATTATCTGTTCTCATTGCTGCTGGACATGTAAATTTCCCAGAGGGAGCCATCCCAAAGGGATCAATAAAGTCTAAGTCTAAGTCTAAGAGGAGTACACAGAAGTCAGGCAAGCAAACTTACATGACTTACATTAACAAAAGTGTGACTTAAGATTTGCATGTACAGTTAATAAAGGTTCTATGGTGGAGACAGTTTGACCCTGGAAGGGATTATTTCTATTTCCATTACTTCTTATAACTTTCATTGTCCCAGAACAGATTGTGTTCAGCCTTGACTGTCCTGTAAATGCCAAATAATATCTGAAATGTCACTTTCCGATGATGAATATTCTACAGAAGTTGTTGCCGATCACCATTTACTCTTGCAGCAGAGAAACCCGAATGAATTATGATCTCATCAGCTATACAAAGAACATCATTTAGCAGGTTTGGGAGGAAGAAATCCGACTGCAGGCGTGAGTTATTATCAGAGTTGCACTTAATTCCCCGCTCAAGGTAGAAAGCCATTTTCTCACATCCATCAGGCTGAACGCTGCAGAAGGGATCTTCGGCTGTCACACACAGCTAATTAAACCAATGTGATTTTTCTCAACTTTAACAAGATGCAGCCCCTTTGCACCCCACACCTTGATGGGTGTGAAGACTTC